>NC_136855.1:41937886-42340386 GCF_951799975.1 Gobius niger
AAAGAGGCTCCGACGCAGATGTTTCAAAGCATCGGCATTTTCTCTGGTTCAGCTTTAACCAAATTTAAAATACTGCAAGAGTATATATATGCAAGAGTACGGCATCATTTGACCTGAGTGCGGTGGCTCTGTCTCCCCCTGTGAGGTTAAGGCCTATTCATGCTCCACAAGAACAGAGCTGCGAGAACAAAATGACTCTGGCTGTGATTGGCTGGATCTTTAGTGGGCGGGGTTATTTTGGCAGAAGCAGGAAGCGAGAATCCAACGTTTACGTCCTGACACCGGTGCGGAAAACGGGAGACGACATGGAGAGTTTTGCGGCAGTAAAATACTTCACTGAAGGACAAGGACACGCACATGGGACAAAGTCCTGGGGAGAAACACGAGGACGTTTTGGGCGAGGACGAAGAGGAAACAGAAGAGCCTGGTGTTACCTGCGTGAAAGAAGCGAGTGATGAAGAAAAGAGTAGTTCAGGCTTGTGGACAGAGGGAGACCAGGCTTCTACACCTTAGACTTAAAGGAATAGGCCACCGTTTTTACATACTGAGATATGTTCTTACCTCACTTTAGTCGAGTTAATATATCCCCGTCTGGTCTTTGTCCGTGCGCTCACACATACGCAGCCTCTCCCACATGTCATATAGCTCCAAAAAAGCTCACGATAGAAGCTACCAAGCTCTTCCACGTGTTCCCTATTTAAATAAAGTTACGTGAAGTGTTTTCATGCCAAGTATATTTACCCAGAAATGTAACATGTGGATTTTATAAGCAGATAAAAAGGGGGACTATATTGTGAGGCGTAATGATACGAGGAGCACAGCGTCCGCGTAGTAACTCCTAAAGACTTCCCCGCTCACTTCCGTCAATAACCTTTAGGAGTTACTGCGTGGACGCTGTGCTCCTGTATCATTACGCCTCACAATATAGTCCCCCTTTTTATTTGCTTATAAAATCCACATGTTACATTTCTGTGTAAATATACTTCGCATGAAAACACTTCACGTAACTTTATTTAAATAGGGAACACGTGGAAGAGCTTGGTAGCTTCTATCGTGAGCTTTTTTGGAGCTATGTGACATGTGGGAGAGGCTGCGTATGTGTGAGCGCACGGACAAAGACCAGACGGGGATATATTAACACGACTAAAGTGAGGTAAGAACATATTTTAGTATGTAAAAACGGTGGCCTATTCCTTTAAGGTCAGGCTCCTTCTTATATCAGTGCTCTGGTCCAGCCTTACACCCTGTGAGGCTCTGAGGTCTGTGGATCAGAACCTGCTGAAGGTTCCACGTACAAGTTTTGGTACTAGAGGCGACCGATCCTCCCAGGCTCTGGAAAGATCTTCCGCCCTCTTTGCTCTATTGACTCTGTTGATTCTTTCAAAAGCGAACTTAAGACACATTTATTTGTTCATGCTTTTAATTAGCTACTTTTGGGCTGCTCTGATTTCTGTGCTGTTTTGACCCCTTTTTATATTGTATGTAATTTCTGCTTTTACTGTGTTGTGAAGCACTTTGTGGCCTTTGCCTGTGAAAGGTGCTATGTAAATAAACAATACTTACTTACTTACTAGACCTTCATCAAACACCGGGAAACGTCTCCAACATGTTCAGTGAAGGTTCTTGGATGGACAAAACCTGTACTGAGCTACACAGACTCAAACATCATGGTTTTACCGAGTGACACGGAGGTAAACTTTAACATTAACGTTTTGTAACATAATAAACCAGTGGGAGATGTGGCTGAACATTAAGTCAATCTGCAACATGTTTGCAATATCGTGACTGATACATTTTAGAATAGTTTGCACCAGTGTTAATGTCGTCGACTAAAATATTTAGTCTTAATTTTAGTCAAAGTGATATTTTTGTGACTAAAATTGGACTAAAACTAAATGAAAAGTTTCTCATGAGACTAAAACTGTGACTAAAATGTCCAGATATTTGAGTCGACTAAAATCAGACTAAATAAAACTGAAAAGGAGAGACTAAAATCATCCACACTTGTATTGAGCGTCTGAAAGAGCCTCAGATCATGTTTAAAGGATCAGCTCTGAGCTTTGTTCATGTGGAGCAGAAACATGAAGCAGAGGAACAACATTAAACATGATTAGAATCAATATTATCAATGCAAAGTTGACAAAAAATGTCTTAAAGTTAGTCGACTAAAGCTAGACTAAAATTGAAGATATTTTTTTGACTAAATCTCGACTAAAACTGAATTACATTTTCGTCAAAAGACTAAGACCAAAACTAAATTAAAATATGTTGTCAAAATTAACACTGGTTTGAAGTCAAATGGCTCGTTTCAAAGTCAAAGTTCTCATGTCTTGTGGAGGATGAAGAGGCCTTAACTCATGAGTCATGATTCTCCAGCCACGATGTATGAAATCAGTCCAACAAAACAAAACCACCCACGGCAGATACTCAAACCCCCAGTATCGTATCGGTGGCTAAAAGGTTGGATCGGTGCCTCTCTACAAATGAATGCCTTGTACCTGCAGTGTGAGTGAGCAGGTATAAGAACTAAAGTCTCATCAATGAAGAAAAACTGCACCAGGCAGAACAAAAGACTGAGCGAACAAACCCCCGTTTCCTGCCTCTCCTGTGAAAAGGCCTCATTTTAATTCTGTAAACAAGAGGCTGATGAGGCTGGAGGCTCGGCAGCTCACTCACCGGCGCTTCTGCCGCCTCGGAGAATCCATCATTGTGTTTCCCAAACAATCTGAATCTGAGCTCATTGTTTCGGGCGGCCGCTCCATCTGTGAGACTTTGTTGTGCGCGGCCTGATAAGTGGGTGTGAACGATCTGCATAAACGCGACTTCAAAAACACGACACGCGAAGCAGCTGAAAGGAAAACCCTCTTTGAAAACGAACCCGGCCCGAGGAGGCGGAGGAGAAGCTGATCCCGCCTAGCCATCGCCACCGCCACCGCCACCGCCACCGCCGCTGCTTCAGGGACCGCGGTTCCATGAAGCGGAAACAACAATAACTGACTGAGATGTGAAACTCACCAATTCATTGGAAAACGAAGAGGGAGCAAGAAGACATGTGAGGCTGGGGGGGTTTCACATACAGGCAGATTAAAAACACTTCTTATGGGGTGGTCATTCTTACATCTGGAAATATATGAAGTAACTGCAAATAGTCTTTTTCTTTTTGGAATTGTAATATTAATATTCCATATATTATGTTTTTACTAGGGATTTGAGTTTCAGAATATGACATGACTCTTAAATGCAGCAGAGTCTGAAGCTCTGTCTAAAGCAGAAGCTCCATGACTTCCTTCTTCACTTCTCAGTCTGTGACTGAGGAGCAATGAGGCCTCAGCCTTTTTACTGCAAACAAAGAGCTCACTGTATTTAGCCTCATGTTACTGTCACTCATGGTGTCTGACCTAAAGTCTCACTCTGAAGAAAGTCAACTCACATTTGTTGGAAGGGCGCCCCCTTGTGTCACCTTGCATCCAAATGCCCGGAACGTAAAAGGGGGTCAAAATGACCCGCAAAGGCCACACAAGGTATAACCTCCCAGAGCTGCTGTTTGGATGAAAACTGCCTCCCAGCCTCATAGAAGTTTTTTTTGTTGAGGCTCCAAAGGTTCTCAATAGGGTTGAGGTCAGGGGAGGAGGGGGTCCACATCATGAGTTTCTCTCCTTTTCTGCCCATAGCAGCCAGTGATGCAGAGGTTTTCTTTACAGCAGGACATGGTGCGTTGTCATGATGAAGAGGATCTTGTTCAGGAAAACATGGCTCTTCTTTTTGTACCATAGAAGACAGTGGTCAGTCAGAGAGAGGTCATTTTCACACCTTCAGGGATCCTAAAGGGGCCGACCAGCTCTCTACCCATGATTTTGGCCCAAAACATGACTCCGCCCCCTCCTTACTGACCTCACAGCCTTGTTGGGACATGGTGGCCGTTCACCAACATCCACTACTCCATCCATCTGACCATCCAGGGTCACACGGCCTCATCAGGGAACAAGACTGTTTGAAAATGAGTCTTCATGTATTTCTGAGGCCGGATAGAAGGTTTATGCACAACTGCAGCCTCTGGAGGGTCCTACACCTTCATGTTCGGGAGACTCCAGAGGCACCAGCAGCTTCAAATACCTGTATGCTGCTTTGTAGCATCTGTTCTCTTAATCTGATGTATTTGTCTGGCAGAAACCGTCCTCATTGTGCCTTTATCTGCACAAACTCGAGTGTCTCCGAATCGTCCACAAATCTCTTATCAGTTCGATGATTACGCTTCCTCTTTCATGAAATACCTTTTTTTACCTTTTTGATACTGAAATACAATTTGCATAATAATTTGGAGCGTGGTGTATGAATTTGTATCACGCTATATCTGCAAACTGAAGCATATTTTTAAATTTTACTTGGTTGAAAATACTTAGTTTATCCAAGTACTTTGGATAACCTTTGGTTCTTCACTTCTCTAGATCTTCACCAGGTTTTCCTCAGAGGAGATAGAAAAAGCACATGTTGCTGAATTATGGAGTTTAACATTTTTCCAGAATAAAATGGGACATTCTGGTCATCGCTACGGCAACACCGTGAAAAATATGGCATAGGTGTGATTGACTTTTCTGATCGGAGCGACCAAATAGAATTTTGTGCCAAATTATTTTTATTTTCGCAAAAGTAAAATTTGTACTCACCATATAACTCCTATAGGGGGCGCTATCGCGCCAAATTTGAATTTTGCCAAATGAGAGTGTTTAGGACTGTGACTTTAACACCTGACAAAAAAATGATCAAAATCGGGCTTCATATGTGCGAATGGGAGCCATTTATTGTTTGCAAAAAATTGCAAAATACTTCGTCCAGTTTGCGGCTTCGCCGCATAAAAACCGTTAAAGTTACAAAAATAATTTGGAAAACTTTTAAAGTTCTACTTCTCAAGATTATTTTCCACCCAAAATTAGCTCGTTCCGATAAACGGTCTAGGAGGAGATAGTTTCTGTACGAAGTGAAATATAGAGGCGTATTCCCGCTTTGCAGGCTTTCATCCAAAATGGCCGACATCCAATATGGCCGACGGCGTTGCCTTTATAATATTTTTTGCTCAACTTGTCATGATGCACGTCTGTGCCGATTTTTAGGATTCTACGACAAACTTCATTTTTGCCCGCGTCCTATCTCGCAATGTTAAAAAAAAACTGAGGTTTGGAAATAGTCAAAAGTTTCGTCGGATCGGGTTTGAATTTTGGGCCAAAATCTGGGACTTTTCGTCAATGTTCACTGGGTGAAAATCGCGCCCATTGACTTTTATGGGCTCTGTACAATTACAATGTTGATTTTTGCATTATATATGTATGTGCACGGGACGTGCACGACAAGTAGAGTGCATTAGTGAGTGTTGGAGAGGAGGCGAGCGCTTCGCGCTCATTTTTTCTGTGCGCTCCGCGCACTTTGGGGGAGTGCTCTATACGATTACAAGAGGCCCTTCGCCAGCCCTGATGGCGCTCGGGCCTAATTAACTGACTTCTTAAACACATAAATTCAGGATTTTCACACCTGTCACTAAGGAATACTTGAATGTCAATCTTGTATTGTTGCGTCCAGCAGAAGAGTCATGTTCTAGAGAAGCTCCATGACTTCCTTCTTCACATCTCAGTCTGTGACTGAAGAGCAATGAGGCCTCAGACTTTTTACTGAAAATAAAGAGCTCAGTATTTAGTGTCATGTTACTGTCACTCACGGTGTCTGACCTACAGTATAACTCTGCAGCCAATCAGATCACAGTGACTCAGAGTGGGCGGGGCTCAAATGTGACCAAACGCCAAGATCCAAGATCTGAGACTAAAACAGGTTAAATATGTTTGTTTGAAGTGTTTGACAGAGGAAAATCCATGAACAAATGGAGCTAAAGTCTGTGCCTCCTATAAAACTAAATAATATTTAAAAAAAACAAATCCCACAGATCTGTCCTGAAAATAGATCAAACTGCATCGATCAAATCAGTGGCGTTTCTATCTGACTACATTGCACTGGGTCAGAAGAACCAGGCACAAGATGCTCCATTATCATGGCCACGTCCTCTCTGGAGCTCCACCAAAGACCTTTCCCACATCCATTGTAATAAAGAGCCGCCTCCATGTTTCAGCTGGAGCTCAGGAGCCCAACAAGACCACTCTGTTCCCCACAAAGTGCCCCTCTCTCTCTCTCCGCCCCCCAGCCTCCTTCAGCTGGCAATTAAGTGCACCACAGACAAGTAATCTCCTTCTGTGCGCCGGGGCCAGAGCGGAGCAGGCATGTGGAGAGGCTGCAGCGAGCTGGAGGTGCAGGGGGGGGAGGAGAGGTGTAGCCAGGCCCTGCTTGGCTGCACTCAATCTCAGCCCAATAAAAAGGCCTTCATTGGCCCGGCGAGCGAGCCAGACGGGCTGGGAGCATGTGGCTTTGAGAAACGAGCAGGACTGAAGAGGGGGAGGGGGGAGTCAGGAGGACCGGCCAGGAGGGCTGTTCAGAGCCGTTCTGGACAGGGCTGAGGGATGTGGGGAAATATTTTCACATTTTCTGTTTAGGTTTGAAAATACAGATTTCAAACGACTGCTAAAGGAATACAAGACACACATGTATTTCCAAACAGCAGGGTTTACACTTGACAACCCCACAGAGGGATGGAGACTGGGTCATTTGTTGCTTACAGATCACATTAATAACTATTGTGACCATATATATATATATATATATATATATATATTGTCTAGCAGTGCTGCGGGGTCTCGAGGTGACTGTGAATTGGCATTTAAGCGGAGCTCCTTTTCACAGGACGTCCTGTCATATCAGGGAGTGAGCTTCTGGAATAGTATTCCACTGTCAGTGAGGGAAAGCACGAGTCTCCCCACATTCAGGAGTCATTTAAAAGTGTGGCTGAGGGGCAAACAAACACATGTGATCATGTTTAGTGCATTATAAAAAAAGAGATACAATCATCAGTGTAATACGGGCTGTGCAATAAGAGTCCGATAACATGGGCTGGCAATAGGGGTCAGTGCAATATCAGGTCTGTCAGGGCATGTGCATTAGTGAGGTTTGTGCAGTCGATGCATTTATTATTTTCTATATTCTCCTCTGTTCACTCTTGTTATTAGGCCCGAGCGCCATCAGGGCTGGCGAAGGGCCTCTTGTAATCGTATAGAGTGCGCGGAGCGAAGCGGAGCGCACTCCCCCAAAGTGCGCGGAGCGCACAAAACGAGCGCGAAGCGCTCGCCTCCTATCAAACATGCACTAACGCACTCCTCTCGACGTGCACGTTCCGTGCACGTGCACATGTATCAGAAAACAAACATTGTAATTGGACAGTGCGCGGAGCGAAGCGGAGCGCACTCACCCAAAGTGCGCGGAGCGCACAGAAAAAATGAGCGCAAAGCGCTCCCCTCCTCTCCAACACTCACTAATGCACTCCTCTTGTCGTGCACGTCCCGTGCACGTACATATATAATGCAAAAATCAACATTGTAATTGTACAGAGCCCATAAAAGTCAATGGGCGACTGGTCACTGACGGGCACGAAGTGCCCGTCAGTGACCCAGGACCTCTACCATGAGGTAGGAATGCGCGAGCACTTTCCGAAAATATATAGTTTATGGTACCCGCGTAAGCGGAAACACTGTTTTCGTGTGAGAATATTTAGGCCCGAGCGGCCTGCCGTCGCAAGGGCCTATTGTAATCGCAATCACAGCGCAGTGCGCGCAGCGCACTGAACCTAAGTGCGCGGAGCGCACAAAAACAGCGCAAAGCGCTGTCCCCATGTCAACCGTAAACTCACCATGTAAAACAGTGACAGCCCACACCGAAGGTGTGGGGCCTTTATACTTATTATTGCATTAAAATGAATGGGGGTATATAGTGTGAATGGGGGTATATAGTGGATGACGAGCGCGAAGCGCTCGTCATCCACCCAGGACCCCCACGGATGCGTGCGGATCGTTGAAAGCTTTCCAAAAATGTATATTATGATATCGTCGCGAAAGCGACGATATTGTTTTTCTCGGAAATATTATTATTCTTTCTTTCTTTCTTCTTTCTTTCTTCTTCTGCTCTTTGAGCAGGAATTTGACCCCCTAAACATTGTCGAAAACTCACCAAACTTTGCCCAAAATTCAGGTCCGGTGAAAAATTAATTTAAATGTGTGTTTCATATTGGGGAAATAAAAAATGGCGCGACAGCGCCACCTACAAAAGTGAAAATACATTACGCCAATGGGGGAGGGGCCGAAGTAAACTTTGTCGTAGAGCGACGAGATTCGGTACAGATATTCGTCATGTGACGACAAAAAAAATATATTATTGTGGCCACACCCCCTGACAAACCGGAAGTCCGCCATTTTGACAGGAAGTCCGGAGAATGCTGAGTCAGCGTTTTCGCTGACGTTGCATTTTAACGAACTCCTCCTAGGGCGTTTCACCAAATGAGCTCAAAATCGCTCCAGATCATCTCGAGATGTGGGGCATCAAAAGTTATCCAAATTTTTTGGCTAAGTTTTACGGTTTGTTTGCGGCGAAGCCGCAATCTTTACGAAGAATTTTGCGAATCATCAAAAACTAAAAATCGCTCCCATTTGCACAAACAAGCTCCGATTAAAAATCGGAAATATACATTTTTTTGACCTTTCACCCCTGGACGCAGCAAATGTGAAAAATTTATATTGGGCGCGATAGCGCCCCCTCCAGGTGCAGAAGAAAAAACGCATTGTGGGAAAAAAATTAGTTTGTCAGAAATGGATGAAATTCGGCACAAAAATAGTTCATGGCGTCCCGATCCAAAAAGCCAATGAGACCCATATCGTATTTTGTACGGTGTTTCCATGGTGATCAAAATACATTGCGTCTCTGGAGGCGGGGCCAACGTCAACTTTGTCGTAGAGCGACGAGATTCGGTACAGATATTCGTCATCTGACGACAAACACAAAATAATATTGTGGCCACGCCCCCTGACAAACCGGAAGTCCGCTATTTTCACAGGAAGACTGGAGAATGCCGAGTCAGCGTTTTCGGTGACATCGCATTTTAACGAACTCCTCCTTGGGCGTTTCACCAAATGAGCTCAAAATCGCTCCAGCTCATCTCCAGATGTGGGGCATCAAAAGTTATCCACATTTTTTGGCTAAGTTTTACGGTTTGTTTGCGGCGAAGCCGCAATCTTTATGAAGAATTTTTCAATTCATCAGAAACTAAAAATCGCTCCCATTTGTGCAAACAAACTCCGATTAAAAATCTGAAATATACATTTTATTGATCTTTCACCCCTGGACACAACAAATGTGAAAAAGTGACATCGGGCGCGATAGCGCCCCCTCCAGGTGCAAAATAAAAATTGCATTATGGGAAAAAAATTAGTTTGTCGGAAATTGATGAAATTCGGTACAAAAATAGTTGATGGCATCCCGATCCAAAAAGCCAATGAGACCAATATCGTATTTTGTACGGTGTTGCCATGGTGAATCAAAATATATTGCGTCGATGGAGGCGGGGCCAACGTCAACTTTGTCGCAGAGCGACGAGATTCGGTACAGGTATTCATCATGTGACGACAAACAAAAAATATTATTGTTGCCACGCCCCCTGAGAAACCGGAAGTCCGCCATTTTGACAAGAAGTCTGGAAAATGCTGAGTCAGCGTTTTCGGTGATATCGCATTTTAACGCACTCCTCCTAGGGCGTTTCACCAAATGAGCCCAAAATCGCTCCAGCTCATGTCGAGATGTGGGGCATCAAAAGTTATCCACATTTTTTCGCTATGTTTTTCGGTTTGTTTGCGGCGAAGCCGCAATCTTTACGAAGAATTTTGCGATTCATCAAAGACTAAAAATGGCTCCCATTCGCACAAACAAACTCCGATTATAAATCGGAAATATACATTTTATTCACATTTCACCCCTGGACGGAACAAATGTGAAAAAAGTGACATTGGGCGCGATAGCGCCCCCTCCAGGTGCAAAAAAAAAAATGCATTATGGGAAAAAAAATGGTTTCTCGGAAATGAATGAAATTCGGTACAAAGATAGTTGATGGCGTCCCGATCAAGAAAGCCAATGGGACCCATTCCTTAATTTGTACGGTTTTGCCATTGGAACAACCAGGAACCAGGAACCAGGAACCCCCATATTATTCCAATGGGATGGACACATAAATCTCACATTATACACCATCATGACGCGTTAGCGCCCTCTGTCAGCAGCGTGTGGACAGTAGTAATTGAAGTAAGGCCCGTAAGGGCTGTCCAATGCTGCTTGTGAAATAAAAAACATTATGGGCACGCTAGCGCCCTCTGGAGTTTGGAACCATTACTCACATGGAGAGGGAAAAAACACATAGCACCAATGGGGGCGGGGTCAACGTCAATTTTGTCAGAGAGCGACGGGATTTGGTACAGACATTTGTCATGTGACGACAAACAAAAAATATGATTGTGGCCGCGCCCCCTGATAAACCGGACGTCCGCCATTTTGACAAGAAATCTGGAAAATGCTGAGTCAGCGTTTTCGTTGATGTCGCATTTTAACGAACTCCTCCTAGGGCGTTTCACCAAATGAGCTCAAAATTGCTCCAGCTCATCTCGAGATGTGGGGCATCAAAAGTTATCCAATTTTTTGGCCTATGTTTTACGGTTTGTTTGCGGCAATCTTTACGAACAATTTTGCAATTCATTGTAAAGTAAAAATTGCTCCCATTCGTTCAAACAAACTCCGATTAAAAATCGGAAATATACATTTTATTGACCTTTCACCCATGGACACAACAAATGTGAAAAAGTGACATTGGGCACGATAGCGCCCCCTCCAGGTGCAGAAGAAAAAATGCATTATGGGAAAAAAAATGGTTTCTCGGAAATGAATGAAATTCAGTACAAAAATAGTTGATGGCGTCCCGATCAAGAAAGCCAATGGGACCCCTCTGTTAGGTGGGTTTTGACAGCGGACATGGAGGTACACATTCCCTTGTGAAATGAAAACGATTTTGGGCATGCTAGCGCCCTCTGTGGGTTGGAGCTGTTTTCTCACATGGAGAGGCTAAAATTTTACCTGAGAAAGGTAAAATGCACTGTTCCCCATTCATACATAATATCTCAAACAGTGACCAAACATATTATTGCTGGAAAGTGCCACTCAGTCACGTTGAGCTTTTTTTTTTTTTTTTTTTTACAATAATCTTCTATGAACATTTATGGGAAAACACATTGACCTAATTTCATACATGTTTTACAGAAAATCCTGAACATTGTGACAAATTTTAGCCAAAAATCAAGACAAATGGAAAATATCAGCACTTTTGGATGCCTTCATGAGAAAGTCATGTGACGTTAGTTCATGTGCTGAGAGAGAAGACGCTGGACCTTGGGACAAGTTTTGTTTCATATAAATTCGTAACTGTACCAACTTGATTTTAAATTGTAGGCTGTTTTTGTGACATCATGAGAACACAACCTTATGATGCAATTTTTGTTTAGAAGTAGAAAAGATAAGACAGATCTTTATACAATGGAACCATAGACCAGAACACTGATGGAGCTCACTAAAGTGCACTCGGTCTCTACCCCGTTCATCCCAATACCATAAGAAATAGTCATAAACATGAGTTTATTTTAAAAGTACACCTTAAGTTGAGAAAGGATTACAAACACAACTGTTATTGCACTTTGGGCCATGTTTCCACTGATCGTGGGTAAACCTGTTCTGCAGCCTATTTGTGTGCGCCCTGGGAGTTTGGAGTCTGCCTGAGGAGAGAGAGTGGTGAAGAGGCAGGTTCCTGGGTGAGTGGGATCCTGCAGCATGTTGGTTGCACATGTGAGCAGTCGAGTGGCGTAGATGTCGTCCAGGTTTGGCAGAGCGGAGCCCAAGATCCTGTCTCCTGTCCTTATCACACACTGCAGGTCCTTCTCAGCAGCAGCTCGCGTACCATGCTGTGCAGCAGTATGTATGTAAGCAGTATGCGTTCTATGGTAAAATGATAGGCAAAAGTGACCCTGCAAGTTGTGTAAAGTGCCGATTATTTGAAATAAAAATATCAGGTATAGGGACTTTAATAATGCAGGTGTTTACACTCCAGGTTTTTGGGTGTGCAGATCAGTGAGGACCTGACATGAAGTCTGAGAGCCTCTCCACCTCCACCCCATCAGTCCACAGACCACTGTGAGGCGTTTTCTCGTTCTCTCCCAAAATCAATTATGACCTCTGTTTTCTTTGTGTTCAGAAGTTGCAGCTAAAATGGCAGGACACATTCTAAAAGACCTGACAGTATTTGACCATTTAAGATAAACATGTGTCATGTATCTGAAACACTTAATCTGCTCTATATGTCTGTGAATTCCTTCATCTGCTGCCTTTGTAATTTGTCATAACATTTCTACACCAGAAAAATGACCAAGCCTTGAATGTAAGCAAAATCAATAACAAGTGTAACAAAACATTTATTGAGTTGAATAAGTCTTTAAATTGACATTGACAAAACATTTATACACATGATTCAAACATTAACAACCGTCGCTTAAAATACAAACACAAAACATATTCAATTTCTGTCACATTATTACAAAATAACTACTTTTTAAAAACCTTGTGAATACATTCAAACCTATTTACATCATAAACAAAATAAAAAAATGAGGATCAATAAGTGAAAACTTCATTGTAGTTTAATTTAATATTATCTGAACCACTCTTGGTCTGACCTGTCACCTAGAACCTGTTTGCCCTGGGAGTCCCTACAGAGGCATAAAGCCCCTCACAACATAGCTCCTAGGATCCTTCAGGCGCTCAAACCTCTCCACCACGATAAGGTGGTGGTTCAAGGAGAGGAAAATTTATTAACATTATTAGTGTCACTACAATCGAATACATGATTTACATTATGTTATCAATAATACATTATAAAATACATAACATTACATAAATTACATAAAAATATACATTATAAATACAAAACATACATTATTATTTGGCATGCATATTATACATTACATAATTAATTTATTATTCGAGGGACCCTTTGAACCAGTCAGAATGGTTCAAGACCAGAGACAACAAACCTTACAGTATGTGTGCACGCATCACTGTAAGGTACAACACACAATAAAGGCAAAGCTAAAACGGTAACAGCAACTACAACCAAAAGCCCTAAAACTACAACGCCTAAATCAGCAAACACATGATCCAAAGCTAAGCAGTCTCTTCACAGACAGGTTTGTTTGTTCACCTGCTTTACAAGTTTGGTTTTCCTCAGAAACCCCCCTCTTCACATGATGTCACTGTGTAAAATCTTGTAGTCTTCTAATGTACTTTCGTCAGACAAAATGGAAAACGTTAACTGCATGGTCACAGATAAGTTTCCCCTGTCTGACAAAATGACATTAGAAAACTACAAGACTGAGCACTGCTTCACCTAATAAAGAGGACGAGAGGAGGAAGACCAATATTGTAATGCATGATTCACAAAAAACCTGTCAGCAAAGAGAAAACCTCTGCAAATAAATATTTGAAAACGCACCATCACTGAATTTCCATGATCGAACATCTAAAGCTATCATCCAAACGAACCAACACATAAATATATACAACACTCGAAATGTTTCCAAAGACAAACACACACAAAAGTCAAAATACATGATTACTGCCAATTGTAAAAATGTTATGTACAATTTTGACAAAGGGTCAAACCCTGAATGCTCAATAATCAAGAGAGGAATGGACTGCTTAGGGCATGATGAAAGGGCATGGGAAGACAAAGTTGTAAGCAACACAAGACAAGTCATATGTAAGGAGCAATGTGATGAGCCGACACAATAAACAACAGCTGTCCATTTTAACTATAAAGTAAATCTAATCTAAACGCGGCGTTTCAACGCACTTCCCCCTAAAAGAACAGACGATCCCTTCATGGTCGCTAAAGTATGTTGGCACGACTGAACAGTCAATGTCGTAATCACTTGACTTTAGATAAAAATGATCAATTAATGTCCCTCTCTCAGTTGTGGGAGATGTGACGTACTGAACATATCCTCTTTCTACCATAAAATTGCAGAGACTTGTAGATTTCAATACGTCGTCATTAAAATCTCCCATCACAGCCACAGTGGCACAATGTGAACTCAGCCAATTCAAAAACCTGTCAAAGTTATATTTGAATAGAGACATGGGATAAGACGGTGGCCTGTAAACTACTGCTATGATAATTTGATGCTCTGCAAAATAGTTAACTAAACACTCCAAATCGAAATCTCGTACTGTGATTTCATAGTTACGGTTCTCCTCACAGTACATGCCAACTCCACCGTACTGTTGGCCACGTAAACTAACCAACGCTGTGTGGTTACTGCGCTGGTAAGAGATACTACGGGGACGACTATGGAAGGTATAACCTTCAATTTGACAACCATCAAAAGATGAGTCTACAGATAACCATGTCTCTACCACAGCGATACAGTTAGGCTGCAAAAGCTGTGTGCGTGAAGCTAAGTCAGACACATGTCGGGCTAATCCCTGTACATTCATAAAAAATACTGTCAAAACATGTGCCTCTTGTCTGTGCCAGGGCAAACTGTCGACCACGAAGGGAGGCAGGTTCTCTAACGCGGCTCTAATGTTGTCCTTGCAGTAAATGGCCTTTTCCGAAAAGTCTTGAATTACAAGACCCTCTAAACTCCGGACGCGACTTAAGGCCACATACGCCTGACCCGCGGTAAATATTTTCTTCAGGGACACCACAGCTTCATCTACAGTTACCCCTTGTACTTTGTGTACTGTACAGGCCCACGCGAGTTTAAGCGGAAACTGTCTACGCCTCTCGGTGCGTTTATTCACCTGTTCTTCAGCTGGTCCTATGCGGGTAGAACCAGTCAGGTCTGCAGGGGTACGGGTCTGTTTCCTTGTCTTCGCACCTACTCTATCGTCATCGAATTTCACGTAAATAGCTAAAGGAAACCTCTTGTTCTGGGGATCTTCGACTATATAAGTTACAATGCCACATACCCCATTTACTAGACCGTCAGAAAGATCTATGTTTTTACAAAGCATAACGCGTGCATTGACGCCGATATGCAGTGCCTCCGCCAAACTAGGTTTCATTTTTTTGGACTTATGGAAACACAGATGACCATGGAGTTCCTTAATTTTACCGGAGCCCTTATCAATCCCAAAATCCCGCGCCTCTATGGTCATCACCTCTGAACAAACGCTACTAAGCTTTCTTAAGTTATATTCCCCAACATGAACCCTCCTCGCGAAAATATGCAATACGTCGGGCTCTTCGCCTGTTTCACGACGCTTCAATATATCTATGTCGCTTTGGAGCATGGGTGTCCCTCTCGTGCGCACTCTTAACCGGTTTAAGAGGTCCGCGAAAGTGCTATCCTGTTGTCTAACAACAGTTTTTAATTCCGCTACTCTAAACAAATCATTGAAAAAATCGACGCCTACATTTTCTTTATACAGAACTTCCCCCCCTACAGGAGCTAACTGATAAAAATCCCCAACTGCAATAACGCAAACGTTTCCAAATTTAATCTCCTCATCCGTCTGTTTAATTTGACCCAAACGACCGTCAATCCACTGAAACACCCTTTTGTCAACCATCGATATTTCGTCGATTACAACAATTTCAACATCGATGTATCTAGCGCGCAGTGTACTTAGCTTTTCCTCTCCGAGCTTACCATACTTTGCTGGAGGATTCGCAGGGATAGAAAACGTCGTATGGATTGTCGCCGCCTCTAAGTTATACGCTGCTATCCCGGTCGGAGCCGTTAATAAAACGCTAATGTTATCGGGACTATGACAAATAGGAGCCAATAACCGCGACGCTTCGTACTGAATAGCCCTAATCAGGTGACTCTTCCCGGTGCCAGCTCCACCTGATATAAATACGTGCAATGGCTCAGGGTTGTTACCGGCAACCTTGTCTAAGCACCATTGCCGTATTTTGTAAAAAATGGACAGCTGTTGCTCATTCAAGCTTCGCACAAGTGCGAGACCCTCTGGACGACTCATAACATATGTCCTCTCCAAATGACAAATGTCCTCGTTCCTTACAGCTAAGTCAGGGATGGGCTCTTGCTCATGCTCAGAGAGGACCTCCTGCAACATCTCTCTAAACTCCTCCTTCGACTCCAACCTTTCAACTTCCAGCTCTGGGCAGAGATCGGCCCATGCCTCTTCCAAAAGCTCTTCAGAGTTCATTGCCTCTTGGATCTCATCCAGATCCTCAGCCTCCACTTCAAAACGACACCTATTCGCATCAACTATCGCCTTCACCGAATGCACCGACCCGTCACTATAGCGCACTTCCCCATTTTCGTAAAAGTCCTTATATGTTTCGTATGGAGCCGGCTTAAGGTCGGCTTCATCGCGATACGGTAAAAACAATTGAAGGATGCTTAGATGGAATAACTCTGAATCTTTTGTCTCTGAAAACCGTGCATACCTAACAATTGCAGGCTTGGTGTTCTGCCGTTTAGCGACAGCACCTAAAGAATTTTGTAAAGGAATAGCCTTTTGACATGTATCTGTTTGACTAAGTACACGGTATTCAGATACAAAAGAAGCAATACACATATCATTAAAAGTACTATCGTTTGGCCTACTCTTAAAGCGATCTATAATGTTAGTCATCCAAATATCGTCCGCAGCCGAATCACCATCTAACTGACTGATAGGTCTGCTCAATCTAACAATGTTGTTTCCCGTCGGAATGAATTCTACTTTACGTGAGAATTCCTTAAGGTGCATGTTTGTAACGCGATAAACAGCTTCCTGCGCAGAGACATCACGATTATGCAAATAAACGCGTCCTAACTTTTTCAATGCCTCTTTTGCACTAACATTATCTTTGGAAGCTTCTTTTTGGGCAGCGCCCAAGAGCAAACCCATCTCCCTCTCTGCCTTAGAAATATATGAAATTATATAAACTATACACGCCCACGCATCTACAACAAACTGAATGTCCATATTCGCATCCCAAGCATCCAACAATTTCGCATTATAATTATTAATCCAGACTTCCTTAATCCCCCGCTTTAAAACTACATGAGTGTGACCGCCTAGAGCCTGGTACACCATTTCAAACGACTCCTGTGTTAAACCGGCAGCTGCAAACAATGACTGCACACTATCAATGGGAACATTCTCATCTACAATAGCATCTTTAAGTGCAGTCATAAACGCCACAGCTTCCTCTTTAGGCATAATCGGTTCGCTCTCCGGGTCTACTTTTTTAATAAATGTACGCATGGACGGAGGACGTGGGAAATTAAAGCGACACTTCTTTTTTCCCTTTTTACAGGTTTTTGAGTGACGCTTTGAATGCTGCTGCACTGAAGTAACCTTTTCCAATAATTTTGGATCAGAGGGTAATTCACAACTAATGTACTTGTCAATAAAGTCAATTACCTCCTCGTCTGTGTTAACTCCGAGCTTGGGGGCGTCTCTAACCCAATATAAACAGTGGACGTGAGGGCTTCCGCGCTGTTGAAACTCTACACGATAAAAGGAATCTATAATTTCGCCTATCGGGTGAGCTGGGGACTTAAGGAGTTTTTGGAATTCCTGCCACCGCCGATTAAACATACGGGCGACAGTTGTGGGGTGGCGACGCAAAAGATCACATCTGTCTGCCCAATTTAAGTCCTCTACGCTCCTGGTACTACCTTCTATTTTTAACAGTGCCTCGAGGACTTCTGGCCAACGCATATCTGCCGAACTAAATGAACAGAACCATGTTGGAATACCGAGCTGGCGCACCATCGCGATTAAGTCTTTCAGTGTGGCTTGCCAGTATGGGGGCGTGCCTCTAATAGGCTTTAAAAAACGATAACCGCTATCAAACTGTAATAAATTTTCCAAAGATTCTTCATCTGCAGCAGCATTACCCGAACCCTGACACGCATGTCCCTTTCGCAGAGCAATGGAGACCTTCGATACAACCTGCTCTACTTCCAACATGTACAGAGCCATGAATAGAAATTTAAGATTGCGCGCGAAACGACCGTCCGCGTGCAATAGTCTGTTAATGAAATACCGGCACAAAGTAATACGAACAGGCCTACGGGTGTGAAACGTATTACGCCCAAAGGGGAACTCTTTTGGGAAGCATTTTGCCTCATTTTCCTTATCGGTGAGCAAACTCACTGGACTGTTCCCCTCTGCCGGAGCCAAATTCAGTACACCCTGGAAGTAATGGTCAAGAGCCTCTTGAGCCATATCTGCAGGCATAAAGAAGGTGTCCTGGAACATACAATGACGCTGACGGTCATGGAGATGCTCATCATCTAAATCTTCATCCTCTCCCTGTGCTGCCTGTCCCTGTGCTGCTTGTCCCTCTATTTCCTGTCCCTGTGCTGCTTGCCCCTCTCCTTCCTGTCCCTGTGCTGCCTGTCTCTGTGCTTCCTGTCCCTCTCCCCCCTGTCCCTTCGCCTGTCCCTTTGCCTTGCGTCCCTTCGCTGCGCGCCCCTTCGGCGGCCGCCCCTTCGTCGGTCGCCCCTTCGTCGGTCGCCCCTTCGTCGGTCGCCCCTTCGTCCCCTGTGCAGCCCCCATCTGCCCCTGCGTTGCCTGTCCCTGTGCTTCCTGTCCCTGTGCAGCCCCCATCTGCCCCTGCGTTGCCTGTCCCTGTGCTTCCTGTCCCTGTGCAGCCCCCATCTGCCCCTGCGTTGCCTGTCCCTGTGCTTCCTGTCCCTGTGCAGCCCCCATCTGCCCCTGCGTTGCCTGCCCCTGCGTTGCCTGTCCCTGAATCTCCTGTCCCTGCGTTGCCTGTCCCTGCACCGCCTGTCCCTGCACCGCCTGTCCCTGCACCGCCTTTCCCATCGGTGTCGTCCCCGTATCCATAGCTTCCTCTTCCTGCCTCATGAACTCATTAACCCACTCTTCATCAAACTCTATGTCCAAATAATGTTGGTTGTTCGCTTTAAGAAAGGCTATCGCGCTCTTTATCCGACCCGTGTCGACATATTGATATTCATAATGGCCTTTGTAAGTAAGTTTACGCTTTAATTTCACAGGTAACAACCATCCGTCCATGCTACGACGCGGTAACAGCTTAGTGGTATCAATAATATTGGACGGCACACAGGTGGCCGGACCATGAGTCCCCCCTTGACCCCCTTTTGGCAGAGCATACATCTGCATAAACACTATATTGAGCGCCACTAAATGCTGTTCGACTGTGTTCAAACATGCGAGTTCAGGAGGAATATCATCCAACTGTAAATTGTTTATTGAGCATTCAGCCGGCATTTGACCCTTTTTAAGTTTGGAGTTACAAGTGTAGCAGATCCACAAACTCCCTCTACAATCAGACAGCGGACACGGTGACGGACAACTCTTACTGCACGTATGTAAATAGGCATCTGAGATACAGGCCTCAGCAACAGCAGCACATTTAGGATCAGCCATAAAATCATCCTTTCTACAAGGCAAGACCTGGTTGATAAATAATAATTTAAAGCACACGCAACAAATGTGTTCAGGACCGTGTTCAACTTCCCGCCAAAAGCGTTCCTTAACCAAATCAAAATTATCGGCCAATTGTTGCTTAATTTGCCTTTTACGATTTCTGTAAGCAACACGAGTTTGAGCTTTGTATTGCTCATCTTTGTGGTATTTCACTTTACTATAGGTTTTTACTTTCTGCCTATGTTTGGGACTATCTTTGTACTTCTGTTTACTGGCAGCCCTGACATCGTGTTTGTGCTTTAAGTTACCTTCATACTTTTTAATGCTAGCTGCCTTTTTCTTTTGTCTATACTCTGTATTATCACAATATTTATGTTTATTTGCTGCCTTGATTGCCACTTTCCTTTTCTCTCTATAATTTACATCGTCTCTATATTTAAGATTGACTGCAGCACTGCTTGCAGCCTTCTTTTCCTCTTTATAAAATACATTCTCTCTATATTTAAGATTGACTGCAGCACTGCTTGCAGACTTTTTTTGTTCTCTATAATCTACATTGTCTCTATATTTAAGATTGACTGCAGCCTTCTTTGCCTGTCTATAATCTACATCATCTCTATATTTAAGGTTTACTGCAGCTCTATTTGCGGCCTTCTTTCCCTGTCTATAATCTACATCATCTCTATATTTAAGGTTGACTGCAGCTCTATTTGCGGCCTTCTTTCCCTGTCTATAATCTACATCATCTCTATATTTAAGTTTTTCTGCAGCCTTCTTTCCCTCTCTAAAATCTACATTTTCCCTATATCTACTTCTCAATGTTTCACGCAGTCTATCTTTACTTGTGGCATATTTGCTTTTTAAATGTTTATGCTTTTTGTTTTGAATGTACTTGGATAATTTAGTGTGTTGTACATTCGTTTCAGTGTTTGGACTAACCACTGATTGGGCATCTACCTGTCGAGACCTAGTGTTGTAACCCATAAGAATAGAACTATTAATTTGGCAGCTTCCGTAACAACTATGGGTCACAGGGTTTTTAACGCAAGTTACATTTTCATAATGAATATTGTTAATATTTTCGAGGTAGATGCCGCTGGTTGACAAAGGCCTGGTAGTACAACCATATTTAAGCCAACGTCCACTCAAAAACGTATATATATCTACACATAAAAGATCTGCTGTTGCTTGGATCTCTATCTCAGTGGCCCACGTGTTAACTCTATGCATATTACTATCGTTAATATACTGGGCCACAGAAGAGCAGCCATCGCGCAAAAGACTATTGTATTTTGATGCATTACTTTTAAGATGTTTAACGACCGCAAGTCTAAGTTTCCTATGATGTTTCTGCGTGCCACTAACAGCCTGCGAGATCGAGCGAAAGAAACAGTTACCGTCGGCAACGATTTTATCATTTGTACACGGCACATCTAACTTTAACGATCTCAAAGGATCTGTTGTTTCTGGTTCTGCTACAGCGAGTCTCTCATAGTCAATGTTAAGGTTCTCACACAGTGCCCTACAAACATTCTCCTGAAGAGGAATAAAATCAAGAGCATCATCTGTGGTACCGGTACAAACAACATCCCAATCAACATCACATTCACGATCATGTTTGGTCTTTTTAGGTGCGTGTGTGTGTTTGGGAACAGACGACGTTACTTTAACTGAGCTTTTACGCTTCGGCTGTTGGTCAGAAGTGTCAGGCTTCTGAGGCAAAATGACCTCAGACGCTTCACACTTCAGACCAACCACCACGACAACAACGCCCGTGATCTCAAATAACTTATATTCAAGTCCATAACACTCAGCTAACGCGCAAAAATGAGCATACACCTCATCCAGGCTGCTAAAGTAAACTACAACACTTTTACCATCAGGGTCAACCATCCCAGTCGCATTACGACTGTGTGAGTCCACCACCGCGTATCTACCGCCGTCTTTAATGACTGCACAAGTGTTGCCACACATCGTCAGTAGACATGCATCATAGTGTGCCAACATCTCTCCTAAACCACCATCTAAGGTGACCCAAGAACCAGAAACAATAAACTCATGCTCCACTACATTTGCAGCCCCAGCGACCGGCCGACTGAACTCAAACTCAAACGGTTGACCATCAATAACTGACTCTTTGGGCAAGTCAGAAGGTAGTAAGTTATCTTTCCCATTAGTCAGGTCGTTACCCCTAAGCTCTGTGTAAATAGCATCACCAATCTCTAAAGTCCTGTCTAAATCCTTTTGCTCCCATGTAAACACACTGGACACAGTGTGCCTAGCTAATGCCACCAGAGCTATGGCTGCACACTGCACCCCTCCATACGGGAACCTGTTATCAGCCTGATGAAAACTACCCCTAACACAACTCGGAATATCAACGGGAACGCTATCCTCCTTAACTATATCAGAAAACACTACAACAGGACTATCAACTGGAACACTATCCTCCATAACTATATCAGCACACACAACATCCAAATCATCACATTCACGTTCACGTTTCACCCTCTTACTTGTGAGTGTGCGTTTGGGAACAGACGACTTAGCTTTAACTGACCTTTTACGCTTTGGCCTTTGGTCAGAAATGTCAGGCGTCTGAGGCAAAATGACCTCAGACGCTTCACACTTCAAACCAACAACCACAACAACAACGCCTGTAATCTCAAACAACTTATATTCAACTTCATAACAGTCAGCTAACGCGCAATAATGAGCATATAAATCATCCAGGCTGCTAAAGTACAGTACAACGCTTTTACCATCAGGGTCAACCATCCCAGTCGCACTACGACTGTGTGAGTCCACCACCGCGTATCTACCGCTGTCTTTAATGACTGCACAAGTGCTGCCACACATCGTCAGTAGACATGCATCATAGTGTGCCAACATCTCTCTTAAACCACCATCTAAGGTCACACAGGTACCGGAAACAATCAGCTCACTCTCTAGTACATTTGCAGCCCCAGCGACCGGCTGACTGAACTCAAACTCAAACGGTTGACCATCAATAACTGACTCTTTGGGCAAGTCAGAAGCTAGTAAGAGCTCGTGCCCATGAGTCAGGTCATTATCCCTAAGCTCTGTGTAAACAGCATCACCAATCACTAAAGTCCTGTCTAAATCCTTTTGCTGCCATGTAAACACACTGGACACAGTGTGCCGAGCTAATGCCACCAGAGCTATGGCTGCACACTGAGCCCCTCCATACGGGAACCTGTCATCAGCCTGATGAAAACTACCCCTAACGCAACTCGGCATACCAACGGGAACGCTATCCTCCATAACTATATCAACACATGCTACAACAGGACTATCAACCTCCATCTCTACATCGCTACTACCAAACGTGATAAGGCTTTCACTATCACTAACATCCATGTCAGACTGTGCACAACAAATGCAAGACTTATCTGGGTCCCTGGCGTCAGAAGCGCTCTCCCCGTGGACAGCTGGTGGAATGCTGCGGCGTGGAGAAGGCTGACTGGCTGAAAGGGGGCTGGTCCTCTTCATCTACAAGTCACAAAGAAAACACATAACCATTAGACATCTCTCAAACTAAAGCGCATCTCACTCTGTTCAGTGTACCTGCTTTTGAAAATGATACATAAAAATCATCTCACCTGGTCCACAAAGACCACTGGGGCGTCGAGGGAACTGGTGAGTGATGCTCCTGGAATCACCCCCACATCCACGAACTGCAGCTGCAAAAAGAATAACGGGTTAGATGCTATTCCGTGACAGATCATAGAACGTCAATTAATAAAAAGTACACACACCTCGTCCTCCAGGAAGCCGTCCAGGATGACCACGCTGGTAGGTGACGTTCCTGGTGTCACCTCCACGACAGCTGCCGCCACCTGGAGGACAACATTTGTTAATAATCAAAGAAGTTACAATGTAAAAACGTATTCAGCCTCTTTAAACGACACTGACCTGGTCCTCCTCCATAGAAGACACGGAGCTGGCAGATGAGCCGGGTCTCACCGCCACAACCTCTTGTGCTGCCCGCGCCTACAATAAACAAAATAACAAATATGCATTAATTTCTTTAGAATGTATAAAGAGCACAGCCTTAAAAACACCTACCTGCCGCGT
The DNA here is from genome assembly GCF_951799975.1 of Gobius niger. Lineage (NCBI taxonomy): Eukaryota > Metazoa > Chordata > Actinopteri > Gobiiformes > Gobiidae > Gobius > Gobius niger. The sequence goes on from NC_136855.1 coordinate 41,961,374, forward strand.
GGGCCGGCGTCTCTTTGGGGCGGCACGCTTGCGACGCCTCGTCCGAGACGTCTGCAAAAAAAAAGACGTGTTATTTCACCAGCTCAGAAATCATGATTAAACAACAACATTTCACGCAAGATCTGATACTTACCTTCTTTCCCGAAGGAAAGGAGCCGATGCCCTGGCCACAGCCGCCGTGAGATGGAGAGAAGCGCTCCATCTCCACCAGCATGGCAGGGCTGAAGAGGCAAGGCGACAGGGGAAAGGAGAACACGTTCTCCACCTCAAAACAAAGGAAACAGACAGTTTAGTTACAGCACTCACAATCTAACCATAGCTTTATAGAGTAGAACACTAACCTCCTGCGCCTGCAGCAGTCCCTTGGGGCTCACGGGGGAGACCCCAGGCTGAGTGACAGAGATAAACACAAAGCAGTCAGTAAAATGCAACTTCAGTTAACAATGCTTTAACAAAACAGGAACAGTTTCTCACCTTGCTGCCCCGTCGAACCTCGGTCCACTCAGGAGGGGGTGGAGGTGGCACGGGCGGCGGCTCGGGCACCTCCACTCTTGGGGAAACCCTCCTGGTGACCGGGCGGGGCGGGGGAGGAGACACCGGCGCAACAGCGGCAGCGTCATCCAGCTCCAGCTGCATGTAGCACGCCTGCCACAGCAGCTGGACGAGGATGGGCATGCCAAAGTCGTCGCTCAGGTGAGTCTGAAACACATCATTCACCCACGTTAAATAAAACAACAGTCATTAAAATGGTCAACTTTAAAGAGAGAGACTGTACTTACACCATCCCTGGCCCACAGATGCCCTTTGCTCCGGGGAAACTTGTGTGCTACACGGAAGTAGCGGATCCCTAAAACAGATGTTAGCAACAAAAAGAACATGTTAAAGTATGCGCCACTCTAAGGAAAATAGTGATGACAGTTGCATTTTTTATACATACCCATGCTGACAGCGATGCGGTGGTACGCCTGCCGAAGGAGGGTCTGAATCTCCACCCCAGAGCTAAGCCGAGGTGGAAAATCCACGACACACACCTACAAACACAAAATTACAATTAAGACATGTTAAATACAATAATGAAGTACTTTCAGACCTCATAGAAGTGAAGTACACACCTTGGGCCAGCGTCCACAGACGTAGGCCAGGAGCTGGCCGAACTCCCTCGCAGCCTGGTCCAACGTCCGGCACGTCGACAGTCCGTTGCAGGGTGCCATGAGAACCACAAGAGCTGGCTCTGACAACAAGAGAAGGGTCAGAGGTCAAACGTGCTGAACAATATGACACAAAGTCAAAAAAAAAAAAAAAAAAAAAAAAATTTTTTTTTTTTTTTTTTGAAAGTCAAAAATGTTGCTAGTACAACTGTACCCACCTCGGGGCAGGGTGGTCCCAGCCAGCTCCCTGTGGATGTGCGAGGGTCCACCACCAGGGGTCGCGCTGAAGCCGAAGGAATAGTGCCCCTCCTGCATCGGCACGTGCTGGTCCACGATGGCTCGCAGATGGGAGTTCCCGACAAGCAGAATGAACTAAGACCAAAAAAGAAACAATCTGTATTTAGTGATTGTCAGCACATCAAAAGTCACACATTTATTTCCTTCTCAAACTCGTGAACTTGCCTTCTTGTCGGGAGACTCCTGCGGGAGCACCAGCCGGTGCTGCTTCCCGGACACTCCAGTGGGCCAAACCTGGGGACGGTGTCGGTAGCCGGGTCCACGGGCTTCAAAGACAAGAGAAATCATTGTAATATCAAACAGAATTAAAAAGGAGGTGGAAGTATTCTGAAATCCACTTACGTTCCTCGACGGGGGGCCAAAGAGGAGAGGGATCGAGCTCCTCCTCAGGAACAGCCGACTGCCCCGGGAGCAGCTCGACGGGAACAGCGGACTGCCCCGCGAGCTCCTCCTCGTGAACAGCCGACTGCCCCGGGAGCAGCTCGACGGGACCAGACGACTCCCCCAGGAGCAGCTCGACGGGAACAGGGGACTGCCCCGCGAGCTCCTCCTCGGGAAGAGCGGACTGCCCCGCAAGCAGCTCGTCAGGTACAGCGCACTGCCCCGGGAGCAGCTCGACGGGAACAGAAGACTGCCCCGCGAGCTCCTCCTCAGGAACAGCGCACTGCCCCGCGAGCTGCTTCTCCCTCCTCCTCTTGGCCGCAAGGGATCGCCTGGACCCCTTGCCGCGCGGCATCTGAAATACAAAAGTGGAATGAGTAAACAACACAATGGTCAAACAATCAAACCGAAGTAGCCATGTCTTAAACTAAAGTCAGACGCATAGAGAAACAACACTTCATATCATCCTAGCCTCAGTCTTGTGATGGTGCTGTAGAAGGTACTGACCTCATTCTGGCATCAATGGACTGAGGCAGAGACGACCACAGCATGGACTGGTATGACTCAGTCCACACTGTCAACAGCTAAAGATTTAATTCAGGTTTAATGTGAAACAACTTCTGTCCTCAGTGTCCTCACAGACAGGACCAGACATGGACCAAGCCAGAACCAGCAAAACCAAAACCACATGATCCTAGATGTATCTAGTTTAACACCAAATATAGCCTAAAGTGAGATTTAGTCAACCTGCCAGACACAGACAATACATTTCCAAATCTGACAACAGAAAACGCTCCACTTCCCAAATTTTCACCAAAGAGTAACAAAAGAAAGACCTTATCCCAAGCAGTACTAAGCCACTATCTCAGTTGTACCAAGAAGACAGTCATTTACGGCCCGTTTCATCAAAACATTCCACATAACATAAGCAACTAAAAACTATTAACTCAAAACAGTCAAATGATCTAAACTGTAGAATTCATCTGAACTGTAGAATTCATCATTAGTGGGACCCATCGGGTATAAGGCAATAAACAAAAAAGACGTACACAAGACACAGAGCCAAACCAAGTCTGCACCAACAGTGTTATCATCACTACATTAAAACATGCCACTGCTCCACAACAAGAAAGAACCAACAGGTCTAATATATTGCCTTTAAACTGACAAATTTGGATGCTACAAATATGTTCCGAAAGTTAGGAATGAGTTTGGCCCACAAACAACATTTTAATTTAGTGATTTCCTTTTCTGTGTTTGCAATCAACAAAGTCACATAGGGCCTTTAAACACAGGGCAGCTCCTCCTCCTACCACAGACATGTCACAAATACAAACCCTGCATCAGGTCTGAAACAGTACCACTCTGAGGCTGAACCCTAAGCCAGGCCAGAACACTACAGTAAAGTTCACATGAATCAAGAAAACAGCCGCTGTCAAACACAAGGTCAAATACCCACAAATATCAACTATTTTCTCCACATAAAAGTTGCATAATGCAGCTTTAAGTGAGACACAAGGACATTAACAAACAGAACGAGAAACAAACCTTAAACTGAAACATCCGCACCAAGCTTGGACCAGAATGCAAACTATACAAAACATGTAGACAGTTCCACCAGGAACAGAACTCATTTAGATTAAATCTTAGAGGCATCTATCAAGTTGAAATTAGCTTAAAATGAAAACAAATAAATCAAATCAACAAGACACAGAACCAAACCAAGTCTGCACCAAAACAAACATGAATACGCGACACAATGAAACTGTTCCACAACATGAAAGATGAGAAATCATGAACCAAAACATCTGAGACAAAATGGCCGCTCTCTATCACACAGATGTGCTGTCACAACGATAAACACTACATCAGGTCTGAACGAGCACCATACTGAGGCTGAACCTTCAGCCATGCCAACGCTCCTGTTCTTAACACACTGTCACAGCATCAATCCAAACATCACACAATAAAACAGAATGACCTGCAATACACACAATGGCCACCCAGAGCACTGCACTTCAGGGTCAAGGTCAAATACACACAAATATAAACTCTTTTTCCACATGAAAGTTACATAATGCAGCTTTAAGACACAAGGACATTAACAAACCTTACACTGAAACAAAATCCGCACTAAGCTTGGACCAGAACTCCACAAACTACAAACAAACCATGTAAACAGAGTCCTCCCAAGAACAGAACTCATTTAGATTAAATCTAAAATATGAACAATGCACTTTTAAGTAAGACACAAGGACATTAACAAAGAGAAACAACCAAACATTACATCCTCTTACATGACACGCTCTCACATGTACCAGAACACGACATCAGGTCTGAACCAGAACCTGCGTACTACAGCACTACAGTAAAGTTCACATGACACAAGAAAACAGAGCCACTGTCAAATACAAGGTCAAATATCTACAAATATCAACTCTTTCCACATAAAAGTTACATAATGCAGCTTTAAAGCAGTACTAAGTAACTCTTTCCCCTAGAGGCCATAAGTGCAACTGCAGGTGTAGTAGAAAGTTACGATTTTTTTACTTATTAATTGTCTTGGAGAGTAAATACTACGCCAACAGGAAAGGCGAAGGGAGAGAGGGTTACAGTGCATCCAATTATACAATGGAAATATTTTTTTTCACTCAAACTTTGCTGTAAATACTGTTTAAAGTGACGTTAGCCCGCAGTTAGCTTTGCCCGTTAGCATGCTAGCTTCTTCTTCGTGATTTCATTAGTGTGTATTGCTTTCTCCGCACCGGTGGCAGTCAAGTTGCAAACATGGTTTTCTGTCCAGAGACACCAGGGGGAGATGAAAGACCCTCCAATCATCCCATAAACACTTCTATTACCCGCACAGGGACTACGAAAAGGATTTATTAAGGTAAACACGTTACTTAGTACTGCTTTAAGTAAGACACAGGGACAATAACAAACAGAACGAGAAACAAACCGTAAACTGAAACAACATCCGCACCAAGCTTGGACCAGATATCTACAAACTCTACACAAAACATGTAAACAGTCCCACCAGGAACAGAACTCATTTAGATTAAATTGTTAGAGGAATCTATCAAGTTAGCTTGAAATGAAAACAAATAAATCAAATCAACAAGACACAGAACCAAACCAAGTCTGCACCAAAACAAACATGAATACACGACACAATGAAACTGTTCAACATAAAAGATGAGAAATCATGATCCAAAACATCAGAGACAAAATGGCCGCTCTCTATCACACAGACGTGCTGTCACAACGATACACACTACATCAGGTCTGAACGAGCACCATACTGAGGCTGAACCTTCAGTCATGCCAACACTCCTGTTCTTAACACACACTGTCACAGCATCTATCCAAACATCACACAATAAAACAGGCTGAGCAAATGACCTGCAATACACACAATGACCACCCAGAGCACGGCACTTCAGAGAATATGTACTCCTGTTCATCACAAGCAATCTCACAACAGAGAACCAGAAAAAAGCAAACAAATAGGTGCCAACTGTGTCAAAACTGGACATTTTCACACAACACTACAGGCTACACCAACAAGACTTGTTCCCCACAAACAGTTAAGCTACTAGAACAAAATAGTTTTAAATGATGATTTATTTGTGAAGTGTCACAATCGAGCCAACAAGTCTAATGCAAACACATTAGCAGTATCATATCTGACACAAAATGGCGGCTGTCCTTAAACACACAGAACATCGTCCCTCCTCTCACAAGTACAAACCCTACATCAGGTATGAACCAGTACCAGAACACTACAGTAATGTTGACATGAATCAATATAACATTACATTTATAGGTAGCACTTTATTTCACACTACCACTGATACATTGTACCTGCCACATTTAGTACAGTGTAATCTGCTCTGTAACCATGTGTTCTATGTAACCATGTGTTATTACACACCCATTTATATTCACATCATACAATAAAACCGCCTGAGCAACTGTACTGCAAGACACAAAATGGCTGCCTATTACAGTTTTGTTCTTTTAGCAAGACAGACGGTTTAGCTGATCTGCTTCACTAGTTTTGATGGCTTCCTGTGATCTTCCTCATCTTCCTCCTTCCAGAGGAAGATCACAGGAAGTGATCAAAACTAGTGAAGCAGATCAGCTAAACCTTCTGTCTTACTAAAATAACAAAACTGTAATAGACTTAACCTAACAAGACAGTATGAACCTTTTACAAAGACAAAATGACCACCCACAGCACTGCACTTCAGGGTCAAGGTCAAATACCCACAAATATCAACTATTTTCTCCACATAAAAGTTGCATAATGCAGCTTTAAGTGAGACACAAGGACATTAACAAACAGAACGGGAAACAAACCTTAAACTGAAACATCCGCACCAAGCTTGGACCAGAATGCAAACTATACAAAACATGTAAACAGTCCCACCAAGAACAGAAATCATTAAGATTAAATCTTAGAGGAATCTATCAAGTTAAAATTAGCTTAAAATGAAAACAAATAAATCAAATCAACAAGACACAGAACAAAACCAAGTCTGCACCAAAACAAACATGAATACACGACACAATGAAACTGTTCCACAACATGAAAGATGAGAAATCATGAACCAAAACATCTGAGACAAAATGGCCGCTCTCTATCACACAGATGTGCTGTCACAACAATAAACACTACATCAGGTCTGAATGAGCACCATACTGAGGCTGAACCTTCAGCCATGCCAACACTCCTGTTCTTAACACACGCTCTCACAGCATCAATCCAAACATCACACAATAAAACAGAATGACCTGCAATACACACAATGACCACCCAGAGCACTGCACTTCAGAGAATATGTACTCCTGTTCATCACAAGCAATCTCACAACAGAGAACCAGAAAAAGCAAACAAATAGGTGCTAACTGTTCAAAACTGGACATTTCATCCAATGCGAACAGGCAAAACCAAGCACAAAGACTTCTTCACAACAGTTTTAAATGATGATTTACTTGTGAGGTGTCAGAGTAAAAACAGATCAAATGTGTGTATTTGACCTTGTAGTGACCCAGCGGCTGTATATGAGTGGTCAACATGGCACCTTTACTTTCCACCACAGTGGTCTTTAAAACACTCCTGGATCAATTGTTAAGTAGGTTCCCTCCTGACCGCCAGAGGCGGTGCTGTAAGCACTGACAGAGAAGCTCTGACTGGCGGTCATCCGGGATTCATAGAACCGTAGTTACATACGTAACTTTTGTTCTATTTCATCCCTCCTGACCGCCAGAGCTTCTCGTTTAGTGCTTACAGCACCGCCTCTGGCGGTCATCCGGGATTCATAGAACCGTAGTTACATACGTAACTTTCGTTTTCTGATGAGGCTCAGTCAGCAGTGAAAACCTTTTAAAACAATTGATCCTGGAGCGTCATAGAGACCACTGTGATGGAAAGTAAAGGCACCATGCTGACCACTCATACACCCACTGGGTAACTACAAGGTCAAATACCCACAAATATAAACTATTTTTCCACATAAAAGTTACATAATGCAGCTTTAAGACACAAGAACATTAACAAACCTTACACTGAAACAACATCCGCACTAAGCTTGGACCAGAACTCAACAAACTACAAACAAACCATGTAAACAGAGTCCTCCCAACAACAGAACTCATTTAGATTAAATCTAAAATATGAACAATGCACTTTTAAGACACAAGGACATAAACAAACAGAAAGAGAACCAAACATTATATCCTCTTACATGCTTTCACAAGTACCAGAACACTACAGGAAAGTTCACATGAATCAATACAACAAAACCACTGTCCTGTGAGTCACAACATGGTCACAGCACCACAGAAACAACAACAGTAAACATAATGCCTTTTTAAAATACAAATCCTTAGAACTACTCCTGTTCATCACACACAATCTCACACAGAGAACCAGAGCAAAATACTATACTGAGGCTAACTGTCTAAAAGTGGTCATAGACAGATTATAATTAAATGCAGGTAAGGTAAACAGGCAAAGATGGACAGACCATCACTTTAAAGTCACACAGTGGGAACATTTCAGATTATATGAGCAACTAAAAACTGTTGTTAATTTAAAACATACACAAACAGATCAGGACTAAACAAGAACCAGAACTCTGCATGGCCTACACAAACAATAAGACCCACCAGGGTCAGACTTCATTGTGAATAGAAGACCTGCCATATTAAAATGATCCACAAAACACAGAACTAAACCAAGTCTTCAACAAGACTGTCATCATCACTGCATGAATAGTCACATGACTTGGTAAAACAGCAGCTGCACAACATTTAAGATGTTTAAATCATGAACTAAAACATCTAATGCAAACACAGCTCAGCACAGACGTGTTCAAACATGAACACGTGTGAAACCTAACCTTAGTCAGAACATTACATTTATATCATCACACACGCTGTCACAGCATTTATCCTCACTTCACACAATAAAACAGAATGACCTGCAATACACACAATGACCACCCAGAGCACTGCGCTTCAGAGAATATGTACTCCTGTTCATCACATGCAATCTCACAACAGAGAACCAGAAAAAAGCAAACAAATAGATACCAACTGTGTCAAAACTGGACATTTTCACACAACACTACAGGCTACACCAACAAAGACTTGTTCCCCACAAACAGTTAAGCTACTAGAACAAAATAGTTTTAAATGATGATTTATTTGTGAAGTGTCACAATCGAGCCAACAAGTCTAATGCAAACACATTAGCAGTATCATATCTGACACAAAATGGCGGCTGTCCTTAAACACACAGAACATCGTCCCTCCTCTCACAAGTACAAACCCTACATCAGGTCTGAACCAGTACCAGAACACTACAGTAATGTTGACATGAATCACTATAACAGTACATTTATAGGTAACACTTTATTTTAAACTACCACTGATACATTGTACCTGCCACATTTAGTACAGTGTAATCTGCTCTGTAACCATGTGTTATGGTTACAGAGCAGATTACACTGTACTAAATGTGGCAGGTACAAAGTAATCAAGGGTAATGTAAAATAAAGTGTTACCCATGTATATTCACATTGCAATAAAACCGCCTGAGCAACTGTCCTGCAGACACAAAATGGCTGCCTATTACAGTTTTGTTCCTTTAGTAACACAGAAGGTTTAGTTTACCTCCTTCAATAGTTTCAATCGCTTCCTGTGATCTTCTTCATCTCCCTCCTTCCAGAGGAAGATCACAGGAAGTGATTGAAACTAGTGAAGCAGGTAAACTAAACCTTCTGTATTACTAAAAGAACAAAACTGGAATAGACTTAACCTAACAAGACAGTATGAACCTTTTACAAAGACGAAATGGCTGCCCACAGCACTGCACTTCAGATATTATAATATAAACACCTGTACATCACACACGCTACCACAGCAGAGAGTCAGCAAAAAACACCACCACACAGAGGCTAACTGTGCTCCAAATTTCACCCAATGCAAACAGGCAAAACCAAGAACAAAGACTTCTTCACAACAGTTTTAAATGATGATTTACTTGTGAGGTGTCAGTGTAAAAACAGATCAAATGTGTGTATTTGACCTTGTAGTGACCCAGCGGTTGTATATGAGTGGTCAACATGGCACCTTTACTTTCCATCACAGTGGTCTTTAAAACACTCCTAAAAGTTACACAATGAAGCTTTAAGTAAGACACAAGGACATTAACAGAACGAGAAACTAGCCTGAAATGTACAGACCATCACTTTAAAGCCACACAGTGGGAACATTCCAGATTATATGAGCAACTGAAAACTATTGCCAATTTCAAACATTCACAAACAGATCAGATAAGCAATTGCAAAAAGCGGACTAATCAGAAATACACGATGCAACTTAAAACACAAAACACCAACTCAATCTTAACCTAGAACATCAGAACTAAAGCAGAAATCTTCATAGAGAACATGTGCAATAAATCTGAATGTTCCACATCATGAAAGACGACAAGTCATGAACCAACAGGTCGACAGCATTGGCTGCAATAACAAACAGAGGAGCAGCATCCTCCCCCTCACAGCAGGTCTGAACCATAACCTTAGTCAGAACATTACACAATTACATTACATTACCTTCACATCACACAATAAAACAGCCTCATCACACACGCTCTCACAGCAGAGAAACACAAAAAAAACACATCACCACAGAGGATCTAACTGTTAATAACTGGACCATTTCACCTAATGCAAACAAGAAATAAGAGTGTTCCTCACTAACAAAACAATTCAACTTCAATAAGATAGTGATTTGAAAAGGATAGAAAAGCCAACTTAATCTCCATAAAATCAGTTTTTAAAAAAACATGCTATTTTGTTTAAGAAACATTAGGTGTTAAGTGACACTATAAAACTGTTCCAAAACATATTTACAACATGACGAATGAAAAAAGATGAACCAGCAGGTCTAATGCAAACACAGTCCCAGAATCAAAATGGCGGCTCTCCATCACACAGCCACCCCTCACGAGGAGGAACATTAGGTCTGAACCAGTACCACACTGAGACTGGACCATGAGCCAGGTCAGAACACGACAGTAAAGATCACATGAATCAAGAAAACAGAGCCACTGTCAAATACAAGGTCAAATACCCACAAATATCAACTCTTTTCTCCACATAAAAGTTGCATAACGCAGCTTGTAAGACACAAGGACATTAACAAACAGAATGAGAAACAAACCTTAAACTGAAACATCTGCACCAAGCTTGGACCAGAATGCAAACTATACAAAACATGTAGACAGTTCCACCAGGAACAGAACTCATTTAGATTAAATCTTAGAGGAATCTATCAAGTTAAAATTAGCTTAAAATGAAAACAATTAATCAAATCAACAAGACACAGAACCAAACCAAGTCTGCACCAAAACAAACATGAATACGCGACACAATGAAACTGTTCCACAACATGAAAGATGAGAAATCATGAACCAAAACATCTGAGACAAAATGGCCGCTCTCTATCACACAGATGTGCTGTCACAACGATAAACACTACATCAGGTCTGAATGAGCACCATACTGAGGCTGAACCTTCAGTCATGCCAACACTCTTGTTCTTAACACACTGTCACAGCATCAATCCAAACATCACACAATAAAACAGAATGACCTGCAATACACAAAATGGCCACCCAGAGCACTGCACTTCAGAGAATATGTACTCCTGTTCATCACAAGCAATCTCACAACAGAGAACCAGAAAAAGCAAACAAATAGGTGCTAACTGTTCAAAACTGGACATTTCATCCAATGCGAACAGGCAAAACCAAGCACAAAGACTTCTTCACAACAGTTTTAAATGATGATTTACTTGTGAGGTGTCAGAGTAAAAACAGATCAAATGTGTGTATTTGACCTTGTAGTGACCCAGCGGCTGTATATGAGTGGTCAACATGGCACCTTTACTTTCCACCACAGTGGTCTTTAAAACACTCCTGGATCAATTGTTAAGTAGGTTCCCTCCTGACCGCCAGAGGCGGTGCTGTAAGCACTGACAGAGAAGCTCTGGCGGTCATCCGGGATTCATAGAACCGTAGTTACATACGTAACTTTCGTTTTCTGATGAGGCTCAGTCAGCAGTGAAAACCTTTTAAAACAATTGATCCTGGAGCATCCTAGAGACCACTGTGATGGAAAGTAAAGGCACCATGCTGACCACTCATACACCCACTGGGTTACTACAAGGTCAAATACCCACAAATATAAACTATTTTTCCACATAAAAGTTACATAATGCAGCTTTAAGACACAAGGACATTAACAAACCTTACACTGAAACAACATCCGCACTAAGCATGGACCAGAACTCAACAAACTACAAACAAACCATGTAAACAGAGTCCTCCCAACAACAGAACTCATTTAGATTAAATCCAAAATATGAACAATGCACTTTTAAGTAAGACACAAGGACATTAACAAACAGAAAGAGAACCAAACATTATATCCTCTTACACGCTTTCACAAGTACCAGAACACTACAGGAAAGTTCACATGAATCAATATAACAGAACCACTGTCCTGTGAGTCACAACATGGCCACAGCACCACAGAAACAACAAGAGTAAACATAATGCCTTTTTAAAATACAAAGCCTTTGAACTACTCCTGTTCATCACACACAATCTCACACAGAGAACCAGAGCAAAATACTATACTGAGGCTAACTGTGTCTAAAAGTGGTCATAGACAGATTATAATTAAATGCAGATAAGGTAAACAGGCAAAGATGGACAGACCATCACTTTAAAGCCACACAGTGGAAACATTTCAGATTATACAAGCAACTAAAAACTATTGTCACTTTAAAACATACACAAACAGATCAACTTAAAGGTCCTATATCATGCAAAATTGACTTTTTGGAGCTTTTAGCCATGTTGTTATGCTATTTCCTTATCAAAAACACCCCAGAGTGGTCTGTGGCTTCATTCACGCAGCTCTCAGTAATCCTCCTGAATCCTGTTCTCTGAGGAGCTGCTCCTCCCTCTCCTGGTGAACGACTGAGTGTTCAGTTGTGTCGTAACAGCGACAGCAAAGATGGACAGACCATCACTTTAAAGCCACACAGTGGAAACATTCCAGATTATATGAGCAACTAAAACCTATTGTTACTTTAAAACATACACAAACAGATCAACTTAACTGTTGCACAAAACTGTACAGTAAAAACGTGACACTACAGGACTAAACAAGAACCAGAACCCTGCATGGCCTACACAAACAATAAGACCCACCAGGGTCAGACTTTATTGTAAATAGAAGACCTGCCATATTAAAATGATCCACAAAACACAGAACTAAACCAAGTCTTCAACAGGACTGTCATCATCACTGCATGAACATTCACATGACTTGATAAAACTGTCCACAACATTAAAGATGTTTAAATCATGAACTGAAACGTCTAATGCAAACACAGCTCAGCACAGACGTGTTCTTCAAACAAGGACAAACACGTGTGAAACATAACCCTAGTCAGAACATTACATTTATATCATCACACACGCTCTCATAGCATTTATCCTCACGTCACACAATAAAACAGGCTGAGCAAATGACCTGCAATACACACAATGACCACCCAGAGCACTGCGCTTCAGAGAATATGTACTCCTGTTCATCACATGCAATCTCACAACAGAGAACCAGAAAAAAAGCAAACAAATAGATGCCAACTGTGTCAAAACTGGACATTTTCACACAACACTACAGGCTACACCAACAAAGACTTGTTCCCCACAAACAGTTAAGCTACTAGAACAAATAGTTTTAAATGATGATTTATTTGTGAAGTGTCACAATCGAGCCAACAAGTCTAATGCAAACACATTAGCAGTATCATATCTGACACAACATGGCGGCTGTCCTTAAACACACAGAACATCGTCCCTCCTCTCACAAGTACAAACCCTACATCAGGTCTGAACCAGTACCAGAACACTACAGTAATGTTGACATGAATCACTATAACAGTACATTTATAGGTAACACTTTATTTTACACTACCACTGATACATTGTACCTGCCACATTTAGTACAGTGTAATCTGCTCTGTAACCATGTGTTATGGTTACATAGAACATTACATTGTACTAAATGTGGCAGGTACAAAGTAATCAAGGGTAATGTAAAATAAAGTGTTACCCATGTATATTCACATTGCAATAAAACCGCCTGAGCAACTGTCCTGCAGACACAAAATGGCTGCCTATTACAGTTTTGTTCCTTTAGTAACACAGAAGGTTTAGTTTACCTCCTTCACTAGTTTCAATCGCTTCCTGTGATCTTCTTCATCTCCCTCCTTCCAGAGGAAGATCACAGGAAGTGATTGAAACTAGTGAAGCAGGTAAACTAAACCTTCTGTATTACTAAAAGAACAAAACTGGAATAGACTTAACCTAACAAGACAGTATGAACCTTTTACAAAGACGAAATGGCTGCCCACAGCACTGCACTTCAGATATTATAATATAAACACCTGTACATCACACACGCTACCACAGCAGAGTCTCAGCAAAAAACACCACCACACAGAGGCTAACTGTGCTCCAAATTTCACCCAATGCAAACAGGCAAAACCAAGAACAAAGACTTCTTCACAACAGTTTTAAATGATGATTTACTTGTGAGGTGTCAGAGTAAAAACAGATCAAATGTGTGTATTTGACCTTGTAGTGACCCAGCGGTTGTATATGAGTGGTCAACATGGCACCTTTACTTTCCATCACAGTGGTCTTTAAAACACTCCTAAAAGTTACACAATGAAGCTTTAAGTAAGACACAAGGACATTAACAGAACGAGAAACTAGCCTGAAATGTACAGACCATCACTTTAAAGCCACACAGTGGGAACATTCCAGATTATATGAGCAACTGAAAACTATTGCCAATTTCAAACATTCACAAACAGATCAGATAAGTAATTGCAAAAAGCGGACTAATCAGAAATACACGATGCAACTTAAAACACAAAACACCAACTCAATCTTAACCTAGAACATCAGAACTAAAGCAGAAATCTTCATAGAGAACATGTGCAATAAATCTGAATGTTCCACATCATGAAAGACGACAAGTCATGAACCAACAGGTCGACAGCATTGGCTGCAATAACAAACAGAGGAGCAGCATCCTCCCCCTCACAGCAGGTCTGAACCATAACCTTAGTCAGAACATTACACAATTACATTACATTACCTTCACATCACACAATAAAACAGCCTCATCACACACGCTCTCACAGCAGAGAAACACACAAAAAACACATCACCACAGAGGATCTAACTGTTAATAACTGGACCATTTCACCTAATGCAAACAAGAAATAAGAGTGTTCCTCACTAACAAAACAATTCAACTTCAATAAGATAGTGATTTGAAAAGGATAGAAAAGCCAACTTAATCTCCATAAAATCAGTTTTTAAAAAAACATGCTATTTTGTTTAAGAAACATTAGGTGTTAAGTGACACTATAAAACTGTTCCAAAACATATTTACAACATGACGAATAAAAAAAGATGAACCAGCAGGTCTAATGCAAACACAGTCCCAGAATCAAAATGGCGGCTCTCCATCACACAGACACCTCTCACGAGGAGGAACATTAGGTCTGAACCAGTACCACACTGAGACTGGACCATGAGCCAGGGTCAGACTTTATTGTGAATAGAAGACCTGCCATATTAAAATGATCCCCAAAACACAGAACTAAACCAAGTCTTCAACAAGACTGTCATCATCACTGCATGAACATTCACATGACTTGATAAAACTGTCCACAACATTAAAGATGTTTAAATCATGAACTGAAACGTCTAATGCAAACACAGCTCAGCACAGACGTGTTCTTCAAACAAGGACAAACACGTGTGAAACATAACCTTAGTCAGAACATTACATTTATATCACACACGCTCTCATAGCATTTATCCTCACGTCACACAATAAAACAGGCTGAGCAAATGACCTGCAATACACACAATGACCACCCAGAGCACGGCACTTCAGAGAATATGTACTCCTGTTCATCACATGCAATCTCACAACAGAGAACCAGAAAAATGCAAACAAATAGATGCCAACTGTGTCAAAACTGGACATTTTCACACAACACTACAGGCTACACCAACAAAGACTTGTTCCCCACAAACAGTTAAGCTACTAGAACAAATAGTTTTAAATGATGATTTATTTGTGAAGTGTCACAGTCGAGCCAAGAAGTCTAATGCAAACACATTAGCAGTATCATATCTGACACAAAATGGCGGCTGTCCTTAAACACACAGAACATCGTCCCTCCTCTCACAAGTACAAACCCTACATCAGGTCTGAACCAGTACCAGAACACTACAGTAATGTTGACATGAATCACTATAACAGTACATTTATAGGTAACACTTTATTTTACAATACCACTGATACATTGTACCTGCCACATTTAGTACAGTGTAATCTGCTCTGTAACCATGTGTTATGGTTACATAGAACATTACCTTGTACTAAATGTGGCAGGTACAAAGTAATCAAGGGTAATGTAAAATAAAGTGTTACCCATGTATATTCACATCGCAATAAAACCGCCTGAGCAACTGTCCTACAAGACACAAAATGGCTGCCTATTACAGTTTTGTTCCTTTAGTTAGACAGAAGGTTTAGTTTACCTCCTTCACTAGTTTCGATCGCTTCCTGTGATCTTCCTCATCTTCCTCCTTCCAGAGGAAGATCACAGGAAGTGATTGAAACTAGTGAAGCAGGTAAACTAAACCTTCTGTATTACTAAAGGAACAAAACTGTAATAGACTTAACCTAACAAGACAGTACGAACCTTTTACATAGACGAAATGGCTGCCCACAGCACTGCACTTCAGATATTATAATATATACACAATTGTTTTGGAGGTTTTCTGGTGAGAGGCTCAGTCAGCAGTGAAAACCTTCCAAACAATTGATCCTGGAGCGTCCTAGAGACCACTGTGATGGAAAGTAAAGGCACCATGCTGACCACTCATACACCCACTGGGTTACAAGGTCAAATACCCACAAATATAAACTATTTTTCCACATGAAAGTTACATAATGCAGCTTTAAGACACAAGGACATTAACAAACCTTACACTGAAACAACATCCGCACTAAGCATGGACCAGAACTCAACAAACTACAAACAAACCATGTAAACAGAGTCCTCCCAAGAACAGAACTCATTTAGATTAAATCTAAAATATGAACAATGCACTTTTAAGTAAGACACAAGGACATTAACAAACCTTACACTGAAACAACATCCGCACTAAGCATGGACCAGAACTATACTGAGGCTAACTGTCTAAAAGTGGTCATAGACAGATTTTAATTAAATGCAGATAAGGTAAACAGGCAAAGATGGACAGACCATCACTTTAAAGCCACACAGTGGGAACATTTCAGATTATATGAGCAACTAAAAACTATTGTCACTGTAAAACATACACAAACAGATCAACTTAACTGTTGCACAAAACTGTACAGTAAAAACGTGACACTACAGGACTAAACAAGAACCAGAACTCTGCAAGGCCTACACAAACAATAAGACCCACCAGGGTCAGACTTCATTGTGAATAGAAGACCTGCCATATTAAAATGATCCACAAAACACAGAACTAAACCAAGTCTTCAACAAGCCTCATCATCACTGCATGAACATTCACATGACTTGGTAAAACAGCAGCTGCACAACATTTAAGATGTTTAAATCATGAACTAAAACATCTAATGCAAACACAGCTCAGCACAGACGTGTTCAAACAAGGACAAATGACCTGCAATGCACACAATGAACACCCAGAGCACTGCGCTTCAGAGAATATGTACTCCTGTTCATCACATGCAATCTCACAAGAGAGAACCAGGTTACTACCAAGTCAAATACCCACAAAAATAAACTTTTTTTTCCACATGAGTTACATAATGCAGCTTTAACTAAGACACAAGGACATTAACAAACAGAACGAGAAACAAGCCTTACGCTGCTTTACCAAAGCACTGCACTTCAGAGAGTTCATCACATGCAATCTCACAACAGAGAACCAGAAAAAAGCAAACAAATAGGTGCCAACTGTGTCAAAACTGGACATTTTCACACTACAGGCTACACCAACAAAGACTTGTTCCCCACAAACAGCTAAGCTACTAGAACAAATAGTTTTAAATGATGATTTATTTGTGAAGTGTCACAGTCGAGCCAACAAGTCTAATGCAAACACATTAGCAGTATCATATCTGACACAAAATGGCGGCTGTCCTTAAACACACAGAACATCGTCCCTCCTCTCACAAGTACAAACCCTACATCAGGTCTGAACCAGTACCAGAACACTACAGTAATGTTGACATGAATCAATACATTACATTTATAGGTAACACTTTATTTTACACTACACTGATACATTGTACCTGCCACATTTAGTACAGTGTAATCTGCTCTGTAACCATGTGTTATGGTTACATAGAACATTACATTGTACTAAATGTGGCAGGTACAAAGTAATCAAGGGTAATGTAAAATAAAGTGTTACCCATGTATATTCACATACAATAAAACCGCCTGAGCAACTGTCCTACAAGACACAAAATGGCTGCCTATTACAGTTTTGTTCCTTTAGTAACACAGAAGGTTTTGTTTACCTCCTTCACTAGTTTCGATCGCTTCCTGTGATCTTCTTCATCTCCCTCCTTCCAGAGGAAGATCACAGGAAGTGATTGAAACTAGTGAAGCAGGTAAACTAAACCTTCTGTATTACTAAAATAACAAAACTGTAATAGACTTAACCTAACAAGACAGTATGAACCTTTTACAAAGACGAAATGGCTGCCCACAGCACTGCACTTCAGATATTATAATATAAACACCTGTACATCACACACGCTACCACAGCAGAGAGTCAGCAAAAAACACCACCACACAGAGGCTAACTGTGCTCCAAATTTCACCCAATGCAAACAGGCAAAACCAAGAACAAAGACTTCTTCACAACAGTTTTAAATGATAATTTACTTGTGAGGTGTCAGTGTAAAAACAGATCAAATGTGTGTATTTGACCTTGTAGTGACCCAGCGGTTGTATATGAGTGGTCAACATGGCACCTTTACTTTCCATCACAGTGGTCTTTAAAACACTCCTAAAAGTTACACAATGAAGCTTTAAGTAAGACACAAGGACATTAACAGAACGAGAAACTAGCCTGAAATGTACAGACCATCACTTTAAAGCCACACAGTGGGAACATTCCAGATTATATGAGCAACTGAAAACTATTGCCAATTTCAAACATTCACAAACAGATCAGATAAGCAATTGCAAAAAGCGGACTAATCAGAAATACACGATGCAACTTAAAACACAAAACACCAACTCAATCTTAACCTAGAACATCAGAACTAAAGCAGAAATCTTCATAGAGAACATGTGCAATAAATCTGAATGTTCCACATCATGAAAGACGACAAGTCATGAACCAACAGGTCGACAGCATTGGCTGCAATAACAAACAGAGGAGCAGCATCCTCCCCCTCACAGCAGGTCTGAACCATAACCTTAGTCAGAACATTACACAATTACATTACATTACCTTCACATCACACAATAAAACAGCCTCATCACACACGCTCTCACAGCAGAGAAACACACAAAAAACACATCACCACAGAGGATCTAACTGTTAATAACTGGACCATTTCACCTAATGCAAACAAGAAATAAGAGTGTTCCTCACTAACAAAACAATTCAACTTCAATAAGATAGTGATTTGAAAAGGATAGAAAAGCCAACTTAATCTCCATAAAATCAGTTTTTAAAAAAACATGCTATTTTGTTTAAGAAACATTAGGTGTTAAGTGACACTATAAAACTGTTCCAAAACATATTTACAACATGACGAATGAAAAAAGATGAACCAGCAGGTCTAATGCAAACACAGTCCCAGAATCAAAATGGCGGCTCTCCATCACACAGCCACCCCTCACGAGGAGGAACATTAGGTCTGAACCAGTACCACACTGAGACTGGACCATGAGCCAGGTCAGAACACGACAGTAAAGATCACATGAATCAAGAAAACAGAGCCACTGTCAAATACAAGGTCAAATACCCACAAATATCAACTCTTTTCTCCACATAAAAGTTGCATAACGCAGCTTGTAAGACACAAGGACATTAACAAACAGAATGAGAAACAAACCTTAAACTGAAACATCTGCACCAAGCTTGGACCAGAATGCAAACTATACAAAACATGTAGACAGTTCCACCAGGAACAGAACTCATTTAGATTAAATCTTAGAGGAATCTATCAAGTTAAAATTAGCTTAAAATGAAAACAATTAATCAAATCAACAAGACACAGAACCAAACCAAGTCTGCACCAAAACAAACATGAATACGCGACACAATGAAACTGTTCCACAACATGAAAGATGAGAAATCATGAACCAAAACATCTGAGACAAAATGGCCGCTCTCTATCACACAGATGTGCTGTCACAACGATAAACACTACATCAGGTCTGAATGAGCACCATACTGAGGCTGAACCTTCAGTCATGCCAACACTCTTGTTCTTAACACACTGTCACAGCATCAATCCAAACATCACACAATAAAACAGAATGACCTGCAATACACAAAATGGCCACCCAGAGCACTGCACTTCAGAGAATATGTACTCCTGTTCATCACAAGCAATCTCACAACAGAGAACCAGAAAAAGCAAACAAATAGGTGCTAACTGTTCAAAACTGGACATTTCATCCAATGCGAACAGGCAAAACCAAGCACAAAGACTTCTTCACAACAGTTTTAAATGATGATTTACTTGTGAGGTGTCAGAGTAAAAACAGATCAAATGTGTGTATTTGACCTTGTAGTGACCCAGCGGCTGTATATGAGTGGTCAACATGGCACCTTTACTTTCCACCACAGTGGTCTTTAAAACACTCCTGGATCAATTGTTAAGTAGGTTCCCTCCTGACCGCCAGAGGCGGTGCTGTAAGCACTGACAGAGAAGCTCTGGCGGTCATCCGGGATTCATAGAACCGTAGTTACATACGTAACTTTCGTTTTCTGATGAGGCTCAGTCAGCAGTGAAAACCTTTTAAAACAATTGATCCTGGAGCATCCTAGAGACCACTGTGATGGAAAGTAAAGGCACCATGCTGACCACTCATACACCCACTGGGTTACTACAAGGTCAAATACCCACAAATATAAACTATTTTTCCACATAAAAGTTACATAATGCAGCTTTAAGACACAAGGACATTAACAAACCTTACACTGAAACAACATCCGCACTAAGCTTGGACCAGAACTCAACAAACTACAAACAAACCATGTAAACAGAGTCCTCCCAACAACAGAACTCATTTAGATTAAATCCAAAATATGAACAATGCACTTTTAAGTAAGACACAAGGACATTAACAAACAGAAAGAGAACCAAACATTATATCCTCTTACACGCTTTCACAAGTACCAGAACACTACAGGAAAGTTCACATGAATCAATATAACAGAACCACTGTCCTGTGAGTCACAACATGGCCACAGCACCACAGAAACAACAAGAGTAAACATAATGCCTTTTTAAAATACAAAGCCTTTGAACTACTCCTGTTCATCACACACAATCTCACACAGAGAACCAGAGCAAAATACTATACTGAGGCTAACTGTGTCTAAAAGTGGTCATAGACAGATTATAATTAAATGCAGATAAGGTAAACAGGCAAAGATGGACAGACCATCACTTTAAAGCCACACAGTGGAAACATTTCAGATTATACAAGCAACTAAAAACTATTGTCACTTTAAAACATACACAAACAGATCAACTTAAAGGTCCTATATCATGCAAAATTGACTTTTTGGAGCTTTTAGCCATGTTGTTATGCTATTTCCTTATCAAAAACACCCCAGAGTGGTCTGTGGCTTCATTCACGCAGCTCTCAGTAATCCTCCTGAATCCTGTTCTCTGAGGAGCTGCTCCTCCCTCTCCTGGTGAACGACTGAGTGTTCAGTTGTGTCGTAACAGCGACAGCAAAGATGGACAGACCATCACTTTAAAGCCACACAGTGGAAACATTCCAGATTATATGAGCAACTAAAACCTATTGTTACTTTAAAACATACACAAACAGATCAACTTAACTGTTGCACAAAACTGTACAGTAAAAACGTGACACTACAGGACTAAACAAGAACCAGAACCCTGCATGGCCTACACAAACAATAAGACCCACCAGGGTCAGACTTTATTGTAAATAGAAGACCTGCCATATTAAAATGATCCACAAAACACAGAACTAAACCAAGTCTTCAACAGGACTGTCATCATCACTGCATGAACATTCACATGACTTGATAAAACTGTCCACAACATTAAAGATGTTTAAATCATGAACTGAAACGTCTAATGCAAACACAGCTCAGCACAGACGTGTTCTTCAAACAAGGACAAACACGTGTGAAACATAACCCTAGTCAGAACATTACATTTATATCATCACACACGCTCTCATAGCATTTATCCTCACGTCACACAATAAAACAGGCTGAGCAAATGACCTGCAATACACACAATGACCACCCAGAGCACTGCGCTTCAGAGAATATGTACTCCTGTTCATCACATGCAATCTCACAACAGAGAACCAGAAAAAAAGCAAACAAATAGATGCCAACTGTGTCAAAACTGGACATTTTCACACAACACTACAGGCTACACCAACAAAGACTTGTTCCCCACAAACAGTTAAGCTACTAGAACAAATAGTTTTAAATGATGATTTATTTGTGAAGTGTCACAATCGAGCCAACAAGTCTAATGCAAACACATTAGCAGTATCATATCTGACACAACATGGCGGCTGTCCTTAAACACACAGAACATCGTCCCTCCTCTCACAAGTACAAACCCTACATCAGGTCTGAACCAGTACCAGAACACTACAGTAATGTTGACATGAATCACTATAACAGTACATTTATAGGTAACACTTTATTTTACACTACCACTGATACATTGTACCTGCCACATTTAGTACAGTGTAATCTGCTCTGTAACCATGTGTTATGGTTACATAGAACATTACATTGTACTAAATGTGGCAGGTACAAAGTAATCAAGGGTAATGTAAAATAAAGTGTTACCCATGTATATTCACATTGCAATAAAACCGCCTGAGCAACTGTCCTGCAGACACAAAATGGCTGCCTATTACAGTTTTGTTCCTTTAGTAACACAGAAGGTTTAGTTTACCTCCTTCACTAGTTTCAATCGCTTCCTGTGATCTTCTTCATCTCCCTCCTTCCAGAGGAAGATCACAGGAAGTGATTGAAACTAGTGAAGCAGGTAAACTAAACCTTCTGTATTACTAAAAGAACAAAACTGGAATAGACTTAACCTAACAAGACAGTATGAACCTTTTACAAAGACGAAATGGCTGCCCACAGCACTGCACTTCAGATATTATAATATAAACACCTGTACATCACACACGCTACCACAGCAGAGTCTCAGCAAAAAACACCACCACACAGAGGCTAACTGTGCTCCAAATTTCACCCAATGCAAACAGGCAAAACCAAGAACAAAGACTTCTTCACAACAGTTTTAAATGATGATTTACTTGTGAGGTGTCAGAGTAAAAACAGATCAAATGTGTGTATTTGACCTTGTAGTGACCCAGCGGTTGTATATGAGTGGTCAACATGGCACCTTTACTTTCCATCACAGTGGTCTTTAAAACACTCCTAAAAGTTACACAATGAAGCTTTAAGTAAGACACAAGGACATTAACAGAACGAGAAACTAGCCTGAAATGTACAGACCATCACTTTAAAGCCACACAGTGGGAACATTCCAGATTATATGAGCAACTGAAAACTATTGCCAATTTCAAACATTCACAAACAGATCAGATAAGTAATTGCAAAAAGCGGACTAATCAGAAATACACGATGCAACTTAAAACACAAAACACCAACTCAATCTTAACCTAGAACATCAGAACTAAAGCAGAAATCTTCATAGAGAACATGTGCAATAAATCTGAATGTTCCACATCATGAAAGACGACAAGTCATGAACCAACAGGTCGACAGCATTGGCTGCAATAACAAACAGAGGAGCAGCATCCTCCCCCTCACAGCAGGTCTGAACCATAACCTTAGTCAGAACATTACACAATTACATTACATTACCTTCACATCACACAATAAAACAGCCTCATCACACACGCTCTCACAGCAGAGAAACACACAAAAAACACATCACCACAGAGGATCTAACTGTTAATAACTGGACCATTTCACCTAATGCAAACAAGAAATAAGAGTGTTCCTCACTAACAAAACAATTCAACTTCAATAAGATAGTGATTTGAAAAGGATAGAAAAGCCAACTTAATCTCCATAAAATCAGTTTTTAAAAAAACATGCTATTTTGTTTAAGAAACATTAGGTGTTAAGTGACACTATAAAACTGTTCCAAAACATATTTACAACATGACGAATAAAAAAAGATGAACCAGCAGGTCTAATGCAAACACAGTCCCAGAATCAAAATGGCGGCTCTCCATCACACAGACACCTCTCACGAGGAGGAACATTAGGTCTGAACCAGTACCACACTGAGACTGGACCATGAGCCAGGGTCAGACTTTATTGTGAATAGAAGACCTGCCATATTAAAATGATCCCCAAAACACAGAACTAAACCAAGTCTTCAACAAGACTGTCATCATCACTGCATGAACATTCACATGACTTGATAAAACTGTCCACAACATTAAAGATGTTTAAATCATGAACTGAAACGTCTAATGCAAACACAGCTCAGCACAGACGTGTTCTTCAAACAAGGACAAACACGTGTGAAACATAACCTTAGTCAGAACATTACATTTATATCACACACGCTCTCATAGCATTTATCCTCACGTCACACAATAAAACAGGCTGAGCAAATGACCTGCAATACACACAATGACCACCCAGAGCACGGCACTTCAGAGAATATGTACTCCTGTTCATCACATGCAATCTCACAACAGAGAACCAGAAAAATGCAAACAAATAGATGCCAACTGTGTCAAAACTGGACATTTTCACACAACACTACAGGCTACACCAACAAAGACTTGTTCCCCACAAACAGTTAAGCTACTAGAACAAATAGTTTTAAATGATGATTTATTTGTGAAGTGTCACAGTCGAGCCAAGAAGTCTAATGCAAACACATTAGCAGTATCATATCTGACACAAAATGGCGGCTGTCCTTAAACACACAGAACATCGTCCCTCCTCTCACAAGTACAAACCCTACATCAGGTCTGAACCAGTACCAGAACACTACAGTAATGTTGACATGAATCACTATAACAGTACATTTATAGGTAACACTTTATTTTACAATACCACTGATACATTGTACCTGCCACATTTAGTACAGTGTAATCTGCTCTGTAACCATGTGTTATGGTTACATAGAACATTACCTTGTACTAAATGTGGCAGGTACAAAGTAATCAAGGGTAATGTAAAATAAAGTGTTACCCATGTATATTCACATCGCAATAAAACCGCCTGAGCAACTGTCCTACAAGACACAAAATGGCTGCCTATTACAGTTTTGTTCCTTTAGTTAGACAGAAGGTTTAGTTTACCTCCTTCACTAGTTTCGATCGCTTCCTGTGATCTTCCTCATCTTCCTCCTTCCAGAGGAAGATCACAGGAAGTGATTGAAACTAGTGAAGCAGGTAAACTAAACCTTCTGTATTACTAAAGGAACAAAACTGTAATAGACTTAACCTAACAAGACAGTACGAACCTTTTACATAGACGAAATGGCTGCCCACAGCACTGCACTTCAGATATTATAATATATACACAATTGTTTTGGAGGTTTTCTGGTGAGAGGCTCAGTCAGCAGTGAAAACCTTCCAAACAATTGATCCTGGAGCGTCCTAGAGACCACTGTGATGGAAAGTAAAGGCACCATGCTGACCACTCATACACCCACTGGGTTACAAGGTCAAATACCCACAAATATAAACTATTTTTCCACATGAAAGTTACATAATGCAGCTTTAAGACACAAGGACATTAACAAACCTTACACTGAAACAACATCCGCACTAAGCATGGACCAGAACTCAACAAACTACAAACAAACCATGTAAACAGAGTCCTCCCAAGAACAGAACTCATTTAGATTAAATCTAAAATATGAACAATGCACTTTTAAGTAAGACACAAGGACATTAACAAACCTTACACTGAAACAACATCCGCACTAAGCATGGACCAGAACTATACTGAGGCTAACTGTCTAAAAGTGGTCATAGACAGATTTTAATTAAATGCAGATAAGGTAAACAGGCAAAGATGGACAGACCATCACTTTAAAGCCACACAGTGGGAACATTTCAGATTATATGAGCAACTAAAAACTATTGTCACTGTAAAACATACACAAACAGATCAACTTAACTGTTGCACAAAACTGTACAGTAAAAACGTGACACTACAGGACTAAACAAGAACCAGAACTCTGCAAGGCCTACACAAACAATAAGACCCACCAGGGTCAGACTTCATTGTGAATAGAAGACCTGCCATATTAAAATGATCCACAAAACACAGAACTAAACCAAGTCTTCAACAAGCCTCATCATCACTGCATGAACATTCACATGACTTGGTAAAACAGCAGCTGCACAACATTTAAGATGTTTAAATCATGAACTAAAACATCTAATGCAAACACAGCTCAGCACAGACGTGTTCAAACAAGGACAAATGACCTGCAATGCACACAATGAACACCCAGAGCACTGCGCTTCAGAGAATATGTACTCCTGTTCATCACATGCAATCTCACAAGAGAGAACCAGGTTACTACCAAGTCAAATACCCACAAAAATAAACTTTTTTTTCCACATGAGTTACATAATGCAGCTTTAACTAAGACACAAGGACATTAACAAACAGAACGAGAAACAAGCCTTACGCTGCTTTACCAAAGCACTGCACTTCAGAGAGTTCATCACATGCAATCTCACAACAGAGAACCAGAAAAAAGCAAACAAATAGGTGCCAACTGTGTCAAAACTGGACATTTTCACACTACAGGCTACACCAACAAAGACTTGTTCCCCACAAACAGCTAAGCTACTAGAACAAATAGTTTTAAATGATGATTTATTTGTGAAGTGTCACAGTCGAGCCAACAAGTCTAATGCAAACACATTAGCAGTATCATATCTGACACAAAATGGCGGCTGTCCTTAAACACACAGAACATCGTCCCTCCTCTCACAAGTACAAACCCTACATCAGGTCTGAACCAGTACCAGAACACTACAGTAATGTTGACATGAATCAATACATTACATTTATAGGTAACACTTTATTTTACACTACACTGATACATTGTACCTGCCACATTTAGTACAGTGTAATCTGCTCTGTAACCATGTGTTATGGTTACATAGAACATTACATTGTACTAAATGTGGCAGGTACAAAGTAATCAAGGGTAATGTAAAATAAAGTGTTACCCATGTATATTCACATACAATAAAACCGCCTGAGCAACTGTCCTACAAGACACAAAATGGCTGCCTATTACAGTTTTGTTCCTTTAGTAACACAGAAGGTTTAGTTTACCTCCTTCACTAGTTTCGATCGCTTCCTGTGATCTTCTTCATCTCCCTCCTTCCAGAGGAAGATCACAGGAAGTGATTGAAACTAGTGAAGCAGGTAAACTAAACCTTCTGTATTACTAAAATAACAAAACTGTAATAGACTTAACCTAACAAGACAGTATGAACCTTTTACAAAGACGAAATGGCTGCCCACAGCACTGCACTTCAGATATTATAATATAAACACCTGTACATCACACACGCTACCACAGCAGAGAGTCAGCAAAAAACACCACCACACAGAGGCTAACTGTGCTCCAAATTTCACCCAATGCAAACAGGCAAAACCAAGAACAAAGACTTCTTCACAACAGTTTTAAATGATAATTTACTTGTGAGGTGTCAGTGTAAAAACAGATCAAATGTGTGTATTTGACCTTGTAGTGACCCAGCGGTTGTATATGAGTGGTCAACATGGCACCTTTACTTTCCATCACAGTGGTCTTTAAAACACTCCTAAAAGTTACACAATGAAGCTTTAAGTAAGACACAAGGACATTAACAGAACGAGAAACTAGCCTGAAATGTACAGACCATCACTTTAAAGCCACACAGTGGGAACATTCCAGATTATATGAGCAACTGAAAACTATTGCCAATTTCAAACATTCACAAACAGATCAGATAAGCAATTGCAAAAAGCGGACTAATCAGAAATACACGATGCAACTTAAAACACAAAACACCAACTCAATCTTAACCTAGAACATCAGAACTAAAGCAGAAATCTTCATAGAGAACATGTGCAATAAATCTGAATGTTCCACATCATGAAAGACGACAAGTCATGAACCAACAGGTCGACAGCATTGGCTGCAATAACAAACAGAGGAGCAGCATCCTCCCCCTCACAGCAGGTCTGAACCATAACCTTAGTCAGAACATTACACAATTACATTACATTACCTTCACATCACACAATAAAACAGCCTCATCACACACGCTCTCACAGCAGAGAAACACACAAAAAACACATCACCACAGAGGATCTAACTGTTAATAACTGGACCATTTCACCTAATGCAAACAAGAAATAAGAGTGTTCCTCACTAACAAAACAATTCAACTTCAATAAGATAGTGATTTGAAAAGGATAGAAAAGCCAACTTAATCTCCATAAAATCAGTTTTTAAAAAAACATGCTATTTTGTTTAAGAAACATTAGGTGTTAAGTGACACTATAAAACTGTTCCAAAACATATTTACAACATGACGAATGAAAAAAGATGAACCAGCAGGTCTAATGCAAACACAGTCCCTGAATCAAAATGGCAGCTCTCCATCACACAGACACCCCTCACGAGGAGGAACATTAGGTCTGAACCAGTACCACACTGAGACTGGACCATGAGCCAGGTCAGAACACGACAGTAAAGTTAACATGGATCAATAAAACAGAGCCCTGTTACACATGAGACACAAAATGGCCGCCCGTGTTATGCAGATAATAGCACATGGAAGAGATGTAATGGCCGCCGGAGCACAAGACGCAACTTCAAAGGCACAGTGAAAAAAGCCTACTAGCCGCATTAGCATATGAAGAAAACATGAGGCCTCCATCCACAACTAAACCTACAACAGCGTGATAGCACATTTAGCATCTTTATGCCATTATTTTAGCTCTATTATGTGATCACTGAACATGTGGCACAGGGCACAGGGACAGAAAAAAAGCCTGCTAGCTGCATTAGCATATGAAGAAAACATGAGGCCTCCATCCACAACTAAACGAAAATCAAACTAAAGCCAACATTAATGAACTCTGTCAACCTACAACAGTGTGATAGACATTTAGCCAACAATAAGCATCCAGCAGAAGTAAATTAAATCACACAAAAGCCAGCCTTAATGCACAAGGTCTTCAAACACCACCTGCTAGCAACATTAGCATCTGAGAACAATAGGCTAACAAACTAAACTAAACTTAATCACAAAAAAGCTAGCACTTTACCCCACATTTGAAATAAACAGCAATAAAGAGAGTAAAACTTTTTTTTTTCTTACCTTCTCCTGGGAAAGTGGCTCTTTGCTGAAAGTCACAGACGATCAGACGGTCCTTTCTCCAGCCGAAGAAGATGTCCTCAATCAAAAAAAAAAGTCCACACAAAAGACGATAAAACTCACAAAAGACTACAAAAGACTAACAACCAAAAAACAGTAATCCAATGATCCGATGATCGCAAAGGCAAGCCAAGGTTTGAGAAGACAATTCTGGTTCAACCACTAGTGACTTCACCCGAAGTCTGGAACGTTCTGTCCTCTCCCCCTTCTATTTATAGACTCCAGTGAGTCACAGATAGCACCGTCTCTCCACCAATCAGAGCGGAGGGAGGGGAGGGTGGGGCTCGTGGGGGAGGGGAGGGGCGCTGTTACTGGGCAGAAAATACACAGGGATGGGAGGGGCTGAGGAGACGTGCTCTGTGCGGAGCAGAAACAGACACAGAAACAGCCTCCGTTTGGACATGATTAGTTTAGTGAGTTTCAGGACTACAAATATAAACCAGGACAGGAGAGATTATTTGTTTCTGAGATACTTATATCTGCACAAGAGCTGTGTGATCAGGGGAGAGTTATTTTATCACAATTCTTAGTAGATTTCTGTTTCTCTTTGGCTCAATGGTTAATCACTCAGACTGGAGTTTGAGAGATGTAGTTTCTAAACTGGGAGTTCTTTGTACTTTATATACAGATATTATACAGATATACTTTTACTCCTGTGATGACGTGATTTCCAATAATTAAATAAGACATGTATTATACTGATGGAAAATATTTGCTCTTAAAGAAAGGACAGAAAGTGGCCAGAGAATGCATATTTGCATTTGCAACAATAGCATGACATTTATTGAACATGTAAGTCGTTTTTATTGGGTTTACTCAAATAAATCAACACAGAAGCTAAATCTGTGGAATAGTGGTTCATTGATGACAGGTGGAGATGCATAATGAGATCCTGTGTTTGCCTGATCGCTCACATGATTTAATCACACTTAATGTAAGTAAAGTCAGAAATGCCAGGCACGCTGGTGCCTTCTGTATGTGTAGTCACAAAGTTTTACCCAATGTTAAAATGATTTTTATTTTTTTAAATATGTGTTCCATTTGTGGGAAATAAAAAAGGCGCGACAGCGCCACCTACAAAAGTGAAAATACTCCCATGAAAAAAAGATAAACAGTATGTTGACCCTTCACCCCTGGACACAACAAATGTAAACCAATGACAGTGGGCGCGATAGCGCCCCCTCTAGTTTGAGAAGAAAAAATGCATTGGTAGTCAAACAATTTGTTTGTAGGAAATGTATGTAATTTGGCAGAATAATAGTTGATGGCATCCTGATAAAATAAGCTAATAGGAACCACACGGTGTTTTGTACGGTGTTGCCATGGAGACGACTGAGGCCCACCATGTTTTTCTGACGGGACAGACACATAGATCTCACATTATACAACATTACAGCGCGTTAGCGCCCTCTATAAGGAGCTTGTGGCCAGTGGTCATTGAAGTACGGCCGTACAACGCTGCTTGTGAAACAAAAAAGATTTGGGGCGCGCTAGCGCCCACTACAGGTTGGAGCCATTATTCGCATGGACAGGCTAAATATTTAGTTTTGACAAAGATTAATGGCACATCAGGGCAATAAAATGTAGTTGGCGCGTTAGCGCCCTCGGTAGGGTAGGGCAATGGAGATGCAACAATCGAGGCACAGACGGTGGTCAGTGAAATAGAGCCCGATGCTGCTTGTGAAATTAAATAGATTATGGGCGCGCTAGCGCCCTCTGCATGTTGGAGCCATTATTCACATGGAGGCAAAAAATGCCGTTTTCATGTTTACTGACAAAGATGAATGGCACTCAAGGGCAATAAAATATAGTGGGCGCGCCAGCGCCCTCTTCAGGTGGGTGCCATTATTCACAAGGACAGGCTAAAATGCAACTTTTCGTCTGTGTTTACTGACGGATTAATGGTACATCAGGGCAATAAAATGTAGTGGTGTTACAGAGGCGCTAAAGGAGGCACGGCCCGCGAGGGCCGTTCGATGCCGCTTGCGGCTTTAATATTCTTTCTTTCTTTCTTTCTTTCTTTCTTTCTTTCTTTCTTTCTTTCGCGCCGTCGCGATTTTCACCCAGTGAACATCGACGAAAAGTCCCAGATTTTGGCCCAAAATTCAAACCCGATCCGACGAAACTTTTGACTATTTCCAAATTTTTTATTTCAAAATAATGGCGCGTTAGCGCCACCTCCGTTTTTTTTTAACATTGCGAGATAGGACGCGGGCAAAAATGAAGTTTGTCGTAGAATCCTAAAAATCGGTGCAGACGTGCATCATGACAAGTTGAGCAAAAAATACTATTACGGCAACGCCGTCGGCCATATTGGATGTCGGCCATTTTGGATGAAAGCCCGCGAAGCGGGAATCTGCCTCTATTTTTCACTTCGTACAAAATCTATCTCCTCCTAGAGCGTTTATCGGAACGAGCTAATTTTGGGTGGAAAATAATCTTGAGAAGTAGAACTTTAAAAGTTATCCAAATTATTTTTCTAACTTTTACGGTTTTTATGCGGCGAAGCCGCAAACTGGACGAAGTATTTTGCGATTTTACGCAAACAATAAATGGCTCCCATTTGCACATATGAAGCCTGATTTCGTTCAAATTTTGGCCCAAAATTCAAACCCATGCGACGAAACTTTTGACTATTTCCAAATATTTAATTTTAAAAATAATGGCGCGTTAGCGCCACCTCAGTTTTTTTTTGTATTGCAGGATAGGACACGGGAAAAAATGAAGTTTGTCGTAGAATCCTAAAAATCGGTACAGACGTGCATCATGACAAGTTGAGCAAAAAATATTATTACGGCAACGCCGTCGGCCATATTGGCTGTCGGCCATTTTGGATGACAGCCCGCGAAGCGGGAATCTGCCTCTATTTTTCACTTCGCACAAAATCTATCTCCTCCTAGACCGTTAATAGGAACAAGCTAATTTTGGGTGGAAAATAATCTTGAGAAGTAGAACTTTAAAAGTTTTCCAAATTATTTTTGTAACTTTAACGTTTTTTATGCGGCGAAGCCGCAAACTGGACGAAGTATTTTGCAATTTTTCGCAAACAATAAATGGCTCCCATTTACACATATGAAGCCCGATTTTTATCATTTTTTTGTCAGGTGTTAAAGTCACAGTCCTAAACACTCTCATTAGGCGCGATAGCGCCCCCTATAGGAATTATATGGTGAATACAAATTTTTGTTTCACGAAAATTAATATAATTTGGCACAAAATTCTATTTGGTTGCTCCGATCAGAAAAGTCAATCACACCTATGCCATGTTTTTCACGGTGTTGCCATAGCGATGACCAGAATGTCCCATTTTATTGTGATGGAAAAATGTTAAACTCCATAATTCAGCAACATGTGCTTTTTCTATCTCCTCCAAGGAAAACCTGGTGAAGAAGATCTAGAGAAGTGAGGAACCAAAGGTTATCCAAAGTACTTGGACAAACTAAAAGTATTTTCAACCCTTAGTAAAATTTAAAAATATGCTTCAGTTTGCAGATATAGCGTGATACAAATTCATACACCACGCTCCAAATTATTATGCAAATTGTATTTCAGTATCAAAAAGGTAAAAAAAAAAAGTTTCAATGAAACTCATGGATGGTATCGTGTCTCGGGGCTCTTTGAATCACTGACATTAATCTCAGAGACCTGTGGTGATTAGTTTTCAGGTTAAGCCCAGTTAAGGGAAAAACTACTGAAAAAGGATGTTCCACTTTATTAAGCAGATCATCATTTTCAAGCAATATGGGAAAGAAAAAGGGTCTTTCTGCTGATGAAAGCGTGAAATAGTTGAATGCCTTGGTCTAGGTATGAAAACCTTCGATATTTCATGAAAGATGAAGCGTAATCATCGAACTGATAAGAACTGTGGATGATTCAGACACACACGGGTTTGTGCAGATTAAGGCAAAATGAGGACGGTTTCTGCCAGACAAATACATCAGATGAATAGAACAGCAGCTACAAAGCAGCAGACAGGTATTTGAAGCTGCTGGTGCCTCTGGAGTCTCCCGAACATCAAGGTGTAGGACCCTCCAGAGGCTGCAGATGTGCATAAACCTTCTATCCGGGCCTCCCCTAAACTGTTAATTGAAGCTGAGGCAGAAACGGCTGCAGTGGCTCAGAAATACATGAGACTCATTTTCACACAGTCTTGTTCACTGATGAGGCCGTGTGACCCTGGATGGTCAGATGGATGGAGGAGTGGATAGTTGGTGAATGGCCACCATGTCCCAACAAGGCTGTGACGTCAGTAAGGAGGGGGCGGAGTCAGAATCATTAGCAGGGAGCTGGTCGGCCCCTTTAGGATCCCTGACGGTGTGAAAATGACCTCTTTCTGACTGACCACTTTCTTCTATGCTACAAAAAGAAGAGCCGTGTTTTCCCGAACAAGATCGTCTTCATGCATGACAACGCACCATGTCATACTGTAAAGAAAACCTCTGCATCACTGGCTGCTTTGGGCATAAAAGGAGAGAGACTCATGATGTGGACCCCCTCCTCCCTTGAACTCCGCCCTATTGAGAACCTTTGGAGCCTCATCAAGAAAAACTTCTCTGAGGGTGGGAGGCAGTTTTCATCCAAATGGCAGCTCTGGGAGGTTATTCTAACATCCTGCAAAGAAATCCAAGCAGAAACTGTCCAAAAACTCACAAGTTTAATGGATTTAAGAATTTTGAAGCTGCTCAAAGAAGGTCCTATGGTAAAATATAACTTGACCGGTTAAGATGTTTTTGATTGAAATACAGAGCCTCTCGAAAGTATTCATACACCTTCAACTTTTGCACATTTTGTCATGGTTACAACCCTAAACATAAAGATTTTATTTTTATTTTTTTACTGAACGTTCACACACAAGTAACAGACAACTGTGAAGTGAAAGCAAAATGATACATGATTCTGTTATTTTTCAAAAAATAGAAAAGTGAAAAGTGGGCCTTGCATAAGTATTCATACAGCATGAATGAATAGTTTGTGGAACCTCCTTTTACTGTAATAACAGCAGCAAGTCTTTTGGGGTTTGACTCTA
The DNA here is from genome assembly GCF_951799975.1 of Gobius niger. NCBI lineage: Eukaryota > Metazoa > Chordata > Actinopteri > Gobiiformes > Gobiidae > Gobius > Gobius niger. The sequence continues at coordinate 41,995,595 of NC_136855.1, forward strand.
CAAGATTTGCACATGTAGAGACTGACATTTTAGCCCATTCCTCTTTACAAAACAACTCCAGCTCTGTCACATTAGAAGTAGAGCGTTTGTGAACAGCAGTTTTCAGACCTTTCCACAGATTTTCAATAGGATTTAGGTCAGGACTTTGACTGGGCCATTCTAACACATTAATATGTTTTTATTGAAACCATTCCATTGTAGATTTAGCTTTGTGCTCCAGGTCATTGTCCTGCTGAAGGTGAATCTCCGCCCCAGCCTCAGTTCTCTTTCTGACTCCAGCAGGTTTTCCTCCAAAATGTCTCTATATTTGGCTCCATCCATCTTCCCAACTATTCTTACAATCTCCCCAGTCCCCGCTGAGGAAAAGCAGCCCCACAGCATGATGCTCCCCCCCGTATATCTGACACTGGGGATGGTGCACTCAGGAGGATGAGCAATGTCAGGTTTGATCCATACATAACGTTTTGCATTTGGCCAAAAAGTTCAGTTTTTGTCTCATCTGACCAAAGCTCCTTCTTCCACATGGAGCTGTGTCCTCCATATGACTTCTACAAACTTCAAACAGGATTTCTTATGGCCTCCTTTCAATAATGGCTTTCTTCTTCCACTCGTCCATGAAGGCCAGATTTGTGTAGATACGACTTATAGTTGTCCCATGTACAGATTCCTCCAGCTCAGCGGCAGGACTTCACAGCTCCTCCAGAGTTATCTTGGGGCACTTGGTTGTATTTCTCACCAGTGTCTCCTTGTTCAGTTTGTTAGTTTACGTGAACAGTCGTGTCTTGGTAAGTCTGCAGTGGTGCTTTACTCTTTCCATTTCTGAATGATGGATTGAACAGTGCTCTGGGAGATGTTTAAATCTTGGGAAATCTTTGTGTAACTTAAGGCTGCTTTAAACTTCTCCACAGCTTTATCCCTGACCTCTCTGGTGCTCCTGGACCTTCATGATGTTGTTTAGTGACCAACACACTCCGACCACAGCTCTGAGGGCCTGAAAGAACAGCTGAAATTATACTGAGAGTAGATTACACACAGGTGCCTCTATTTAACCGTTAGGCCAAGATGTGAACATTCTGGAGTCATGAGGAGTGTTTTAAAAGCAATTTAATGCACTCAGAAAATGCTGTATGATACTTATGCAAGTCCCACTTTTCACTTTTCTATTTTTTGAAATATAACAGAATCATGTATCATTTTGCTTTCACTTCACAGTTTTTTGTTACTTATGTGTGAACGTTCAGTAAAAAAATAAAAATAAAATCTTTATGTTTAGGGTTGTAAACATGACAAAATGTGCAAAAGTTCAAGGTGTATGAATACTTACGAGAGGCACTGTATCTTTGATTTCCGTAAATATGACCTCCTAATGCTACAAATACAACAAATGACCATTTTCAGTTAATTACAAGCTTTAAAATGTATTGAAACAATGAGTTGCATAATAATTTGGAACAGTGGATTGAGTTTTAAATACCGTTTTCCCTGGGAGATTTTTTCAACCACATTTAACCCTTGTGTGCCCCATAATTCAGAGTTACACTCGTGGTCACCTGGGCTCATTTTTGACCCCATTTTGTTTCTCTAATATCTCAGTCATAAAATAACCTTTTTCAACAAGTTTGGGTTCTATCTTTAGTGTAGCTTCAGACTAAAGGCCTGATACAAAAAAAATGTGTTTTTTATTTTTTTTTCAGTGTGTGGGCCTTGTTTATGTAAAAAACCACCAAATCCTGAACAAACAACAGTCATAAAACATCAAAAATCGAATTCTGAGGATAACTCAGACTCTCTGGTCAGTTTCCAAGTGGAAATAGTCAAACTTTTGTGTTAATGCAATTTTTGAATTTTCTCATACATTTGAATGAGAACAAATAGTCACACTCGTGGTCACCTGGGCTCATTTTTGACCCCATTTGGTTTCTCTAATATTTCACTCATAAAATAACATTTTGAAATAAATGTGGTTCTATCTTTAGTTTGACTTCATAAAAATGCACTGATAGTAAATTTTCCAGTTTTTATTATTTTTTTGGTCGGTGGGACATGTTTATGTAAAAAAAGGCACATTTTGAGCCAAAATTGTCCCTGTAACACTGAAAATCCTTAAGTGGATATAACTGGAAGTATTTGGTGAATTGGGCACTGGGAGAGGCTCAAAGGCAGAGCAGGTTCTGTTTTTGAAAAATGTTTCATTTTTGAATGAGAGCAAATAGTTACACTCGTGGTCTCTGGGGCAAAACCCCATTCATTTCAATGGAGATGAGCCGATCCTCCATGTTTTCTGTCTTTGACCTTTTGTACCGACTTCATTTGTGCTTCAGATATGAAACCATTATTATGTTTCCATCCCAGAGGACCTCCTCTACATGCACATTCACCAGATTTTGAATTCACATATTTTTACTATAGTTATAGGGCCTAAAGCCTGAAAACAGCAGCAGCTCTCCATTCATTTCAATGGCAGTGTCCTCCATGTCTGTGATTCCAGCTATATTTTTGACTTTTGCCTTTCATACAAACTTCATTTCAACTCCAAATCCATAACTTTTTTTAAATATACACTCCACAGGACCTCCACTACATGCACATGTACCACATTTTGAATTCAGTCATTTTTTCATAGTTTTAGGACCCAAAAACCAGTGCTATAACCCAGTTTCGAAATATAGCCAAACTGTGATTCTCACTCTCTTATTCCAGGAAAGTCTCTATATTCTCATCAAAAATCTGCTCAAAGCAGAGTTTACATCTTAATTCATGAACTTTTATCAAAATATTAAATGTTCAGTGCAGTTTGACAGTGTAAGTAAAGCACAGTAGAGCAGAATGTGTTTGGAAAAACAAAGCTGTAAAAGTTATACAAACAACTGATATTCTATAAACACCAACAAATGCACATTTATTTATTTAAAATCATCTTTTTTGGTCATGATCTCTCCTAAAACTGCTCAGACACTGATGTGCATCAGATTTTATGATCTGTGATAAAGTTTTGAGTGTTTACAGCCTTTTGTCTCTGCAGGTGAGCAGTAGAGCAGCTCATGTTTGGTTCAGGCGATGTTTATAAACACTCAAACTAAACTGTACTAAATACAGCTTCAGCTCCAACACAGGGACAACACATCACAGTGAACATGTTCCTGGACCTTTAGAACAAATAAAAACACAATTCAAACACAGACACATCGTCCAACACAGACGTTCCTCCATCACAGCTCAGTTTGAAAAACAAACGTCGAAAAGAGAATCTCTCAGGTCAGTCCCGACCCACAGTCCACATCTGCACCAGCTGCTCTTTGAAACATTTATTTATATTCCATTTTATATGTCCTGTTATTTTTGTGAATATTTATAATGCTTTCATTGTGTTTTTTTCTGAATTTGACCATATTTCCACATTCTGAGGTTGTATTTGACACAGTAAGTCCGAGGGTTCACACAGGTTTACATGAACATAATGCAGGCCGTTCACCTGCAGAGACAAAAGGCTGTAAACACTCAAAACTTTATCACAGATCATAAAATCTGATGCATATCAGTGTCTGAGTAGTTTTAGGAGAGATCATGACCAAAAAAGATGATTTTGTATAAATAAATGTGCATTTGTTTGGTGTTTATAGAATATCAGTTGTTTGTATAACTTTTACAGCTTTGTTTTTCCAAACACATTCTGCTCTACTGTGCTTTACTTTCACTGTCAAACTGCACAGAACATTTAATATTTTGATAAAAGTTCATGAATTAAGATGTAAACTCTGCTTTGAGCAGATTTTTGATGAGAATATAGAAACTTTCCTGGAATAACACAGTTTGGCTATATTTCGAAACTGGGTTATACCACTGGATTTTGGGTCCTAAAACTATGAAAAAATGACTGAATTCAAAATGTGGTACATGTGCATGTAGTGGAGGTCCTGTGGAGTGTATATTTAAAAAAGTTATGGATTTGGAGTTGAAATGAAGTTTGTATGAAAGGCAAAAGTCAAAAATATAGCTGGAATCACAGCCATGGAGGACACTGCCATTGAAATGAATGGAGCTGCTGCTGTTTTCAGGCTTTAGGCCCTATAACTATTGTAAAAATATGTGAATTCAAAATCTGGTGAATGTGCATGTGAAGGAGGTCCTCTGGGATGGAAACATAATAATGGTTTCATATCTGAAGCACAAATGAAGTCGGTACAAAAGGTCAAAGACAGAAAACATGGAGGATCGGCTCATGTCCATTGAAATGAATGGGGTTTTGCCCCAGAGACCACGAGTTTAACTATTTGCTCTCATTCAAAAATGAAACATTTTTCAAAAACAGAACCTGCTCTACCTTTGAGCCTCTCCCAGTGCCCAATTCACCAAATACTTCCAGTTATATCCACTTCAGGATTTTCAGTGTTACAGGGACAATTTTGGCTCAAAATGTGACTTTTTTTACATAAACATGTCCCACCGACCCAAGAAATGATAAAAACTGGTAAATTTACTATCAGTGCATTTTTATGAAGTCAAACTAAAGATAGAACCACATTTATTTCAAAATGTTATTTTATGAGTGAAATATTAGAGAAACAAAATGGGATAAAAAATGACCCCAGGTGACCATGAGTGTAGCTATTTGTTCTCATTCAAATGTATGAGAAAATTCAAAAATTGCATTAACACAAAAGTTTGACTACTTGGAAACTGACCAGATAGTCCGAGTTATCCTCAGAATTCGATTTTTGATGTGTTATGACTGTTGTTTGTTCAGGATTTGTTTTGTTTTTTTACATAAACAAGGCCTATACACTGAAAAAAAATAAAAAACACATTTTTTTTGTATCAGGCCATTAGTCTGAAGCTACACTAAAGATAGAACCCAAACTTGTTGAAAAAGGTTATTTTATGACTGAGATATTAGAGAAACAAAATGGGGTCAAAAATGACCCCAGGTGACCACGAGTGTAACTCTTTCTCATAACATTATAATCACTTAACCAAAAAATGTAAAAAAAAAAAATTACTGGTAAAAGTCATGGATGTTAACGCATATCCGAAAATTCAGACCATTTGATAAAACAGATGACAGAGATACGCATCGACAAAGTGGCCACGACACAAGGGTTAAATGATCCTCGACAAGTTAAAGACTTTCATTTGAGTTGACAATTTAGGAAATCAGAGAAAAATGTCATTTGCATAATAATTTGGAACGCGGTGAACACATTTTTCTCTGTATAATGTATAAATTAAGAGCAGAGTTCTCAGTATTGTCTGTTCTGACAAAAACTTTTTCAAATACCGAGAGGGCACATTAGCGCATTCCAAAAATCCTAAAACTAAGACCCTCGGGAAAAAACTTAAAAAACAAACATAAAGGCAGTAGCAATACCGTAAATTTTGATTGAGGGAGACAAAGGGGGGCAGGGCGGTCGGCGAGGGCCGCTAATCGCCGCTTGCGGCTATATTTGTTATTTGTTTTAACATGATGTGATCACTGTTCTCATTCCTGTCTCTCTGTATATAGTCTGTATATAGTCTGTATATAGTCTGTATATAGTCTGTATATAGTCTGTATATAGTCTGTATATAGTCTGTATATAGTCTGTGTATAGTCTGTGTATAGTCTGTATATAGTCTGTATATAGTCTGTGTATAGTCTGTGTATAGTCTGTATATAGTCTGTATATAGTCTGTATATAGTCTGTACATGCTCTGTATATAGTCTGTACATACTCTGTATATAGTCTGTACATACTCTGTATATAGTCTGTACATGCTCTGTATATAGTCTGTACATGCTCTGTATATAGTCTGTATATAGTCTGTACATGCTCTGTATATAGTCTGTACATACTCTGTATATAGTCTGTACATACTCTGTATATAGTCTGTACATGCTCTGTATATAGTCTGTACATGCTCTGTATATAGTCTGTACATACTCTGTATATAGTCTGTACATGCTCTGTATATAGTCTGTACATGCTCTGTATATAGTCTGTACATACTCTGTATATAGTCTGTACATGCTCTGTATATAGTCTGTACATGCTCTGTATATAGTCTGTATATAACATTAACCTGCCAGGGCGTCTGCAGATGGAAATTAGCCTGAGGCTATAATCTGGCATATTTACATTTGTAAAAATGTTCATTAATATGTATTGTCTCCTTTTCAAATACATAAATAAATAAATAAATAGCCTCAGTTGAGAATAGTGGCTGACTCTGGATGTGTGTTTTCCATCACAGTTTGTAATTAACAGCTGATACATGGCAAAAGAGCTCAGCCATAATGCTTATGTTTTTATTCGATTTTTTCTTATTTGACCTTTTTTAAACCAGGAAGGTCCCACTGATATAAACAATATCTTTTTCGGGGGAGTCCTGGCCCCAGAGGAGAACCTATTGTACATGTTTATTGCTGGGTTGCAGGTGACATCATAGCGTTCTAAAGGCCGACACTATTATATAGAGGAAACATGATTTTGTTCTTGAGGAAATTCTTGGTCTTAGATCATGGACCCAGTGACTGATATTAATGGTCATTTTTCTAATTCATTCATTTTCTTTTTAGCTACGACTTGTGCTCCTCCGCAATAGTGGTAGGAGAAGCTGGAGTACTCGGAGGAAACCTACACAGACACAGGGAGAAGATGCAAACTCCACACAGAAAAGCCCCGTCCAGGTGGGAATCGAACCCGGGACCTTCTCGCTAACCTCTGCGCCCCCGTGCCGTCCACACTCTCTCTTACACTGCATTTGTTCAGTGACTGGAGTCCTGGTCTGGCACCGGTCGCCCACTCATAGGGTGTTTCCAGGTCCTACACAGCCCCTGGAGACTCTTGGATGAGGGTCTCCACCGCCCAGGCCAGGACTAATCAGGTCTGACCAGGCACAAGGTTCAGCACCGACCTCTAGCCGTGGCCAAAGAGCTGAACACATCACTGTGCAACTGGCTGCTGTCGGCGGCGGCAAGTCCTCCAGAACCATCACACTGAACACGGGGGCTCCCCAAGGCTGTGTGCTGGGCCCCCTCCTGTTCACTCTGCTGACCCATGACTGCGCTCCGAAGTACGACTCAAACCTCCTCATGAAGCTGGAGACGACACAGCAGTGGTGGGCTTCATCAGCAACAGAGACGGGTCAGACTACAGGAGTGAGTGAGCAGTCTGGCCATGTGGTGACACAGAACAACCTCTCTCTACATGTGGAGAAGACAGAAGAGACTGTTGTGGACTTTCCAAGAGCGCAGGTCCAGCTCCTCTGACAATCAACGGTGCTGCAGTGGAGAGGGTGACCAGCACGAAGCTCCTGGGTGTGCACATCACAGAGAAGCTCTCCTGGACCATGCACATCACTGGTCAAGAAAAGTCATCAGTGTCACTAGAGGAGAGAAGAACAAGAGAAGAGTCCCAGCCTCCGTTATGTGCAACTTCTACAGAGGGACTATAGAGAGCATCCTGACCAGCTCCATCACTGTGTGGTTCTTCTATTCACATGCTTTGACAAATAAAAAATCTTGAATCTTAAATGTTGAACAATGTAGGTCTATGGTGGCAATGGAAATGTATTCTACGACAGGAACATGCATGGATGACACCAGCTCTGACATTGTTCATCTTAATTTTGGAACAAATCATCAGGATTCCCCCCTGACCACAGCACTATCCCAACGTAAGGAATAATCTTGAGCAGAGGGAGAAGCAACAGCTACAGGACTCACATACTGGTGAGTCTTCATGGAGGTATGTTTGTGTAGAACACGCAGAACTGACGAGTTTGTAATGACGATACTGAATCACAGAGAGAGCTCGCCGCACAAAGCCACCTGTGAGCCTCCTCAGAACCCGCTGGGCCGCTTCCATCCAGGGAACGCCGACAGATGGCTGAGCCGGAGCTCCGCACGGCTACATGTGGGAGGTGAGAGGCTGTCGTCAGGATCAGATGCCTCGTCTCCACGTGGGGAGACCGGGGAGCGCCGATTAGAGAAACCACAAAGGATCTGTCAGAACGAGACTGAACGAGACGCCCGGCTCCGCTGCCGCCGCCGTGAAACAGCAACATCTGCAAAACACGGCGTTCCTCATGGTCACGCGCCGTCCTCTGAGCCTGAGCACTGTGTTCAGTCAGGAACGCCCTGAGGAACATGACTCTGCTGCTCCACACGGCTTCACACTGTTTGCACCCACTTCATGCCCGCCCTGCCACACAACTGGACCTGCCACACAACTGGAGCTGCCACACAACTGGAGCTGCCACACAACTGGAGCTGCCACACAACTGGAGCTGCCACACAACTGGAGCTGCCACACAACTGGACCTGCCACACAACTGGAGCTGCCACACAACTGGAGCTGCCACACAACTGGACCTGCCACACAACTGGAGCTGCCACACAACTGGACCTGCCACACAACTGGACCTGCCACACACCTGGAGCACAACTGGAGCTGTGGACCAGGCGCTGCTGTGAACTCTGAGAGAGAAACGCAAACGAGATGGTTGGGACTGACAGCGGGCCGGGAACAGGGACCTCTTTTTAACCTCTTAACTCCAGCCTGAACCGAGAGTCTGCAGTTCAGCTTTACCCAAATCCTGTAGGCCAGTGTGACGCCTCATTTGAAAGACCTACAAAACTAAATTGATCTTTTTCCTCACATCATCAGATTTTTCTTCATCACTTTTTTTGTCGGGCAGTCGCCTCATTTTTGTCAAATGTTCGTGACTTTTTTGACGCTTTCAAATTTTTCGGGTTTTTTTGTCAAATTCTTATCACCTTTTCGGCCATTTTTTCCTCAATTTTTTGTCAATTTTTTGTCAATTTTTTTCACATTTTCATCATTGTTTTCGCCTCAGTTTTGTCGCTATTTTCACACCTATTTCCCAGAAGCTTCTGGATTGGGTTAAAGCCAAACTGGAGAAAACGTGCTCGGTTCAGGTGGGAGTTAAGGGGTTAAAGCATTAATTGCGTTCAGATGTTAGTCCTGAGCCACAGTGACCTGAGCAGCATGTTTTCAAAAGCGCCATACAAGACATATGCATTATTATGATTTTAAATACCCTGAGTCCTTCATGGCCAGCACAGACTCTCAGCAGAAACAAATCCACTGAACCTCACAAAGTCCAGTGAAACAATGTGAAACACCAGAACCACAAATGCAGTTTACAGAAAAAGGCAAAAACCGCCGCTGTACGAAGGAAATGTTTCTCGTTTTGAGCGGTTTTCACTCATTCAGACACTTTTCCTGATCGGACCGAGTTTGCTTTGCTTGTTTGAGGACATTTCAGACCAGTTCTAGGGTAAATCTCGCTTGAAATAAGAAAGTAAAATTGCCAATGAGATAAGACCAATTTTCTTTCCCCATTGGCAAAGAAAATGACCTGAAATAAGGACGAAATGTATCGAAACGAGTCAGAAACGTCTCAGAACAAGTGAAATAATCCAGGACAAATGCCCAACAACTTCTTAACTTTTGATCATTTTTTTGTATTTTTTTTGTCCATTTTTTGTCATTTTTTCGTCCATTTTTTAATCAAATTTTTGTCATTTTTTGGTCAGATTTTTGTCATTTTTTGTATTTTTTGTATTTTTTTTGTCAGTTTTTCGTCATTTTTTTTATCACATTTTTGTCATTTTTTTGTCAGATTTTTGACATTTTTTGTATTTTTTTTTGTCCGTTTTTTGTCATTTTTTCGTCCATTTTTTAATCAAATTTTTGTCATTTTTTTGTATTTTTTTTGTCATTTTTTTGTCATTTTTTCGTCAAATTTTCATCAAATTTTTTTCATTTTTTTGTATTTTTTTTGTCAATTTTTGCTCATTTTTTTGTCATATTTCAATGACTATAACTGAGGAAATGTTTCTTGTTTTGTGCGGTTTTCACTCATTTAGACACTTTTCCTGATCGGACCGAGTTTGCTTTGCTTGTTTGAGGACATTTCAGACCAGTTCTAGGGTAAATCTCGCTTGAAATAAGAAAGTAAAATTGCCAATGAGATAAGACCGTTTTTCTTTCCCCATTGGCAAAGAAAATGACCTGAAATAAGGACGAAATGTATCGAAACGAGTCAGAAACATCTCAGAACAAGTGAAATAATCCAGGACAAATGCCCAACAACTTCTTAACCAGTCACAACAACTAAAGTTTGGATTATTGTGCTCAAACTGAGATGTTTATACTGAGCTAGTTCATTCCTTTTGGCAGTGAGGGAGGTTGCTGCTTGTTTACGCGTCGCCATGACCTTTACAGTAAAATACAATGTGGATTTTCCAATAGCAGGAACCATGAAGACTGTGAAGAGTGGTGTCCGGGAGCACAGAGACAATAGTTCTGTTTCCATCACAGAAAAAGCGCATCGGTCCAGCACTTTTAAGGCTAAACAAGCAAAAATGACTTCAGTGCGGTCACGAGCAGAGTCACTCTCAAGACGCCTAACCCTAACCCTCCCCCTCAGTAACAATCTACACTACGGACGCCGCATGGTAGAACCGCCAATAACGCCGCAACAATGCCTTCGCTGATTGGTTTACTCCGCTTCCTGTTAAGGCGAGACACTGCAGGTGAATAGGGAAAAAAAATAAATGTAGAGACGTCAATTTGAAACTTTTGCTGAACATCACAGATATAAATATAAGAAAATAATATATTGCATTTTTTCTGTCATTTTATGTTTTCACAAAAAAATAAGGCATTTTGAGCATTAAAATGGCCAAAACTGTTATGGTTTTATTTTATTGACATATTAGTGACTAAGATTTTCTCAGAGGTTTTTTAGTTTTTCAATAAACTAATCATCAGTGAAAAAATCTGTAAAAACTTGCCTGTTTTTTTGGTTTCAAAGCTGAATAAATCAGGCTAGGAATTAGATATTAAAAAATCCCTCTGAAATTTTTTATGTAATTTTTTTGTCACTTTTTTGTCATTTTTTGTCATTTTTTTGGTCATTTTTTTGTCATTTTTTTGTCATTTTTTTATAAATTTTTTGTCATTTTTTTGTCATTTTTTGTCATTTTTTTGTCATTTTTTGTCAAATTTTTGTCATTTTTTTGTCACATTTTTGTCAATTTTTTGTCAGTTTTTTGTAACATTTTTGTCACTTTTTTGTAAAAAATTTTTGCCCTTAGCAGGACACGTGGATGTCAAATCTGTCAATATTTATGAATGAAAACCCGCGGGAAAGACGGCCTTTCTACTTCCGGGTCGCCCCCACCTCGCAGACAAAACATCATCAAATAAACATCATCATTTTTATATCTGACATGAAAACTAAGATGTAAAGGGAGGAAAACAGATACAAATCTCCACTTCCACCACTGCGGGAAACATCAATACTTTCACCTAAAGTGTCTCGCATTAAGGTATATTCCACTTTAGAAACGTGGTTGATGCCGACTCTGATGTCGACAACCTGCGACTGATGGATTCCGTTTCTTCGTGGCTTCTGTTCAGTCTAAAGGTGAGGTCACATGTTCCTTTATTGGCTCCGTCAGACTTTACAAGTTTAAGCTGATGTTCTGCAGCGCCGGCCTGGGATTAAAAGCTACGGCTGACTGGTTTATTCATGCTGACAAAGGGAGTCACTTTCAGGTGTTCGTGGTGTCAACTTGACCCGATGGATGTGAGGTGTTCTGTGAGTCACCCGCCCCGACGCCCCGCCGCCCCACAGCGGAGGAGACAGGTGAGCCTTTCAGAACGGCTTCACACATTATTCAAGCGGCTACAACAGCGGGGGCTCTGGGGGAACTAACCACGGAGTTCGATTATGAACGTTGTCAACAGTCTCGGATTATCGCTCATGTAATTTAAAGGAACAGGCCGCTGTTATTCCAGACTGAGATATGTTCTTAGCTGAGCTTAGACGAGTTGATGCGTACCTGTCTGCGCTCAGTCACGCAAAACGACTAAAGATGTTGTTAGCATTTGGCCTCTCCCAGTGTGTTCCTATGGCTCCAAACAGGGGTGACGTTAGAAGTGACCGAGCTCTTCCACGGGCACAAAGACCAGACAGGCACGGATCAACTCGTCTAAGCTCAGGTCAGAACAGATCTCAGTCTGGAAGAACGGTGGCCTGTTCCTTTAAGTATAAAATGTGGGTGAAGAGTCAGAAAAGACGGGGAAATGGAGAAATTCACAACATTAGTGCTGGCGTATTGTCGGCGTATTGGTCTCAGAGGCAGAAGTCTGAGCAGACATGCTGAGACATCCTGATCCACCCACACCTCCTCCAGCTGTTCTGGGGGGACCCCGAGGCGACACAGCTCAGAGACATAGTCCCTCCAGTGTGTCCTGGGTCTTCCACGGGGCCTCCGCCCAACAGGACGTGCCTGGAACACCTCCCTCCACCAGGAGGCTCTGAAACAGATGCCGGAGCCTCCTCTCAACGTAGTATTAGTAGTTTATTTCTTCTGTCATTATAAACATGTAGAACACATGTCATAAGTTTTTGGAAGACCTTGTACATAATGCAATAAGAAAACGTGTACTTTAAGTATGTTAGGTGCTAAATGATGCCTGACCGAAAGGCTTTAGGCTGAAGTCAAGACTTGTACTGCCTTACCCCACTTACAACTGTGACACTCTGACTAAAGATGGCAAAGTTATTCCACCAACAATGGAAACACATACACACAACTCCTTAAACTAGTCCTCGCCATAGGGTTTTGTAGCAGGTCAGTTCCTCTGAGGTTGCATCGAGACTCTCTTATTTGAAACATCTCTTGTAAACAGTGAGGAGCATTAGAATGTGCGCCTTGTACATCACACAACCGCTGTGTAAACAAGATCATGCAATTTTAACATATTTAATAAAGGTATTCTGCCTGGCTGATCACTCTAATGGCTTTTGTTTGACTCCGCCCTCTCCTGGACATACTTTACATCATAGTGTCAAACAGGAAGAGCCCGACATCTGTAATGTAATGCCTTATGGCTGGATTTTCATTTTCATTATTTCTGTTGTAAGAAAGAAAGAAGGAGGGGAGGTCAGCGCTGCCCCTGCAGTCAAAACAAACGCACCCCCTGAGCATCTGAACAGCGCTGAAAGCTGTGAAGGAGGAGCTCTTTCTAACCTACTCTGGACACGCCTGTTCTTCTTCTTCTTCTTACTTATTGCTGTGATATTTAAATTCCTTACTGCTAATAATGCATGGGCAGATTAGCTCGGAGAGAGGGGGCGGAGTCAACTGAACCGAAGCGTCGTGTCTTCCGGGTTTGAAAAATACCCCCAGAAAGTACTTACTATGCAATATTTCTCACAAAATGAGTCCTCCATAGTGGTAGAGGTACAATATATCATATAAATGCCTAGAGCTTACTTTAAGATGGCTAATAATAATAGCATGATCCAGTATCCAGGAACAAACCAACATGGAAGCAGTCGTGATTATTGGCCAAGGCGTCTTCCTCTAAACCAGGGGTAGGCAACATCAGGCCCGGGGGCCAAATCCGGCCCTCCAGCACAGCAGCTCTGGCCCCCAAGATGATTTTGGGAAACATTATCACACAAATCAGAGAGTTCTTTTACTACTCTAATAATGTTTATTAGAGTTAAATGGGAGGAAAAAAACTGTCAATACACCCAATGAGGTCATATATTATGTACAACACTGGCATCTGAAAGAAGTGCACTGGAAAAGAATAATCGTTTAAAGGTAAAAATGACATAAATCTACTTGAATTAACAGATTAAATCGAAGGTTTGAGTAGATTTGGTCTGGTCTTAGATGAAATGAAACCTCTAGTCGTCGTTATTCTCTTCATTCAGATAATTTTGTGTCATTTCAAGTGAAATACAATTATTTGTCTGATTCCAAGTGGGTTTTATTCTTGTTCCGTTGGCGCTTTAGCATTTGTATCTTGGATCAGTTCAAACAGATTCAAATTCAACATAAAAGAACTTTAACTTAAGCAATTTTAAGTCATTTCTCTAATTTAAGATGGTCTTTTTTCCAGTGTTGTGCTTTACTTTGGGCGACTTCAGCTCTCGGTCTGTTTACAATAAAGAAAATCGGCCCCTCCGCCAAGTAAACTTGCCTCCCCTTGTTCTAAACCAGGGGTGTCCAAACTTTTTTCACCGAGGGCCGTGTATTGACATGTATAAAGCATGGAGGGCCACAGATCAGTGGTCAATGCATTCAAACATTCAACTGCGTGTATTTAGGAGAGGTTTAAACCATTCCACACACTTTTATTTAGGCTTTGAACCATAATGCCAGCTCAGTCCCACAATAAATGTTCATTTTTGAGGTTAGGGCTGCTCGATTATTGAAAAAATAATAATCACGATTATTCAAACAATTATTTGTTGCCTTTAAAAAAATCCAGCAAAAAAGTGACAAAAATCCATCAAAAAAGTGACAAAAATCCATCAGAAAAAAATGACAAAAATCCATCAAAAAAAGACAAAAATCCATCAAAAAAGTGACAAAAATCCATCAAAAAAAGACAAAAATCCATTAAAAAAAAGACAAAAATCCATCAGAAAAAAGTGACAAAAATCCATCAAAAAAAAAGACAAAAATCCATTAAAAAAAGACAAAAATCCATCAAAAAAGTGACAAAAATCCAGCAAAAAAAGTGACAAAAATCCCAAAATTAAAAAATTAAAAAAATTAAAAAAATTAAAAAATTGAAAAATTGAAAAATTGAAAAAAAAAAAATATAATAGATTTTTTGGAATCATGCTAATTTTGTAATCGTTTACTGTTGTAATCGAAATCGGAATCGAATTTCAATTAATTGCACAGCCCTATTTTTGAGGTTTTAATTGCGTGGAATTATTCAAATTTGAGTATTGATTGATTGAGCTGTTTATTTGAGCTGTTTACATTCATATTTTTTTACAGTTATTTAAACATTTCATCACAATTGGGCTCAAAAGGAGTCGGCTGAAGCAGAGCGTATGAGTGCCGACCCCTCATTCACCATTATTAATCACCCTCGTGCTGTACGTATTCAGTAGTGACTTTATATATATATTTTTTTTTCCTCCTTTTTCCTTTTTTGTTCAATTTGGAATTGATTTAGTTTCCACACGCAAGTAGACACATTAAACACAGTAAGACACAGTAAAATGACCTTCTCTGGCAATGTGTGGCAATAAAACAAGAAGTTCTAAACCATATATCCCAGAGACACACTCCATGCAACAGTTAGAAAACGCCTGGATCTTCTCCGCACAGAGTTTAGCGTCACACATCATTACGCCGACATGCTAAGCTAACCTGGCGCCGCTCTCCTCTTAAACAGGCGGCCTCTCCTCCCGCCTCCTCCTCCCTCCCTCCTCCCGCCTCCTCCTCCCCCCGCCTCCTCCTGCTCCGTAAGCCGAGAGCTGCCTTGGTAACGATTAAAAATTCACTTCCTCGCCCGCCGAATCAACCGGTGTCAAGTTGGAGAGCGAACATTCATTATCTAAGAGAGTCCGACGCCGCCTGCTGAATTCCCCTGCATTATTAACCGCCCGGGCGCAGCGGTGGGGCCGCCATTTTCCAATTAGTGCCAGCGTGTCAGTGCGCTCGCCGCCGCAACGCCGTCCTTTCCTGCTCCACTGCCAGCCCAGCTACTCCTCGCACATCAGAGGCAATCACACTCCTGTTTTTCACCAGGAGAAACTGCGCTGTAAAAAAAACCCTGTCCCTAATTCAACTTTCTACAGCTGTGTGACAACTTAATTAAAGCAGTAAATGAGAAGTCCAGGCAGGATCTCTCTTTCTTTTTTATATAAATGAGTGCGATGTTTTGGTGTGTTTGCACAGGCTGAGGAAGCGGCTCGGCGTGTTGGGAATTGAAAGCTTGTTACAGAGAAGGAGAATGGAAATGACTTCACGCTGTCACACCGCGGCGAGAAAGAGATTCAGATATCCTGACACGCAGGAGCTTCTTTTAGCGAGTTTAATTAAGTCCAACTTTCCCAAAGAACAATATTGAACATGAGGGGGGGCGATGTGTCGGAAAGTTACTCCAGTCACGCTTTGAGTGTTTGTGATGCTTTTGCACGGTTCTACAGGAGGCAGCAGGTCTAACGCACTGATTTATAATGACTTAAATACTTTATAATGACTTAAATACTATATTTTTAATGCTACAAATGCAAAATAAAACTCTGCATATTTCATTTTAGGCTATCTATTAATTAACTGTGACGGAAAACTAACTGGACTTTTCTAAACTGAATATTTGACCGGCTATTTCGGATACATTAATATAAACAACTGACATAAAGTGGTCTAATCATAAAAACATGTGCATTACTAATGTTGTATTAGTTCATCTTTAAAGCAGCACTAAGTAACTCTTTTACCTTAATAAATCCTTCCCGTAGTCTCTCTGATGGTAATACAAGTGTTAAAGGGATGATTGTGGGTTAGAACGAGATGTTCTGCTCCGGAGGGACAGTCTGCTGTGAAAACGTGAGATATCATGACACAAATGAAGGTTAGGGCCAGGGAAATGGTTAACCTCTTAACTCCCGCCTGAACCGAGAGGATCTTTTTCCTCACGTCATCACATTTTTTTCCCAACATTTTTTTGTTGGGTATTCAACTCATTTTTGTAACTTTTTTGTCATTTTTTTATCACATTTTTGTCATTTTTTTCGTCCATTTTTTCGTCCGTTTTTAATCAATTTTTAAGCATTTTTTGTCACATTTTTTGTCAATTTTTCGTCAATTTTTCGTCAATTTCTAATCATTTTTTGGTCCATTTTTCATAAATTTTTTCTCACTTTTTTGTCATTTTTTCGTCAATTTTTCATCACTTTTTTGTCACTTTTTTGTCGCATTTTTGTCATTTTTTGGTTATTTTTTCGTCCATTTTTAATCAAATTTTTGTCATTTTTTTGTCAATTTTTTATAATTTTTTCATCAATTTTTTGTAATTTTTTTGTCACATTTTTTGTCACATTTCCATCATTGTTTTGTTGCTATTTTCACACCTTTTTTCCAGAAGCTTTTGGATTGGGGTAAAGCCAAACTGGAGAAAATGTGCTCGGTTCAGGTGGGAGTTAAGGGGTTAAACCTTAAGGATTAGGATTATTTGTATTTTTAGACAAACCAACTCATAGATCTATACAAACTCACAGCAGACCGTCCCTCCGGAGCAGACGATCTAGCGCTAACCATGATTGGGGGTCTTTCATCTCCCCCACCAATACACCAGTCACCAATACACACTAATGGAATCATGAAGAAGAAGCTAACAGGCTAACGGGCAATGCTAACTGTGGGCTAGCAGCACTTAAACAGTATTTACAGCCAAGTCTGAGTGAAACAACAACATCCCTCTGTCCCTTTGTCTTTCCTGTCAGCGTAGGATTTACTCTCACGGACAATTAATGAGTGAAAAAACACAACTTGCTACAACACCTGCAGTGACGCTTATGTCCTCCAGAGGAAAAACTTCTTTAGTGCTGCTTTAACTGCAACTAAAACACAAACACTTATCCACTCCAGCAGTGGCCGGTTTTATTTTATTAGGCGACTTCAGGTGATCTAATTGTTTCTGTCCTCGCCTTGTCCAGTTGCCGTCTTTAGCATGTTGCTATTAGCTTTAGCACATTCCTGCTAGCCGCTGCATTTTATACGGCAAATAAAAACCAGTTTGTGAAGATTAAACTCTCCGGACTCTGAGTTTCAAAATGAGGAACAGCGGGTCCATATTCATTTATGTTTAGTCGGTGGTGAGAGCCCAAACTGGTATCGGTTTAGTATCGGATATTTACAGTATCGGCTCCGATAACCGATACCAGAATCAGATCAGTAAACATTCAGTGAAACAGAGGAATGAGGGAAAATGTCGATATTCAAAACCTAATTGGACACAACAAGCTTTGGAGAAAGATCACGGTCTTAAAATGTTTGTCAAAACTGCAGCTGAATTTGTTTTCCTCCAGCATTTTTTTCGTTTTTGACAAATGTAAGCAGTAAAAATAGTTGAGTCATGTGATTGCTGTCCTGTAAACTGTAAAGTGTGTCCTGTAAGGTGCGTCCTGTAAGGTGTGTGTTAAAGAAGCAGGCCGCTCATTTGCATAAACCAGTAAACATCCCACAGACGCGCTCGCTCTGGTTTGTGTTTACAGAGCGTCGACACTTTTCCTGACACTTCCTGAATATAGTTCAAAACTAATGTGTTTGAGGCGAACATGATAAATATGGACACATGCAAATCATCCTCCACTTTAAATGTTCAAAACCACTGGAACAGAACTCAAACTCCGCACGCAGACACTTTAATTCACACCATTTAATCCAAACAGATCTGGATCAGCTGGAGCTGGAGGGCACGGTGGCACAGTGGTTAGCGCTCGTGCTCTACAGTGAGAAGGTCCAGGCTCGATTCCCACCTGGACGGGTCTGTTTGCATGTTCTCCTCCAGGTCCAAACCTCTGTGTGAGTGACCAACAGGTGGAGCTGTCATGGGCGACATCAGGCCCAAGAATCTTTAATAAAACTCAAGATTGGACGTGACACTTGTTGACGTGGCGGCCATCTTGTGACTGGCCGGCGAGGCTAATAAAAGATAGGTTAGCGCTAGATCGTCTGCTCCGGAGGGACGGTCTGCTGTGAGTTTGTATAGATCTATGAGTTGGTTTGTCTAAAAATACAAATAATCCTAATCCTTAAGGTTAACCCCTTAACTCCCGCCTGAACCGAGCACAGTTTCTCCAGTTTGGCTTTACCCCAATCCAAAAGCTTCTGGAAAAAAGGTGAGAAAATAGCAACAAAACAATGATGGAAATGTGACAAAAAAGTGATTAAACATTGACAAAAAAATTGACGAAAAAATGTCAAAAATGTGAAAAAAATATTATTAAAAATTTAATAAAAAATGACAAAAATGTGACCAAAAAAATGATTAAAAATTGCCGAAAAAATTACAAAAATGTGATAAAAAATTACAAAAAAATGAGTTGAACACCCAACAAAAAAATGTTGGGGAAAAAATGTGATGACGTGAGGAAAAAGCTCCTCTCGGTTCAGGCGGGAGTTAAGAGGTTAACCATTTCCCTGGCCCTAACCTTCATTTGTGTCATGACATCTCACGTTTTCACAGCAGACTGTCCCTCCGGAGCAGAACATCTAGCACTAACCTAAAAGATACTGGTAGCAGCTTTTATGCAGATACCCTATAATGAGACTTGGTATTAGTGACTACTCTGAACCCAAGTATCGGTATCGGAGCGGAAAAACTGGTATCGGATTATATCCACGGCAGAATGTGAGACACACTGATTGGTTTATTACTTGGAAGTCTCTCAGCAGGGGGCGGGGCCTCGCTCCGTCCTGGGCTGAATGTAACCAGTACATGTCTCCATTGTGAGATCAATAAAGGCTATTTTATCTTATCATCTTAGTCATGCTGTTCAGCCGGACCGTAGGGTTCAGGGGTCACCATTAACTGTATCACAAATTCTTCTTCATGAAGCCTGAAAGTGCTGAGTGTGCACTTAAAGAGGACGGGGAGGGTCATGTGGAGCTTAACAGTAGTTTTATTTAGGAAAGCTTTAGGCTGAAGGGTTTATTCATATGGTTGTTCTTCTATTTGAACTATTCTCCTTGTGATTCTACCCACGGGCCCAGACTGATGTTACTGGCTCTGTAATATCAATCTGGCTCTTGTCAAGTTACATTATTTTTTACAAATCAATAACCAAACACACAAAATAAGCTTAACCCCTTAACTCCCGCCTGAACCGAGCACATTTTCTCCAGTTTGGCTTTACCCCAATCCAAAAGCTTCTGGAAAAAAGCTGTGAAAATAGCAACAAAACTGAGACGAAAACAATGATGGAAATGTGAAAAAAAAGTGACGAAAAATGTGACAAAAATGTGACAAAAAAATGACAAAAATATGACAAAAAAATGACAAAAATACGACAAAAAAATGACAAAAATATGACCAAAAAATGACAAAAAAATGACAAAAATGTGACAAAAAATGAGAAAAAAATGAGAAAAAAATGAGAAAAAAATGACAAAAATGTGACAAAAAATGACAAAAAATTGACAAAAAATGGACAAAAATGTGACAAAAAAGTGACGGAAAATTGATGAAAAAATGAGAAAAAAATGACAAAAATACGACAAAAAAATGACAAAAAAATGACAAAAATGTGACAAAAATATGACAAAAAAATGACAAAAATACGACAAAAAAATGACAAAAATATGACAAAAATGTGACAAAAATATGACAAAAATGTGACAAAAATATGACAAAAATATGACAAAAATGTGACAAAAAATGACAAAAAAATGAGAAAAAAATGACAAAAATATGACAAAAATGTGACAAAAAAGTGACGGAAAATTGATGAAAAAATGAGAAAAAAATGACAAAAATACGACAAAAAAATGACAAAAAAATGACAAAAATACGACAAAAATATGACAAAAAATTGATAAAAAAAAAGTTTAAAAAAATGACAAAAATGTGACAAAATGAGTTGAATACCCCCCCAAAAAAATGATGAAAAAAAATGTGATGACGTGAGGAAAAAGCTCCTCTGGGTTCAGGCGGGAGTTAAGAGGTTAAAGTGCTTTAGAAATAACCTCTTCTCACTAAGATTGAAGCTGATGGAGAAACTACTTCCTGTTGTGTGTCTATGGACGGCCCCCGCCTCACTGTGCTACACTTCCCCAGCTCGTCCTGCTGTGATGAATCTCACTTGTTCGATCTAAACGTTTCCAAAACGAGACGCATGGTTTGTGTTTTGAAACAGCTGCTGCTGATAATCCGTGAGCTCTCTCTCCGACGCAGAGCTGTCAGAGCCGCTTCAGGAGCATCTGGTGGCCGTGCTGCGTGTGGCGTTGGTTTAGGCGGCTCTCACGGCACAGCTCCACTTTCTCAGGTCTGTTTATGACCTCCTGCTGTGGCCCTGGGGCGACCAGAAAACAAGA
Organism: Gobius niger; assembly: GCF_951799975.1. NCBI lineage: Eukaryota > Metazoa > Chordata > Actinopteri > Gobiiformes > Gobiidae > Gobius > Gobius niger. The sequence goes on from NC_136855.1 coordinate 42,016,470, forward strand.
GCAGCTCCACAACAGCCGCCGCCTCCCCCGAAAACCACTGCTTCCCAGGCAAACGCTGTCAGCTGCTGCCGGAGAGCCGGGACGGAGCTTTTATGTTTGCTTCTCCAGGAATAACATCAGCTGTGAAAATGTTCCTTAACCATGACATTTTCAACATGCATGGATTCAAAAAAGTCAACAGGGTTTAGGCTGGGTGGCGACTTTACGAGTAACACAGACTGAAACATGACCTGAAACCCTCTGTGAGTGAAAACTGTTATAAATGTAACTACAGTTCTCTGAATCCCAGAGCTGATAAACCTCTCATAGTCTAACATCAAAACAGCTGGTCTGGACGACGTGAACTTCCAGAGGAGAAAACACAACCTGCACAACCTCAACCTCAATACAAAGAGTGTTCCAGCCATGCAGAACAACCTGCTCCAACAAATATCCTTAAATTGCTTGATCTTGTTGATCTTAAAGGCCTGGAGACTAGACGGAGACTAGACGGAGACTGGAGAGACTCCATATGACTCCTTGAGACTTTTGTGCACGAGTTTTAAAATCGGTCCAAGGACGACTGAGAAACATCCTGTTAAAGTCTTCAATCCAGAACCAGGCTGTTTAAATGCACACGCCATAAAAAGAGATCGAGAACACGCGTGTTTCAGAACATGTCAGCAATGTTGTCGTTGAAAATAGACTTGAAACTGAGATATTTAGGCATTTGTCTCTTCACATAACGTTAGAGTCAGAGGAGAGAGGAGTTAATCAGAAAGGAGAGAGTTTCATAAAACATTAATTATCTCAGAATCTAGAAAAAAAAATCAGTGATTTTGATCAAATTTAGCTTAGATTTCTCAGGAACCGAGGCACGTAGAAATAAACTGTTTTCCCCTACGGAGAGCTTACAGTCTCAGCTTTCAAACGAACCATATCATGTGCTCACAGCTATAACACAGAATACACTGTGGTGCTACAAATATCATGAAAAATGGTCTGGATTGGTGGCGCTCAGCAGCTAAAATCTCAACTGTTCCGATCGTTCCATGTGAAGCTGCTCACACTCGGGTTTACATCTTCGCTACACAACACCACACCCTCTCGGATTAAAAAAAAGAAAAGAAAACAACACAATAATATATATGAAATGTCCAGATGTGACTTTTCACAGGTTTTTGATCGTCATTTATTTCACTTCTGTTCATCACAGAGCTGCAAAACCACACATGAGGTTTATTAGAGAGTCTAGTTTCGTAATTTAAAAAAACCTGCATAAACAAGTTTTTCTGTTTTTGTCACTCAACGTATTAACTGGGGCTGAAACTAACAATTATTTTAGTAATTGATGAATCTACCCATTATTTTTCACGATTAATCAATTAATCGCTTTGCTGTAAATTATGTATGAAAATATATATTTTAATCACATAACGCTTGAGGACGTGTTGATGGAGTGAACTTAATGTGAGTGTTTTTGGAGGCTCCTGGATGAGGCACAGACACATTTTTATGAAATTTCCAATGTACAAAACACTACAGACCCGGACTTTAAAAACAAAGTAGGTTTTCCTCAAAAATAAAAAACGTTCAAGTCATTTTTGCTTTATTTAAGTCTGTACTAGAAAGCAACTAATCGATCACTAAAACAGTTGACAAATACTTCAATAATCGATCAGTTGTTTCAGCTCTACTCTTAACCCCCACCTTAACCGAGCAAATGTTTTCCAGTTAATATCCAGGCATTACCCAAATCTAAAAGCTCCTTGAAAAGAGCTCCAAAACAGCAGCAAACCCGGGACGCAGCAGAGATGAAAAAGCATCAAAAAGTTACAAAAAAGTGATGAAAAAGCGTCGAACAAGATCAGTTTTGTAGGTCTTATCTTTCAAATGAGGCGTCACACTGGCCCACAGGCTTTAGATTTGGGTAAAGCCGATCCGTTAAAGTGGGGGTGAGAGGTTAAAACGTATGCTCCATAATTCTGTTTAGAAATCATGTTTAGTTTGGCTCCAGTTATTCTACAATCTCATATTTTTCCTGTAAATTATAGACATATATATAGATATATCTCATTAATGACGGGTAAAAATAGATCATGGCGGATTTTTTATGATCCTGTGACACTGAGTGAAAAGAAGAATCACTGACAGGGATAAAAAACTAAAAATAAATACAATTTTCTCCTCAAATTTTGTTGTATGAGCACTGCAAAAAGTGGATTCTAAGCAAGTAAAAAAAATCTTACTTTAAGAAATAAGTTCTTATTTCTTCCCTAAAAAGTAATAATGTTTTGTGTAGCAAAGTTTTCTTGAGAAAAAAATTCTTCTTTTAGGAAATAAAATCTGGCCATTTCTTGTTCAGATAAATTTACTAAAAAACATGCAAATTTTTTCTTGTAACAATAAAAAAAAACTTTTTGAATCTTTGAATCTTTAGACAAAGAATGTTTTTTCTTATTTTAGGAAAAACTAAGATCACAGCAACAGTCTTTAAAGTGGTCCCGGGTTCGATTCCCACCAGGACGGGGCCTTTCTGTGTGGAGCATGTTCTCCCCGTGTCTACCACTAAAAACATGTACAATAGGTGAATCCTCCAGCAGGTGATTCTGACCATCAGCCTGGCTCCACATTATGGAGGCGGGTCTCCGGGCGATACTTTCCTTAAATATTAGTATTTATTTAGAACATTTTACTCAAAAATGTGAGTAATTTAGAACATTTTACTTAAATCAAGCAACATTTAAGTAAAATATCCACAATTTGTCACTAAATAAGAAGGTTTTCCTTAAATTATTCCATTTTCTGAGGACATTTCACAATTCTAGCTTAATTTGCTTAAATTTAGTGTTTCTTTTTTGTTTTATGATGAGAAAAATATTCTAGAAATAAGAATTCTTAGCAAGAAAAAAATGCTGACCCCACTGGCAGAATTTTTTCCTTAAAACAAGACAAAATGTCTTATTTTTTTCCATGTTTTTAGTAGGGTACTTTTTGCAGTGAGAGAAGATAAAATAGGACTTTATTGATCTCACAATGGAGAAATGTGCTTTTGTTTTTCTTCCTGTACTTTGGTTTATAGTATTATTAGCCGGTGCTTCTACAGGCCACAGACCATGTGCAGAACTAAACAAATCCTATGCATGTTTTTTGCTTTACTCACGACTCGCGATCATTTCCAAATCCGCAGTGAAACATCGCGCCGACAAGCCGCGGCTCCAAACCAAAGAGCGTGTTTGTAAATGTTTCATCTGAGCTGTGAAAGTCTCGCAGGCGGCGTTTCCTTCACTGCTGCGCTCGCCGAGCCCCCTGGAGACAATTACCCAGCCTGCCTTTCCCAGCTCCACTTCAAAGACACATTCCTGGGAGTCGGCGCATTAAAACGTCTTATTTTCCACAGACGAGGCCTTTTATCAGCGCCGGCGTGAGGACCAGTGTTTTAGGGAAGGTAACAAACCCCCTCGCAGCAGGCGCTTCAGAACGCTGGATGTGGAGCAGGGGCGGGGACTGCGTGGACGTGTGAGCGAGCGGAGACGGAGCCGTGTTCAGTCGGTGGGGAGTCTCGTACCGCGATGAGGAGAGGCCTGGTTATTAACGACGGGTTTGGGATAATGCAATGTGTTTTCACAGGCAGGAGTGGAGAAGGTCAAAGACTGGAAAGTGTCACTGCGGGAGGCGGTCAGGTCACTCTGAACCCTCCAAACACACCAATGTCTAAACAACACACATGAAGAGGACAGCTATTGTTAAGAAATCTTTAAAGGAACAGGCCACCGTTTTTACATACTGAGATATGTTCTTACCTCACCTTAGTCGAGTTAATATCTCCCCGTCTGGTCTTTGTCCGTGCGCTCACACATACGCAGCCTCTCCCACATGTCATATAGCTCCAAAAAAGCTCACGATAGAAGCTACCAAGCTCTTCCACGTGTTCCCTATTTAAATAAAGTTACGTGAAGTGTTTTCATGCCAAGTATATTTACACAGAAATGTAAAGTCACGCAGCTTCTATTGCCGGAAGTGAGCGGGGAAGTCTTTAGGAGTTACTGCGCGGACGCTGTGCTCCTCGTATCATTACGCCTCACAATATAGTTCCCCTTTTTATCTGCTTATAAAATCGACACGTTACATTTCTGTGTAAATATACTTGGCATGAAAACACTTCACGTAACTTTATTTAAATAGGGAACACGTGGAAGAGCTTGGTAGCTTCTATCGTGAGCTTTTTGGGAGCTATGTGACATGTGGGAGAGGCTGCGTATGTGTGAGCGCACGGACAAAGACCAGACGGGGATATATTAACTCGGCTAAGGTTAGGTAAGAACCATGGCCGTATCTACCATTGAGGTCACCGAGGTCCGGACCTCGGTAAAATTTTTGCTTTTTGCAAATGAATGTTGTGAACACGCGCTTCTACAGGCGGAAGAGCCTCTAGTTCAGACGTGGATGAGCTTGTTCTGAACCTAAATGTGTCCACTCTGAAACCGAACCTCATGAGCTGCTTTGGACCCGAGTGCGTTAAACTCAGCGGAGGCGAGGCTAAGGCTGTGCGTCAGCCTCACTACAACAGCAGCGCCTTCAGCATGAACCCGCCACAGTCTGATCCAGATGCAGTTTCTTTGCTCTGTCATAAAGAGGGAGGAGCCAGTGCGCGCGCCGTCACGGTGACCTCGATTTACAACAGGAGTTTTCCTCATTCTGATCTGAGGAGCGAGAGGAGAAGGAGAAGCGTCTGTGCCTCATCATCGCCTCCTCCTCTGCTGCTCACTTTGCTTCTGTCTCATGCAAAGCTTGTCTTGCGAATAAATGATCTGAGCTTTAATGAGCTTAAACCAGCGCATTCACCTTTGTAGCTCCAGTGGTTTGACAGTGAGGGCGACGCTGAGGGGGCGGGGCCAGAGGGGGCGACGCAGAGGGGGCGGGGCCAGAGAGGGCGACGCAGAGGGGGCGGGGCCAGAGCGCAGTGTTCAGAAAGAGCTGGTCACTGGCATGAAGCAAAACCCTCAGCTTTAGCCATTCACACCCACAGCCTCGTTTTCAAAACAATTAAAAACTGACATTTTCTTTTAATATGTTATGTTAAGTATTTATTTAGGACAAGACCTTCTTATTGCCTCTCACTCAGGCGAGCAAAACTGTTTGTAAAACCTGCTTCACAGTAATAATGGATGAAATAGATATTAAACAGATATTTTATTTTGTGATATTCATCATGTCAAAGTATGGGGTACGTGACTCGTCACCTAACACTTCAGGGGGTGCACGGCTGCTCCCCCTGCCCTGGGGCAGACTGATGGAAGTGAGGCCAGTCTGCACCATCTGCATGTCCGACCACCGTCCACTCACTCACAAATCCACTCAGGCTCCTGGTCCCAAACGGTGCAACAAAAAGCAATTTTTGAAAACAGCTCAAGGATGAGACAAAAGTGTTTTTGATCACTTAAAATACAGGAAATTACATCTGAATCTTTAAAAAATTCCTGGGGGAGGAGCCCCAGACCCCCCGGTTTAAAGAATTATACGGACCTCACTGTTTTTTGCATCCTGGCTACGGCCCTGGTAAGAACATATCTCAGTATGTAAAAACGGTGGCCTATTCCTTTAACCCTCATTATAGACATGGGAATAAAAAGGAGACGTGCCGTTCAATCCCAAAGTAAATTGGCTGGTCAGTTCCTGTAGCCTGTTCGATGTATTTTCCCTATAGCCGTTAGCATTAGCCAACGATAATCGCAAATTAAGTTCAAGTTTATTGAGGTGACGCACGTTGAGCTCTGATGAATTTGTCATCCACACATTACGGTAATCTGGCCTTGATTTAAAGCTGAAGCACTGGGCCATTCATCATCATCATCATCATCATCACCTGCAGCTCTAATCACTAACCAATAGGCCTCGTAATCAGCATGTTTCAGACGTCAATACTAATAACACGTCACTAATGAGAGAGGGAGTGGAACAACATTTGCCCACAGTGGCGACGTCCAACAACTGCAGCACCATTATTTAACGGATCTTTTCCAATACGTTAACTTAAATGGAGAATTAATTGTGGGGTTCCGCAAGGTTCTGTTTTGGGCCCCAAGTTATTTTTGTTACATATGAATGATATTTGTAAAGTCGGATGTTCTTAATTTTATTCTATTCGCGGACGACACAACGATATGTTGCTCTGGCCCAAATCTTAAGGAGCTTGTTTTGGTGGAAGAAAGAGAATTATTTAAACTAAAGAATTGGTTTGACGTGAATCAATTGTCACTGAATTTAGATCAAACTAAATGTATGGTATTTAGTAATAAAGAGATAAACGATCAGGATCAATATTAATGAAACAGAAACAGAAAGAGTAAATCATATGAAATTTCTTGGAGTGATTATTGATGTTGATGATTGTAAAATGACATGGAAACCACATATTTTAAACATGCAAAGGAAAGTATCAAAAACGACAAAATATGCAAAATATATGTACAACAATGCATTACTTACTTACTTTATGGTTCTCTTGTCTCACCGTACCTAACGTATGGTATCGAGATATGGGGAAACACTTATAAAACTAGAACCAATCCAACTTTCCTATTACAGAAGAAGATTATCAGATTAATTAATTATGCACCTCACAATTCACCAAGTCATTCACTGTTTATCCGATCAAAAACCTGGAAGTTTTATGACTTCAAGTTCATTTACCAAGATAAACATAACAAAATCCCTAAATGCTTGCAAATATTGTTGACCCAGCGAGAAAGTCATTATAATCTCAGAGGAACATGTTTATTTAATCAACCATGAGCACATTCTGCATTAAGAGAACACTGTTTATCAAGTAAAGGAGTTACATTATGGAATCGCTGCTGCAATGAGTTAAAACAAGCCACGTCTCTTTTTCAGTTCAAAAATATTTATGAGAGAATAATGGAAAAATATCTGACAGAATGAAAATTAAAGGGATGTTTCAGGATGTTTGACATAGGGCCTCATTTCCTCGTTATCCAGAGTGTTGCTGATTTCTGGAGATATTTTTTTGTAATTCATGCAGTTTTTTTTGAAGAGTTTCGTGGTGCTAGGCTAGTGCAAGGTTAGTGCTCTCGCTTCACAGCTAGAAGGTCCCGAGTTCGATTCCCACCTGGACGGGGCCTTTCTGTGTGGAGTTTGCATGTTCTCCCCGTGTCTGTGTAGGTTTCCTCCGGGTACTCCGGTTTCCCCTACCACTAAAAACATGTACAATAGGCCAGGATGAATGATGTGAGTGAGTGAATGTATGGGGAAACTGAAGCTACAAACATAGTTTACACCACCGAGTACGAAGTGAATGTACAAGTGTCTCATGTAAAGCGCTTTGTGACCATGTCTGTGAAAGGCGCTATATAAATAAAGATCTTCTTCTTCTTCTTCATGGTATCAGCTAGCCTGCATTAAAAACAGTGTGACCCGCTCCACAGAGCACCTGAGGCAAATCACTGATAACACCAGACTAACCATATACATGTCTGTGTCCATAGAGTCATGTTTGGAATATAACTGACCTGCATCACATGAATGATCACAATTTAAGGGACTATTTTCCAGCAGATCACTCCACCGCCGCGTAGCTTATACAACCACGAAGCTGATGCTGCTCAAATATAAGGTATTTTAAATTTTTCTATGGACACAGACATGTATATGGTGAGTCTGGTGTTATCAGTGATTTGCCTCAGGTGCTCTGTGGAGCGGGTCACACTGTTTTTAATGCAGGCTAGCTGATACCATAGACATGCACTAGCCTAGCACTAGCCTAGCGCCACGAAACTCTTCAAACATAAGAACTGCATGAATTACAAAAAAATATCTCCATAAATCAGCAACACTCTGGATAACGAGGAAATGAGGCCCTGTGTCAAACATCCTGAAACATCCCTTTAATTAAATATACTTCTGGAGCGGACAACATATTCACCCCACTGCCAAATAAAGATCATAAGTCACAGACGAAGCTTCGACGTCCTCAAACATCTCTCTCCATTGGCCAGTCCATGTGTCCATGTGTGAGACTTGGGAGTGAATAAAGCGGTCGACTGAAATGAACCCGTTTTTGTTTGGCCCCGTCTCCCCGCGGAGCCGGAGGAAGAGGGACCTGAACTGGAGGGAGATTAATGGCAGTGGAAACCTGGACAGCCTCCTGGCCTTCCGCTGCACGCATACTTTCCTAACCCCGGACGTCGCTGGGAGGAAGCGAGCGAGCAGACTGTGCAGTGTGGAGCTAATCTCTGACCCTCTGGACACGGGGGGACTATATACAGCCACTATCACGTTCACAACACGGTATTTACGGTACGAGGAGGCGCAGCGGATAAAAGGAGCAGTTGTTTCTGTGCCTGAGAGGAGACGGAAAAACAATATTCAAAAGTAGAGACAAGCTCAATCCTTTCGTAATAAGCAAACTGATAATGTTATATAATCTGCTGCAAATAGAACCGACAGAGCAAGGCTTCAGACAGAATTGCCGTGATCTGTGGAGTCCCCCAGGGGTCAATCTTGGGACCCCTCTTATTCAACCTGTACACGCAGCTAATAAACAGCAATAATGTTTCCTATTACGACTGTACAGATGACACTCAGATCTATGTGTCACTGACGGCAGGTGAACACACGACGAACAGATGTGTTTGTGGATGCAAAAAAACATTCTCCAACGAAACTCAGACCAAACTGAGATCAAAGTGTTATCAGTCACCTTGAGCTGCTCTTTCTAAAACCAAAAAATCAGGTTCGAAATCTGGGAGTGATCATGGACTCAGACCTGAACTTAAACAGCCACATCAAAGCAATGACATCAGCAGCTTCTTCCAGCATAACCGGCAGCCATCTTACCACAGGGAAACGTTCTAACGAGCTCAAGTAAGTGAGTGATCAGCACCAACACAAATCCTCTTATCCATCATGCAAAATCAACTTTTTGGAGCTTTTAGCCATGTTGTTGCTATTTCCTTATCAAAAACTCCCCAAGAGTGTTTTTTGGCTTTACGCAGTTCTCAGTAATCCTCCTGAGTCCTGCTCTGAGCAGCTGCTCCGCCCTCGCCTGGAAAACCACTGAGTTGTGACTCTGATGTTTTTTACGTCATCATGTCAAACAGGAAGAGCCCGACGTCTGTGATGTAAAGCTTTACAGAATGAGCGACCCGTCTTTTTCTTACCTAACGATAATGTCACGGAGAAAAGCACATTTGCCTACGAGAGGCACAGGACTTTACTCAAAACATGTGGTAGAGGTACAATATATCATATAAATGCCTATACTTTACTTTGGGATGGCTAAAATAGCAGGATACAGATCCTTATTAATCCCCGTAGGGAAATTCATTCCCTGCATTTGACCCATCCTCAAAGCCGCCGGGGCCTGTAAGAGCAGTGAGCTCCAGCCTGGGCCGGCGCTCGGAGACCCGCCTCCATGATGTGGAGCCAGGCTGATTAACCTCTTGTATATGTTTTCATTGCTCGAAATAAACAATCAACATCGAAATAATAATAATAATATAAGATGTTTAAAGAGACTAAACAGAGTTAAAAATGTTCAAATGAAGTATTTTCCTCCCCTACATGTTCCTCCATGTCCGAATGTGTAGAATGAGCTCAGACCTGTTCACCACAACTGCCTCTAAAATCCTGCACTCAGAAATTCATGCACGAGTTTAATATAGAAAGTGCAGTTACACGTATGACCTGAGGTGGCAGTAGTGAGTATAGCATTACCAACTTGTATCTACTCTCTTTAATGAATAAAATATAAGGTACAGTAAAGATCATGTTCGATTATTCTCTTCCTTTATAACTTCCATTCACTTACAGACAAAAACACCTTTCGTTATGAACACTGACGTTTCCTGCAGTGAAGATGATTTTACATAATATCCCCGTTCAGGGAGGAAGGACTCACTGCTGTAACCCTTTGGATTATTATTCTGGCATCCACGTATCCCTGTTCCCAGAATACTTGGTGCTTTTGACCACACAATCCCATTTCTATGAGAATTGCTGCAATAAAGATAACAGTCTAAAACAGTGTTCCTCTTAATGCCTTGTTGGTTTTGTCCGACAGCTCATGTTAAAGCTTCCCTGAATCACAGCGTGACAGAACCTCGTGCTGACTTTGTGCTGACGAATGCACAACCCCCCCACCTCGCATTACTCAGTTTACCCCAGAAAACAGCCGTGTTCCTGGAGAGCCGTTTTCAGACCTCCACAGTAAACAGCAGATGTGGAGACAGGAGACAAATGTCAAACATATTGATCGCACGCTTCATTACAGCGAATAGTAGGAGGTTAGAGCGAGCCTGCGGCTACGCAACACTCATCTGCACACGCACCATCTTTCAGACTAATGCTAACACTGTTAACACACACTGGGCAATTACAGGGCACTGAGGAGAACAGCCATGTCCTCACAAAGAGGGCAAACAAACGCCTCACTGAGGAGAACAGCCATGTCCCCACAAAGAGGGCAAACAAACGCCTCACTGAGGAGAACAGCCATGTCCCCACAAAGAGAGCAAACAAACACCACTGTGAGGAGAACAGCCGTGTCCCCACAAAGAGAGCAAACAAACGCCGCTGTGAGGAGAACAGCCGTGTCCCCACAAAGAGAGCAAACAAACACCACTGTGAGGAGAACAGCCGTGTCCCCACAAAGAGGGCAAACAAACGCCGCACTGAGGAGAACAGCCGTGTCCCCACAAAGAGGGCAAACAAACGCTACACTGAGGAGAACAGCCATGTCCTCACAAAGAGGGCAAACAAACACCTCACTGAGGAGAACAGCCATGTCCTCACAAAGAGAGCAAACAAACACCACTGTGAGGAGAACAGCCATGTCCCCACAAAGAGAGCAAACAAACACTACACTGAGGAGAACAGCCATGTCCTCACAAAGAGAGCAAACAAACACCGCTGTGAGGAGAACAGCCATGTCCTCACAAAGAGGGCAAACAAACACCACTGTGAGGAGAACAGCCATGTCCTCACAAAGAGGGCAAACAAACACTACACTGAGGAGAACAGCCATGTCCTCACAAAGAGAGCAAACAAACACCTCACTGAGGAGAACAGCCATGTCCCCACAAAGAGAGCAAACAAACACCACTGTGAGGAGAACAGCCATGTCCTCACAAAGAGGGCAAACAAACACTACACTGAGGAGAACAGCCATGTCCTCACAAAGAGAGCAAACAAACACCTCACTGAGGAGAACAGCCATGTCCCCACAAAGAGAGCAAACAAACACCACTGTGAGGAGAACAGCCATGTCCTCACAAAGAGGGCAAACAAACACTAAACTGAGGAGAACAGCCATGTCCTCACAAAGAGGGCAAACAAACGCCTCACTGAGGAGAACAGCCATGTCCTCACAAAGAGGGCAAACAAACACTACACTGAGGAGAACAGCCATGTCCTCACAAAGAGGGCAAACAAACACTACACTGAGGAGAACAGCCATGTCCCCACAAAGAGGGCAAACAAACGCCTCACTGAGGAGAACAGCCATGTCCCCACAAAGAGGGCAAACAAACACCACACTGAGGAGAACAGCCATGTCCCCACAAAGAGGGCAAACAAACGCCTCACTGAGGAGAACAGCCATGTCCTCACAAAGAGGGCAAACAAACACCGCTGTGAGGAGAACAGCCATGTCCCCACAAAGAGGGCAAACAAACACCTCACTGAGGAGAACAGCCATGTCCTCACAAAGAGGGCAAACAAACGCCTCACTGAGGAGAACAGCCATGTCCTCACAAAGAGGGCAAACAAACACTACACTGAGGAGAACAGCCATGTCCTCACAAAGAGAGCAAACAAACACTACACTGAGGAGAACAGCCATGTCCCCACAAAGAGGGCAAACAAACACCTCACTGAGGAGAACAGCCATGTCCCCACAAAGAGGACAAAGAAACACTACACTGAGGAGAACAGCCATGTCCCCACAAAGAGGACAAAGAAACACTACACTGAGGAGAACAGCCATGTCCTCACAAAGAGAGCAAAGAAACACTACACTGAGGAGAACAGCCATGTCCTCACAAAGAGGGCAAACAAACACTACACTGAGGAGAACAGCCATGTCCTCACAAAGAGGGCAAACAAACACTACACTGAGGAGAACAGCCATGTCCCCACAAAGAGAGCAAACAAACACCACACTGAGGAGAACAGCCATGTCCCCACAAAGAGGGCAAACAAACACTACACTGAGGAGAACAGCCATGTCCCCACAAAGAGGGCAAACAAACACCTCACTGAGGAGAACAGCCATGTCCCCACAAAGAGGGCAAACAAACACTACACTGAGGAGAACAGCCATGTCCCCACAAAGAGAGCAAACAAACACTACACTGAGGAGAACAGCCATGTCCCCACAAAGAGGGCAAACAAACACCTCACTGAGGAGAACAGCCATGTCCCCACAAAGAGGGCAAACAAACACTACACTGAGGAGAACAGCCATGTCCTCACAAAGAGAGCAAACAAACACCCCTGTGAGGAGAACAGCCATGTCCTCACAAAGAGGGCAAACAAACACTACACTGAGGAGAACAGCCATGTCCTCACAAAGAGAGCAAACAAACACCCCTGTGAGGAGAACAGCCATGTCCCCACAAAGAGAGCAAACAAACACCCCTGTGAGGAGAACAGCCATGTCCCCACAAAGAGGGCAAACAAACACCGCTGTGAGGAGAACAGCCATGTCCCCACAAAGAGGGCAAACAAACACCGCTGTGAGGAGAACAGCCATGTCCTCACAAAGAGGGCAAACAAACACCGCTGTGAGGAGAACAGCCATGTCCTCACAAAGAGGGCAAACAAACACCGCTGTGAGGAGAACAGCCATGTCCTCACAAAGAGGGCAAACAAACACCGCTGTGAGGAGAACAGCCATGTCCTCACAAAGAGGGCAAACAAACACCGCTGTGAGGAGAACAGCCATGTCCTCACAAAGAGGGCAAACAAACACTACACTGAGGAGAACAGCCATGTCCCCACAAAGAGGGCAAACAAACACCGCTGTGAGGAGAACAGCCATGTCCTCACAAAGAGGGCAAACAAACACTACACTGAGGAGAACAGCCATGTCCCCACAAAGAGGGCAAACAAACACTACACTGAGGAGAACAGCCATGTCCCCACAAAGAGGGCAAACAAACACCTCACTGAGGAGAACAGCCATGTCCTCACAAAGAGGGCAAACAAACACCTCTGTGAGGAGAACAGCCATGTCCCCACAAAGAGGGCAAACAAACACCTCACTGAGGAGAACAGCCATGTCCCCACAAAGAGGGCAAACAAACACTACACTGAGGAGAACAGCCGTGTCCCCACAAAGAGAGCAAACAAACACCGCACTGAGGAGAACAGCCATGTCCCCACAAAGAGGGCAAACAAACACCTCACTGAGGAGAACAGCCATGTCCTCACAAAGAGAGCAAACAAACACCACTGTGAGGAGAACAGCCATGTCCCCACAAAGAGGGCAAACAAACACCTCACTGAGGAGAACAGCCATGTCCTCACAAAGAGAGCAAACAAACACCGCTGTGAGGAGAACAGCCATGTCCCCACAAAGAGGGCAAACAAACACCGCTGTGAGGAGAACAGCCATGTCCCCACAAAGAGGGCAAACAAACACCTCTGTGAGGAGAACAGCCATGTCCCCACAAAGAGGGCAAACAAACACCTCACTGAGGAGAACAGCCATGTCCTCACAAAGAGAGCAAACAAACACCGCTGTGAGGAGAACAGCCATGTCCCCACAAAGAGGGCAAACAAACACCGCTGTGAGGAGAACAGCCATGTCCTCACAAAGAGGGCAAACAAACACCGCTGTGAGGAGAACAGCCATGTCCCCACAAAGAGGGCAAACAAACACCACTGTGAGGAGAACAGCCATGTCCTCACAAAGAGGGAAAACAAACGCCTCTGTGAGGAGAACAGCCGTGTCCCCACAAAGAGGGAAAACAAACGCCGCTGTGAGGAGAACAGCCATGTCCCCACAAAGAGAGCAAACAAACACCACTGTGAGGAGAACAGCCATGTCCCCACAAAGAGAGCAAACAAACACCTCACTGAGGAGAACAGCCATGTCCCCACAAAGAGGGAAAACAAACGCCTCTGTGAGGAGAACAGCCATGTCCTCACAAAGAGAGCAAACAAACACCGCTGTGAGGAGAACAGCCATGTCCCCACAAAGAGGGCAAACAAACACTACACTGAGGAGAACAGCCGTGTCCTCACAAAGAGAGCAAACAAACACCACTGTGAGGAGAACAGCCATGTCCCCACAAAGAGGGCAAACAAACACTACACTGAGGAGAACAGCCATGTCCCCACAAAGAGGGCAAACAAACACTACACTGAGGAGAACAGCCATGTCCCCACAAAGAGGGCAAACAAACACTACACTGAGGAGAACAGCCGTGTCCCCACAAAGAGAGCAAACAAACGCCACTGTGAGGAGAACAGCCATGTCCCCACAAAGAGGGCAAACAAACACTACACTGAGGAGAACAGCCATGTCCCCACAAAGAGAGCAAACAAACGCCACTGTGAGGAGAACAGCCATGTCCCCACAAAGAGGGCAAACAAACACCACTGTGAGGAGAACAGCCGTGTCCTCACAAAGAGGGCAAACTGGTGTGTGAGTGAGAGTGTGAATGGGTGAGTGATTCTCTGCTGTAAAGCTCCTTGAGTGCCTGGGCATCTATTCACCTTATTCCGGAGGCTCGCGTGGGCGCCGCCATTAATTGACAAAGACAAAATACATATCAAAAATCACACACAAAAGGAAACACAAAGCAAAGTTAAACCGGTTTCCCCCGGCCACATGGTCCAGCCTAAGATTTTAAAATGGCCGACAAAGACCACGCCCCTTCCTTTCTCACCAGGTGGTTCAGGTAAATGTCTGAGTAAATGAATAAACAAAGTTATAAATGGACAATGTGATATAATTATTAACTTATACATGAATCTGAGGGTTATTGTTGGCTGGTGTTTATCGCAAATGAGACAAACAAAGCAAAGTAACCAAAACACATAATGGGACAAACCCACTTTGTCACAGGCAGCTTCCGACATCTACACTCACTCCGAGTAGGGCTGGGCAATTAATCCAATTTAATCTAATCGTGATTTTAATAAAGGTCGATCTGGGTGCTCGGGTGGTGCATTTTAATCGAGGAGAATTGACCAGTCCTGTCTGGAAAAAAATATGACACATGCGGCACCAAGAGGACCTGGGGATTTTACTGTAAAATCAGCTACAAAGTTGAGCTAACTCGTCTGAAGGAGAAACAGAAGCACGTGAGGAGCCTCAGAGACCAGGACACACACGGGGATGAGGAGTTTACCTTTCAGAGGAAAACCATCATCACTAATTGGACCATGTGGGTTTGTTTTGAGGGATTATTTCTTTTCCAAAATGGCCCAGCCCTCACTCCCAGCCACTGCCACTCAGACCTGCAGCCGTGCCTGGTGTTTGTTCTCCTCCAGCCCCATTAAAGCTGCAGAAACAGCCCGTGGCCAAGTGTGGATAATCCAGGAGGTCAGCGCGAGGTTCAGACGGAGCTGGTCTGAAGTCGGGGGGGGGGATGTTCCTCACAGCAGCACCTGGGCGTTTGGCCGCGGCAAATGCTCGGATATGTATTTTTCATGCTCTGGAAAGCTTGTAACTGAGGTTTGCTTGTCATCCACCGCCTGGGGACCCCCCCGGCTTAAATGCATTCTACACACTGCTGCAGAATCACAAGATGTCTGACCTCGCTGCCGCGGCAAAGTGCCCGGAGAGAGAGCGAGGGAGAGGGAGGCTGTGACCGACACAGAGCGGGACGGTGCTTTTAACCAGCAGGGCCTGAAAGCACCGTCGCACGCAGGAGTCACGGCTGCAGAACGGGACGCGCTGTAACCCCGGCAGAAGCAGGGCAGCGAGATGAGAGGGAAACACTCCAGAACATTCAGGTTTTAGGTCAGGAGGTTATGAAGGAGAGGCTGAAGGAGCTGGGTAAGGAGTTTTAAAGTTATATCCTCCTAGGGCTGTGCAATTAATCGAAATTCGATTACGATTTCGATTACAACAGTAAACGATTACAAAATTAGCATAATCACAAAAAATCGATTATAATTTTTTTTTTCAATATATATATTTGTTTTTTCAAATTTTTTTTTTTCAAATTTTTTTTTTCAAATTTTTAAATTTAGGATTTTTGTCACTTTTTTGCTGGATTTTTGTCATTTTTTTTGCTGGATTTTTGTATTTTTTTGCTGCATTTTTGTCACTTTTTGCTGGATTTTTGTCACTTTTTGCTGGATTTTTGTCACTTTTTTGCTGGATTTTTGTCACTTTTTGCTGGATTTTTGTCACTTTTTGTTGGATTTTTGTCATTTTTTTGCTGGATTTTTGTATTTTTTTGCTGGATTTTTGTCACTTTTTTGCTGGATTTTTGTCACTTTTTTGTTGGATTTTTGTCATTTTTTTGCTGGATTTTTGTATTTTTTTTGCTGGATTTTTGTCACTTTTTTGCTGGATTTTTGTCATTTTTTTGCTGGATTTTTGTATTTTTTTTGCTGGATTTTTGTCACTTTTTGCTGGATTTTTGTCACTTTTTTGTTGGATTTTTGTCAATTTTTTTGCTGGATTTTTGTCACTTTTTTGCTGGATTTTTGTCATTTTTTTGTTGGATTTTTGTCATTTTTTTGCTGGATTTTTGTCACTTTTTGCTGGATTTTTGTCACTTTTTTGTTGGATTTTTGTCACTTTTTTGCTGGATTTTTGTCACTTTTTTGCTGGATTTTTGTCATTTTTTTGCTGGATTTTTGTATTTTTTTTGCTGGATTTTTGTATTTTTTTTTGCTGGATTTTTGTCACTTTTTGCTGGATTTTTGTCATTTTTTTTGCTGGATTTTTGTCATTTTTTTGCTGGATTTTTGTATTTTTTTGCAGGATTTTTGTCACTTTTTTGATGGATTTTTTTAAAGGCAACAAATAATCGTTTGAATAATCGTGATTTCAATTATGACAAAAATAATCATGATTATTATTTTTTCAATAATCGAGCAGCCCTATATCCTCCACAATAAACTACTACTCACACATGTCAGTAAAATAAGTTATATCTATTTCCATTTAAATCTGAAGTGAAATGGAACCTCAGATGAGTGGACAAATTAAAAATGCAAATGCTCACAGATTTAAATTGAATACAAATACAGAAGCCCGGCGCCCAAACTAGCGAATGGGAAGGTTTAGAACTTCTGTGGTTTATTTGTCATTAGCATCTTATAAGATGTTTAGAGGCCACAGGGTGTGTAAACGACACAGAGAAAGCAGAAAACCAAACCTCTGCACCTAAATTACTCAATATAGATAGAAAGATGTATTTATTATTGTTAATCTCTAGTTATTTAATTAACAGAGGCAAAGTGCATTTATAGCTATTAAACTGTGTGTCCATAGAGTCATGTTTGGAATATAACTGACCTTACATCACATGAATGATCGCATTTTGAGGGACTATTTTCCAGCAGATCACTCCGCCGCCGCGTAGCTTATACAACCACGAAGCTGATCCACACAGACATGTATATGGTTAGTCTGGTGTTATCAGTGATTTGCCTCAGGTGCTCTGTGGAGCGGGTCACCCTGTTTTTAATGCAGGCTAGCTGATACCATAGACATGCACTAGCCCAGTACTAGCCTAGCGCCATGAAACTCTTCAATTATAAGAACTGCATGAATTACAAAAAAAATATCTCCAGAAATCAGCAACACTCTGGATAACGAGGAAATGAGGCCCTATGTCAAACATCCTGAAACATCCCTTTAATATAGAAGCTGCAGTTACGCATGAGGCCTGAGATGGCAGTAGTGAGCATAAAATCACGATCCATTAATAAGAACTGGTGAAAACCCCCCTGATCCTCTTCTATGTTCTACAGATAAATGGAGCCTCGCTGACTTTAATGCAGCTCATGAGTTGAAAAGTGAGCTGTAAGTATCCCCTGCTCAGTATCGCTCTTCTCTCACGTACATCGGCCTCACACGGGCTCCAATGGCACCATCAGCTTCCTCCTGCGGTGAAAGAATGGATTGGATCAATGCCCCGCGGTAATGGGGGCCTGATTGGCCTGTGTTTGAAAGGCTGCCTCCCCAGCTGCCGGCCTGTGTCGGTGAATGCGAGGCGGGGAACACAGAGATGTATTGGACAGCTCTGCTCAAAGCGCCGCCAGCAGCCCTTCATTGCTCCATTGATTCTTATTGAGTGGCCGGCCGCCCAAAAGCGTGAGGATTTTGTTTGTGCTCGGTGTGCTCATGCTTTTCCAACAGCTCCGTGAATTCCAGCCTGATGAAACGCTGTTGACATAGTCATGCTATCACCGGGTTTCAACATCGAGACGGAGATTTGACAGTACAATCTGGGACCTCCAGTGATTAGCAGATAGGGCTGTTGTGCTAACCTCCTGGCAGGGGCACAGCAGCCATCAGCCCGGGCCCCTTCACACATTCACTCTCTTCTTCACTTCCTCCGGACTCACAAAGGGGTCCTGTGTTATTAAATTACATGAATTATAACTTTACATTTAGGAGATGGACGGTGTTTAACTCACAGTGGGAGAAATCGTTTTCTAGTTTGTCCAGCGATAGTGAGCCTGTGAGCTACATTAATGTTAACCCCTTAACTCCCACCTGAACCGAGCACATTTTCTCCAGTTTGGCTCCAAAAGCTTCTGGAAAAAAGCTGTGAAAATAGCAACAAAACTGAGACGAAAACAATGATGAAAATGTGACAAAAAAGTGACCAAAAATCTGACAAAAAAATGTCAAAAATGTGACAAAAAAATGACAAAAAATGACCAAAAAATGACCAAAAAATAAGAAAAAAATGACAAAAAATGACAAAAAAATGGACAACAAAAATTAAGAAAAAATGACAAAAAAATTAAGAAAAAATGACAAAAAATGACAAAAAATGGACAAAAAAATGACCAAAAAATAACAAAAATCGGACAAAAATCGGACAAAAAAATGACAAAAAAATGAACAATTGACAAAAATTAAAAAAAAAAAAAGAAAAAAAAATTACAAAACAGTTACAAAAATGACTTGAATACCCCCCAAAAAAAGATGGAAAAAAAATCTGATGCCGTGAGGAAAAAGATCCATTTAGATGAGTTTTGTAGGTCTTAGCTTTCAAATGAGGCGTTACACTGGCCTACAGGATTTGGGTAAAGCTGAACTGGAGAAAATGCTCTCAGTTCAGGCGGGAGTTAAGAGGTTAAGAATCTAAATCTGGTGAGCATGTTCGCCACAGACACCAGCTCTGAGGATGCTGTCTGGATGGGCATCTTTATTAAAGTAAGTCCAGTCGTTTTTATTTACTTTTTCTGAGTTTTAATCAACTACCTGGACGACTGAGAAACGGGACCACACGGGACTGCACGAATCTGCGCCAGCGGTCCCTCTGACCAACATTCATTCATTCACATACACATAAACACAATGTTGTACTTCTATCTTAGTGAGGACACTCATAGACATAATGTATGTATTACTCTAACCCTAATCGAAACCCAATTCTAACCCTAAAACCACATCTGACCCTCAAACAGTCCTTCAAATAAGTGAGGACCACCCAAAATGTCCTCACTTTACAAAAATGTACTAGAACACACACACACACACACACACACACACACACACACACACACACACACACACACACACACACACAGAGGTGGGTAGAGTAGACCAATCTCAAGTAAGACTAACGTTACTGCGAAATTATATTACTCAAGTACAAATAAAAAGTAGTGGCCAAAAAAATTACTCAAGTAAAAGTTTTTAAAAAGTACTTGAAATTGTTACTTGAGTAGTGTGGGTAACTGAGTAACTGCTTGAGCGAAAAAGTCTAATTTATTTTTATTTACGCCATAAATTGTTTGAAACAAAACATAAAAGAGAAGGAAAATTCCCAGAAAATACAGAAAAACTGAATCATTTTGTTTAAAAATGTAAGTGTTTTAATCAATTCATTATGATTCTAAGATCATGATATATTAACGGGATATTTCAGGAGTTTTGACATAGGCTAGTGCGAGGCTAGTGCATGTCTATGGTATCAGCTAGCCTGCATTAAAAACAGTGTGACCCCTGAGGCAAATCACTGATAACACCAGACTAACCATATACATGTCTGTGTCCATAGAGTCATGTTTGGAATATAACTGACCTGCATCACACGAATGATCACATTTTGAGGGACTATTTTCTCGCAGATCACTCCGCCGCCGCGTAGCTTATACAACCACGAAGCTGATGCTGCTCAAAGATAAGTTATTTCAAATGACTCTATGGACACAGACATTTATATGGTTAGTCTGGTGTTATCAGTGATTTGCCTCAGGTGCTCTGTGGAGCGGGTCACACTGTTTTTAATGCAGGCTAGCTGATACCATAGACATGCACTAGCCTTGCACTAGCCTAGCGCCACGAAACTCTTCTTTGCTAAATTGTTTGTGTGATATCTGATTTCATTATATTGAAAATAACAAGGGCGATGATATGATATATGTGCCATAAGTAAAGACGATCACGTTCAGATCCTTAAACGTCCCCAAACATTCTCGTGTAACCGGCTCTATCTGCGCCGCCATCAATCTTTTCCACAGAGATTAACTTTATCGAGCTTCATCCTCGTCCGTGTCACTAACGCCTCTTTGGGGCAGCGGCGCCGGACTCCACACGGCGAGCGGCTCCCGGGATGTTTTATGCATACCAGCACTTGAAACTGAAACCACGGGCGGGGCCACATCAGAGCGCCGCCGGCCCGGCCACTTAACCGCTAAGAGGAGGCCGGCCTGTGTGCGAGCTCTCCGCGTGACCTCCCCCCGCCGCCGGGAGCTTGCGCCCAGGCCTGCGCTTCCTTGTGTGGTAATGTGATATTTATATTCCGAGAGCCGTCCTGCCAGCGCCGCCAAACGGGCCGCACGCCCCCGGAACACTGGGCGCGTTCCAAAGAGCGAAGGAAGTCAGGCCAGGCTATTTTCTGCCTCTGGCTCTCGGGCGCTGTGTGAAACTCTGCGGCGGCTGTTTCCCCCGGGCTTCCTGTCCCCCCCCCATGTTCACACAGCGTGTCGGGGTCAGGGCTGTGAATGTGGGGAATGTGCCTTCTGCCAGGGGAGGGACACTTGCCTTTGTCTTTGAAGTGTTAACGTGTTTCAGCCCCCGGTCCGTGAGCGTGACTAATTAGAACAAAATAAACACAATTATATTTAAGATTGTGCAAAAAAATGTCTTTAATTTGACCATTCCTTCCTTGTTGGACACGGACAGGAAGTGAGATTCAGGCAAACGATTTGAAACTGTTTAAACCACGTGATGTTAATAGAAACAGACGGGATCTCGTCATAGAAGGGGGCGTGGCTTCGCCGAGGGGGAAAAGACAATCTTTAGCCTTTTCCTGGTGGAATATGAACTCGCACATAAATAAAGTCAGGTCTAAATCGGGTCCATATGGATGTGTTTTCACAGCAGATTGTTCAGTAGAAGTGAAAAAACGGCAGTCGTTAGCGTTAGCATGTACCATTATTATCATGTTAGCACCACTTTGCTCCTCTCCATGTCTTTGTATCTTTATTTAGTAGAAAACTATATTAATAATTCAGCATTTGTTAAAATAGTTTTTTAATAATTGGAGAAAGTTTAGATTTTCTCTTTGTTTTCCCCCTTAACTGTTTCAAACATGACCATATATGGGCGATTCCAGAGACGCCGACTTCATCTGTTGGTTTGGAACTTTCCTATAGATACAGACGGAATTTTTCTGTAATAATTCAAAAACTACTTTAACAAACGCTGAATTATGAATATAGTTTCTACTAAATAAAGACACAAAGACATGGGGAGGAGCAAAGTGGTTCAACAGCCCATAAATACATGAATAACTGAGAATGCTAACGGCTAGCGTTAGCTACGACTACCGTTTTTTCCGCTTCTACTGAACAATCTGCTGTGAATAAACATCCACATGGACCCGATTTAGACCTGACTTTATTTATGTGATAAATAAGTTCATATTTCGCCAAATGGCTAAAAACAGTGAAAAGCTGTGTTTCCCAAAAGATTCAATTTCCCGATGCCGTCTGTATCTATGTCACTGTCACTTCCTGTTATTAACTTAACATGGCTGCTTCAATTAAATTAAATAATGATTATTACTTACAACAGATGTCATCCATCTAAATAAGTCTGTGCACAGACCTTAGCGTATAAAAGTGTCCTCTGAGCTAAATGCTAACTCATATAGATACAGACGCATCTCTGGAATCGCCCATATATGGTCATGTTTGAAAACAGTTAAGGGGGAAACAATTTTGAAAAAATCTAAACTTTATCTAATTATTCAAAAACTACTTTAACAAACATTGAATTCTGAATATAGTTTCTACTAAATAAAGATACAAAGACATGGGGAGGAGCAAAGTGGTTCAACAGCCCATAAATACATGAATAACGGAGGATGCTAACTTGATGCTACATATTAGCATCGGGCTAATGCTAGCTGTTAGCTAGCGCTTGCTACAACTGCCGTTTTTTTCACTTCTTCTGAACAATCTGCTGTGAGAAAATATCCACATGGGCCCGATTTACACAGGACTTTATTTATGTGATAAATAAGTTCAGATTCCACCAGAAAATGACTAAAAAGAGGGAAAATTGTGTTTTTCCCCAAAAGATTCTATTTTCCCCCTCGGCGAAGCCACGCCCCCTTCTATGACGAGATGCCGCCTGTATCTATTCAGTCAAACTTCTGCTTTTTGTGGGTCAGATACACATCCAATGGCCACTACACAACATCTTATAATATGTTAATGATAAAGAAATACAAAAAATGACATCAGTGCCATGAGAAGGACAAACTAACCCTGCCGTACTTCAGTATTGCGCCTGGTTTCCCTATTCATTTGTATGGGGATGGAATGTTCAGCTTAAATCCCTAATTTGATAGATATTTTCCCCCTTCGCCGAGGGGGGAAATAGAATCTTCAGAGAAACACAATTGTTCCCTCTTTTTAGCCATTTTCTGGTGGAACATGAACTTATTTATCACATAAATAAAGTCAAGTGTAAATCGAGCCCATGTGGATATTTTCTCACAGCAGATTGTTCAGTAGAAGTGAAAAAACGGCAGTTGTAGCTAGCGCTAGCTAACTGTTAGCATTAGCCCGATGCTAACATGTAGCATCAAGTTAGCATTCTCACTTTTTTAATGTATTTATGGGCTGTTGAACCACTTTGCTCCTCCCCATGTCTTTGTATCTTTATTTAGTAGAAACTATATTCAGAATTCAGCGTTTGTTACAGTAGTTTTTGAATCCCTAATTTGATATTTGTTTATTTAAACGGTCTTCACTGACATCGAGAGGCACTAATGCTGCTCGATGAAGCTTAATAACAGTGTCACATAAACATGAGCGCCGTGAGGAAACTGTCACAGTGTTTTCGTCTAAATTAAAGTTTAAACCATCGATTTCCGACTCTCACAAGCTGCAGATCCATGAATTGCTCCACTCAGTCTCTTCACAATCTTGGCACTCTCGTCCTACAAGAGGCCCTTTGAGTGTCCCGCCCCCGTGCGCCACCAACGGCCAATTAGCAGGGGCGGCGGCGCACCGGGGGGCGGGGGCGGCGAGGGAGGGGGTCCGAGTGGTGTAACAGATTATGGAGAGGCCGGATCAATACACCAGTCAGTCTGTAATGAGGGAAGGGACGGGTCAAGACGAGCAGATGGTCATCCCGCTGGGGCTGCGGAGCTGGGGGGGGGGAGTTTAGGACGACAGCGCCCCTACTGGACAAGCAAAGCCACTACATGATGCTGACGAAGAAGGAAAAAAGCATCAGTCATAGGGCTTTGCTGACAGCATCTTTGGAGGTGCCCATATATGGTCATGTTCGAAACAGCCAGAGGGAAAACAAACCCCTCCCATTTCTCCACCGTCACTTTAACAAACACTGAATTATGAATATGTTTTTTCTAGAGGATGGACAGGTGCAAAGTGGTTCAACAGCCCATAAATACTTAAAAACAGACCATGCTAACCAGGAAGCTAACATTAGTTTCATGCTACATATGCTAACGTTAGCGACGAGGGCCAATTTTTCGCTTCTATTGAACAATTTGCTGAAAAAAACATGAAAATGGACACGATTTTAGCTTGACTTCATTGGCGTGTGATAAATATATTTGTAGTCCGACAGAAAACGGCTAAAAATAGCAAAAAATGGTGATTCCCATGAAAGGCTAATCGGCTTTAGCCTTAGAAAAACCCATATCGGTCGATCCTCTAGAACAGTGGCTCTCAACCTGGGGGTCGCGAGACAAATTTGGGGGGTCGTCATATCATGTAGATAAAATATACACACTTTTTAAGCATATAATATTATATTTTATTGTCGCTTGTGTGTGCTATTTTACCAGAGTGCCATTATATGTTCGTTATTTGATTGATTATATTCTAGCCATTTGATTTTTTCTTTGTTTTTTAAAGAATTATGTCGGCTAATGATCCGATTCCTCACGGTGTGACTCGAGCGGGGGGTCACGAACCCCTTTAACTGTTATAATGGGGGTCGCGGCTCCAAGAGGTTGAGAACCACTGCTCTAGAAACTAGCAAAGCAGATAAACAAACCCTCTGTCTTACTTAAAGAACAATCTATCACTGCTGCTGGTTTCATGGCTCTTTTTGAGTGGAAAATGAAAGAACCGGTTCAGAAATTGGGTATTGAACCTGAACCAGCACCAGCACCAGGCAAACCAATTCAGCAGGTCAAATCCTTCAAGTATCTCGGTGTACACATTGATGACCTGCTCAAATGGGATGTGCACATTGAGCATTTGTGTTCCAAACTGTCCCATAGCTCCAGTCTATA
This sequence comes from Gobius niger, assembly GCF_951799975.1. Classification (NCBI taxonomy): domain Eukaryota; kingdom Metazoa; phylum Chordata; class Actinopteri; order Gobiiformes; family Gobiidae; genus Gobius; species Gobius niger. The sequence goes on from NC_136855.1 coordinate 42,041,405, forward strand.
TCACACCACAATGATGACAAACCTTCTGTTGGTCTGTAAATGCAGTAAATCAGAATAACTGCCTTGTATAAAATGTCTCTCTCAAAATGGCTGTAGTGAATGTCTTGAAATAGGCCTCTGTCTCTTTAAGAACCTCTGAGCCTTTAGACACGCCCCCTCCACACGCTGTCTGTGGCATCAGTGGGGAGGGGGTTCTGCTGAGGAGCAGTGGTTGGTTACTCGGCTGGTGACCAAAGCTCGGAGGCGTCTCCAGGAGGTGGGGGCGTTCCTAGGAGGACTCAGGCAAACCTATCCCTAAAATGGCCGCCATCAGAGTTTTTACAGATTACTCAGAAATACGTGAATGTGCCAAGGCAACACTTCAGCCATGTTTTTAATGAGGGAGTGACAGAATAACAGGATGGAAAGCTGGAAAAAGTCCATTTGGCAGAATGTGAGCACAGAAATGTTGACCCACTTCTACAATGCCATTCTAGAGAGTACTGTCCGGTACGGGATCGCAGCCTGGTACGGTCCTCTAACTGTGAAGAGCAAAACACAACCTGAGAGACTCGTCCTGAGGGAAGCTGACCAACACAAAAGAGTTTCCATCTCTCTAAAAAAAACCTTTGAAAGCTCTGTCCTCATCCAAGCTCAGAAAATCACTGAGAATCCATCACATTTTCTGAAATTCTCCCTTCAGGACGACGGTGCAGAGACACAGTTTCAAGAACAGCAGATACAAGCTCTCATTCCTCCCCAAATCTGTGTCTCTTTGAAACAAACTGAAGGATGAAGAGCAGGTGAAGAGTCAGAACTGAGATGAACTGATCTGCTTTATTGTGATGTACTGGCTGCACTGACTGACTGAACTGTTTTATATGAATGGTTGTACTGTATGTGTGACGCACCAGCATCAACACAAGCACCAGAACCAGCACCAGTGGTTCCCAGAGTCAATAATAAACACGGTGAGGCTGCGTTTCAGTTTCATGCAGCTAAAATCTGGAACAGTCTCCATGAGGATGTGAGACAGGCCTCGACTCTGACAATGTTCAAATCCAGGCTGAAAACAGTTCTTTTTGCCCGTGAATGTCAATCAATCAAAGTTTATTTGTATAGCACCTTACAACAACACAAGGAAGACCAAAGTGCTTCACAGAAAGATAAAACAATATTTAAAAAATCAATCAATAAAACAAGTGCGATCTAAGACTTAAAAGCTAGTTTGAAAAGATGTGTCTTCAATCTCGACTTAAAGAGGGACGGCTCTGTGAGAACACGCAGACTGAGGGGCAGGCTGTTCCACAGTTTTGGCGCTACAAACCTGAAAGAACGATCGCCCCACTGTTTGTACCGGGACCTGGGCACGTCCAGAACCATCTGCTCAGAGACCGGAGACTCTGCTGGGGCGATGTACGGTCACCAACTCAGTCAGATATAACGGAGCGAGACCGTGAAGGGCTTTAAAAACAAACATTACAATTTTGAAATCAATCCGAAAACGGACCGGGAGCCAGTGCAGGAGGAGAGGACGGGAGTGATGTGGCTGTGTCTGGATGAACCGGTGAGAAGACGGGCTGCTGCTTCTGCACTAACTGTAACCGGTGGAGTGACGACTGTGGGAGGCCAGAGTAGAGAGTGTTGCAATAGTCCAACCGAGAACTGATAAACGCGTGCATTGCCTTCTCCAGGTCTTGGCGCGAGAGAAAGGGTTTAACTTTGCTCAAAAGGCGCAGCTGGAAAAAACTGGCTTTGACAACAGCATTTATTTGTTGTTTAAAATTCAGCTCTCGGTCAAAGATGACTCCCAGGTTCCGAACTGCATCGCGAACTGGACCCATGACCCTGGAAGGAAATTGAAGGACATCCCCGGAACCAAAAAGAACAAATTCAGATTTTGCTTCGTTCAGGTGGAGAAAGTTCTGAGCAAGCCATAGTTTAATGTCCAAAAGGCAGCTATGGAGTGATTCGAGAGCAGAGGCAGTGTTGGGGAGTACCGGTAAATAGATCTGGACGTCATCAGCATAAAGGTGGAAGGACAAATTATGTTTAGAAATGATGGACCCGAGCGGAAGCATGTACAGTGAGAATAGGACCGGGCCAAGGATGGAACCCTGAGGCACCCAATATGACTGAAAGTATTTTATCTGCACTCTTGCCTTTTGCTGTAATTGATTAATTTTATGTTGACGTCCAGAGGAGAAGGAGCGACAAAACAGAGTTGAAGCAACTTTGTGTGAACGGGCAAGTAAAAATAGTGCTCAAGACAGAGCGAGTCAAAACAAGACTTAAAAATGCATAACTGAAAGTATTTTATCTACACTCTTGCCTCTTACTGTAATTGATTAGTTTTATGTTGATGTTTTTATTGATTGTATTAGTTTTCTTATTATATTTATGCAACTGTGAAGCACTTTGAATTGCCTTGTGTATGAATTGTGCTCTACAAATAAACTTGCCTTGCCTTGCCTTGCCAGAACCAGAACCAGCACCAGAACCAGCCTGGAGGAACAACAAAGAACCTGGAAAGATCCGGCTTGATAAGCACTGATATCAGTTTGTGAATGCTACAGAAGTTTAGTTTGTTAGTTGTGTTCGTGTCTGTAGCGGCGCCTCATGGTTTCCCGTCGTTGCCATGTTGTTAATTATTACCAATAAAACTGCTTGTCGTTGTCGGCAAACATTACACAACGTTACCAAAGATCCAAAGCTCAGCCAAGAGTCGTGAGTCGGAATATTTGTCCTGCAACATCCACCGAAACTGGTTCTAATCTGAGGCAGAAGTACGGCAGGTTGGATGACAGAAATAGTCTTTTTAAGCAGAATGAATGAATTTGAAAGTATTGCTGAAAAGGCTTTACTTGCTGTAAATAATGACGGAAGTTGCCTACAATCATTGAATCCACACAAGAGCGTAATATCACCGCAGTTCAGTCAGAAAAGTCATATTCTGAATATAAAAATAGAGCAACAGGAGCAAAACAAGGTGGAATATTGATTGACAAACATCGCATAAACCTTCCTCACTTCTTCACTGTCGGCCAAACACACGACTCAGGCGCTGACGAGTAATTGGCTTTTCAAATATGGCCGACACGACTGGGGGCAGATTTAGTGGAGGGAGTCGAGGAATAATGACTGTCTGTCTTTCAGCGCCCCCTCCCTCCTCCTCCTCCAGCTTTAACCAGCCACAGCTGCCAGCCCCGTGCAGGACAGTAAATCCTCACCTCACCCACAACATCAGAACAAGCTCACGCCGCCATGGACTGACTTTTCAGAGTTCGGCCATGTTGGGATGTTTTTACCCGACAGAAATATACAAACTCAAGATCTGTCCTTCTGAAGCAGCAGAAACGAGCTCCTGCCTGTCTTGAAAGTCCACACTCCACAAAGTCTCCATAACAAAGCTTCTGTTCTGCCAATTGGCTTGTTGCACAATGTGGCTACGCTAGTTCCTCTGAGCTGAAGTTGTGGGCGCTAGTACTTCCTGTTCGTATTCATTTCCATCAAGATTTGCTTCGACCCGTTCGAATCATCGTATTTCCTAGAGATTCTGTGGTGGACGGTGAGTTCCTGGTAGACGATCACTTCCTGCAGGTGAACGAGTTGCTGTACAGTGTGAATATTTCCGTAGAGGAGACGTTTATGTTTAAAAGGATCAGTGAGTTTGTCTTGAAGCTAAAGGCTAACATTAATTTCATGCATTATACAATTTGAAATAGTGCCTTTTATTATTATTATTTTTTTTTTAATAGCATGTTAGCTTTTAGCTTCAAGACAAACGATCAATCCTTTATGATCACAGGCGTCTCCTCTGAACTCATTACATAAAGATTTGAACACAGTAAATGATCATCTACCGGAAACTCACTGCCCACAACATAATCTTTAGAAAATATGATTATTATTCCAGGAAAAGAATACAGACAGGAAGTACTGGCGCTCACACCTTCAGGTTAGAGGAACTAGCATAGCCACACCGTGCAACAAGCCAATTCATAATAACAGAAGCCAAAGCCACGCAGTGAAAATCCATCTTAAAGGAACAGGCCAGTGTTTTTACACACTGAGATATGTTCTTACCTGAGCTTTGACGAGTTCTTTAGGACCTGTCAGGAGTAGTTTGGCATCCGCACAGTAAAGTGAAGATTACTGCGCAGATTTCAAACTACTCCTGGTATTATTACGCCTTACAATATAGTCCCCCCTTTTATCCGCTTAGAAAATCCACATTGTTTAATTGTGTGTAATTATACTTTGTAGTGGAACACTTCACGTAACCATATTTAAATAGGGAAAACGTGGAAGAGCTTGGTAGCTTCTGTCTTGACCTGTTTTGGAGCTATAGAGGAGAGAGGGAGAGGCTAAATGCTAACGCCGTCTGCGCTGTGTTTACGTGACTGAAGATCAGACAGGTCCTAAAGAACTCGTCACAGCTCAGGTAAGAACATATCTCAGTGTGGAGAAACGCTGGCCTGTTCCTTTAAGTTTCTATCTTCAGACGCTCATGAAGAAAGATGACTGCACAAGGACAGGATTTTTGTAGATGATCTAACATGAAATATCAAAGTGTTAGATGTGGTCACGGGGAGGTCTTTTGTCGCCGTATGGATATTTGTCCTCTGAGTATTCACCTATTTTACATCTTCTGGGACTGAAAGGCCCAGAAACCCAGGGCCTTCTTGCTCTGAGGCATCACGGTGCAAGTGCGATACTGTGGTGTTGTCCCACCTGGACCACTGCTCTGTGGTGACCTGACTACACTTCAGACTGCACAGAACAAAGCCAGAGCTCAGCTGATCTTCATGCTCTCGATCACGTTCACTGTGTCTACTGGTCATCTGCAGAAGTTCTCCGACGACTCCGCCATCGTGGGCTGTGTGTCTGAGGGGAACGACCTGGAGAACCGGTTGGTTATCGTGGACTTTGTGCGTTTGGTAACACCAGTAAGACGAAGGAGAGGGTGATCAACTTCAGGACGACTTCACACCGCTGAACATCCAGGGGGAGGACATTGAGGAGGTGGACAGCTTCAAGTACCCGGGTGTTCACCTCAACATTATACTGGACTGGTCCCACAACACCAACGCCCTGTACAAGAAGGGCCAAAGTCGCCTCCACCTGATGAGGAGACTGAGCTCCTTCTGAGGACACTGAGCTCCTTCTGAGGACACTGAGCTCCTTCTGAGGACACTGAGCTCCTTCTGAGGAGACTGAGCTCCTTCTGAGGAGACTGAGGTCCTTCTGAGGACACTGAGCTCCTTCTGAGGAGACTGAGGTCCTTCTGAGGAGACTGAGGTCCTTCGGAGTGAGCAGGCCTCTCCTCAGGACTCTTTCTGACTCTGTGGTGGCCTCTGCTCTCCACTACGCTGCCGTGTGCTGGGCCCGGGCCGCACAGAGCGGGACAAGAACAGACTGAACAAGCTGGTAAGGAGGGCCAGCTCCGTCCTGGGCCTCAAGACTCAGGTGAGCTTCAACAGCTTAACTCTGACCTCTCCAAGAGAAAGCCCTGAACCCCCCTCCAACATTAGCTGTGTGTTTATTGTGTTGAAGCTAAATGCTAACCGGTAGCATGCTAACGTCTTGAGCAGCTTAAACACTGACTCTGTTAACATGAGAAGCTGCAAAAATCACAGACAAAGGTTTTCTGTTCCCTCTTTGATGTGTTCATTTAGTTGTTTGTTTGTTTTACTGTTTTCTCCTTGAGCAATGATTACGAGAACATAAAAATGTCACTGTTGATCAGTCGTCTTTCATTTCCATCCTGAGTAGAGATTTCTTTACATGTTTGAGCACAATAATCCACATTTGATCTGTTCTGACTGGTTAAGAAGTTGTTGGGCATTTGTCCCGGATTATTTCACTTGTTCTGAGATGTTTCTGACTCGCTTCGATACATTTCGTCCTTATTTCAGCTCATTTTCTTTGCCAATGGGGAAAGAAAACTGGTCTTATCTCATTGGCAATTTTACTTTCTTATTTCAAGCGAGATTTACCCTAGAACTGGTCTGAAATGTCCTCAAACAAGCAAAGCAAACTCGGTCCGATCAGGAAAAGTGTCTAAATGAGTGAAAACCGCTCAAAACAAGAAACATTTCCTCAATTCAACTCATTTAAGACTCACTTTTTGTAGTGTGCATAACTTAATCTACTTTGGAATTCAAAATGGCCGCCAGAACTATGCGTGATGTCATCGGAAACCTTTGCGTAAGTTGGTTTTGAAATAAAACAGCCTAAATGTTCATGATCAGGCAGCATTTATTATCTCTAGAATAAAATAGCCAGTGTTTTCTAATTTTCCAAAGCTGCTTTATAATAAAACGGTGCCTCTGGGCTCACAATGCAAAACGATAAAAGAAACTAAACTAAAATAAAGAAGAATAAGCGGCGTCTTTTATCCCAGAGAGAAGACTCCGTGTTACAAGTGACCGATACGAAACCCCTTCCCTTTCTCGCTCCCCTCGTGGGGGGACTTGTGTGCGTGCGGTGGGGGGGGTGTTATTTACGGCCCCCGCCCCCCCCCCCCAGCGCCACCTCCGCGCAGACTTTTCCAGGGGATGAAAGGGCAGTCACACAGAGGCCTGATTTTACTGCCCTGGCCCGGAGTGAGTGGTGCGGGAGAGAATGAGGACACGGCACAAAAGCCCGGAGATTTACAGCCCCCGGCAGTCCCGGCGCTAAACCCGCGCAGCGCTTACGGATTCCTCCCACAAAGAACACAACTCTGCACAAATGAGACGCACCAGACCACACCACAGGCCAATCACTTAAGGAGGACGCCGCATGTTTTAAGGCAAACGGGAGAGGGTTGTTTCAACGGTCTCAGCAATTCCCAAAAGCCCAATACACCGTTCATTGTGATCCCGAAGGCTGATGATGAAATCTAAACATAGACCGATACAGAGGTGGTCTTGGGATGGAATACAGAGCAGCACAAGCATCAGTGAAGGCAGCTGTTTGAATATAAATCATCATTAGCACTTCAATCATTACAATCTGAACGGTCCCAATGACCAAATCACAAAAGATGTGATTAAAGAGAATTGTTTTTCCCAAAGTGCTCTTCCTATTGTTCCTTATTAAAGCCGGAACGTTAAACGATGTGAGTGTTATGGACTGATCCAGCCTTTTTGCTTCCGATACCGATACTGGGGGTTTGAGCATCTGTCGATATCCGATATCAACACATTGAGTGCCAAAAACGGAAATGAATTACGAAACTAGACACTCCAATACTCCTTATGTGTGATGTTGTAGCTGTGATGAACAGAAGTGAAATAAATGAGTCACATCTGGACACTTCTTATATATTATTGCGATTCTTTTAGTCTGAGGAAAGGTTTTCCCACGGACAGATCGAAACAGTTACACAACATGGTTAAAATCGGTCCAGGGACGACTGAGAAACATCCTGTTAAAGTCTTCAATCCAGAACCAGGCTGTTTAAATGCACACGCCATGAAAAGAGATCGAGAACACGCGTGTTTCAAAACATGTCAACAATGATGTCGTTGAAAATTGACATGAAACTGAGATATTCAGGCATTTTCCTCTTCACATAACGTTAGTGTCAGAGGAGAGAGGAGTTAATCAGGAAGGAGAGAGTTTCATAAAACACTGATTATCTCAGAATCTAGAAAAAAATCTGTGATTTTGATCCAAACTAGCCTCTGTTTAGCTTAGATTTCTCAGGAACCGAGACACGTAGAATTAAACTGTTTTCACCTACGGAGAGTTTAGAGTCTCAGCTTTCAAACGAACTACAGCCTGAGTCCACAGCAACTACATGGAACACGCTGTGGTGCTACAAACATCATGAAAAATGGTCTGGATTGTTGGCTCTGCAGCTAAATCCCCAAAACAGCGCGGCCTCAGTGTGTTCACAGACACTAAGAGACTTTCTTAAAACCTGCTGTGAGTGAAAAAGTGAATGGTCTTTTCTCCAGTGTGAGATCAATAAAGTCTTATCTTTTCTTAGGTTATCTACTAACAAACTGTAATGGACTTTTCTACACCAAATATCCATGGGTTTAAGACGTGACATTAACATAAACAACTCACATAATGATCTGATCATTATAACTTGTGCATTACAAATATGTTCAGTTATTCTTTAACAGCATTAACTAAAACACTAACCCTCGGCCCCTCCAGCAGCTCTGATTTGATTTTACTCGGCTGCTTTAGGTGATCAGATCATAGTTTCTGTAATAGCTTTGTTTAGCTGACGTTAGCATTAGTATGCTGTTGCTAGCCATGGCATTTTGCCCAGCGATCAAAGGCACATTCACAGAGGTTAAAACTAACTCAGAGCTTCAAAATGATGAACAGCATGACCCACATTCAGACTTAGTTGGTGAAAGTTTTTAAAAACAGTGAGAGAACAAACAGGTGTCGGTTCAGTATCCAATATTTGCAGTATCGGCTCTGATATCCTTAGTATCGGATCAGTGCATCCCTAATAAATATGGTATTGGGAAAAAAAAGTCTGGGTACTGCAGGTCTCGAAAAAATACAATTATCAAAAGCAGGTACTGAGAGAAAACGTACATCTTTAGATCCACGTTTTGATGCTGTTGGTCCAGGAAGTCACTTGGTAGTTTCAGCTCAAATAAATGATACACTTGTAAAACAAATATTATTTTATTTATTATTGTTCAGTTTTCTAGCTCGAGATGGCAAATATTTTAGTATAGGTATCATAAAAGTATCCTTCAGGTATCAGTATCAGGAAAATATGTAACAATGTCCTTTTCCCTTGTAGTGAATGAGACCTTGTAAAGATATAAGCTGTGAACATATATGTGAACACAGACACACCATAAAAACAACTCCGGTCAGTGACACTGAACAAACAACAGAAGCACAGTCTTAAACATCACAGTCACGGCTGTAACTGTCCAGGTTTTCCTCTTAAATCCTCACTGCCCCTGAAGGCAACACCAGGCTGTTCAGGCAAAAGAAAACGAGACATTCTGACTCAAACGCTCCGATATATATTCAACACAACAGAGCAGAGCAGCAGCAGCAGGAGCTTTACTGTGTCGAGGGAAGACTGTTTTTGAGTCAATGCTGCCCCTAGAGCCAGTGTTAAATATAAAGGAGGGAAAAGAAGGTAAAGGACGCCCTCTGCTGGACAAAGAGCTCACTGCTTCTCCTTTACACAAAATGATTTTTCTTTTCACTTTTCTAACAGTAAATAAACACCAGTAACTATGACATGTGCTCTCTGACACACAGGGCCAGGGATTAATGTGAAAATCATTTAAGAATCCTTTAAGCGTGATAGAGATAAACAAAAGTATGAAATCTGGAAATATACCTTTTCATGGCACTGTTCTGCTGTACACACACAAAGCATCGAAAGCAGGAACCGAAAAGAAATATAAAATCTTTATATTCACAAAAACAAGAGGAAAAAATTGGGGAAATAAAAAAAATATATGATAAAATATTGGGGAGAATTTTTTTTGAAAAAAATGGTAAAAACTGAAAAAATTTGGGGGGGAAATCTTTAAATGTTGGGTAAACTATAAGATTACATTATAACGTCTAACGCGGCTCCTCGTTGTTTAATCCGCTTATACCAGGGTCCCACAAACCTAACATTTATAATAAATGTGTTTTTCATTGACTAAAGTCACTAAATCTGCCAGACTACGGGACTATTTTCTGTGGGTTATTAGCCGGTCACTGAAGGCTGGTCTCAGAGCGAGTCATTCTCCGCAGCTATTACGAGGATCTCAGTCAGGCTCAACGACACAACATCAGCACAGAATCACAACACAACAGGACTAACCCGGAAACACTTTTCCCTGGAAGGAAACACCGATATGCGGCACTCGTGGGCAGGAGTTATTTACCTTTTACAAGGTTTAACCTGAAGCTAAAGCTAGCTAGCTCAACCAGCTCAACTGTTTATGGAAACAGCTGCGGTGGAGTCGCTCACACCTGGGCCCCCCCAACTCAAACTTTTATGTTTGACTTTACTAATCCAGACAAAGATGCTTCAATGCAGGATCATTTTATGTACGCCTGAAAATGATGAACAGCCTTAACCGTTTCCAATAGAAATGTAAAGCTCGTATGTTATTAACAGTAGCTAACCTAGCTGCTCACTCACGTTTTGTTTTGGCCAAACATTGAAATTAACCATAAAATCCATCTCATACGTCCCTGTCAGTTACTAATAGGCTTATGCACAGTTTCCCCACGTCACGTCTTCCTGGACAGTCACAGACGCTGGACTTCCTGTCGCTGATCGTTTACATTCACAATTAGCAGGTCCCACATAAATATAGAGAAGCTCAGGATCTGGTGAAGGACGAGTTACTGATGGAGTCACAGCAACGTGTTACAAACATCACGTTCACTGTGAATCAGCCCCAAAGGAAACGCCTGCTGTCGTAAGGGGCGGAGCTTTATCTCAGAGCTAAACGCTAGTGTTGAAAAATTATAATATAACATGTAAACAAGTAAATATTATTTAAACTAACAGGACGATCCTTTTTTGCGCAGGCTCGTTCTAAACTTTGCGCTAGTTTTCATTTTTATTTTGTGTTAGCTGTGTTAGCCACGTTAGCTTCAAGACAAAAACATCCACCGTTATGAACACGGAGTTTCCTCCAGTGAAGTCGTTACATCTCACGTAATATTTTTTAACCTGCTCCGTCACATCCGAACTTTTACTCGCCGTCCTTCATCAAATGTTATCGTTTCATTTCTGCGGGATACTGCTAATTTGTAATGGGAAGAGAGAGCGGACAGGAAGGACAGCTCTGGTTTACTGTCCAGGCGGAAACCACGTGGGGTCACTGGGCAGAGAACCCAGCCAATCAGAATCCAGTATTCACCCAGACCATGGTATAAATGTAGATAACCATTAATGTGCAGTTCATGGCCAGTGAGTCGTATACTCCGGAGCGACTTACAGACCGGAAAATACTAGATGACAAATACTTTAGCACAGGTATGGAAAAAAGTATCGCTCAGGTATCGAAAAACCAAGTATCGTTAAAGAACTGGTATGGAAAACATTCTTTTACAGTTCCCAGCCCGAGTCCCGACAGTGAAGCAGATCCCTCACCTGCTCTTGGAACTGGTCCTGGGACAGGCAGTCGCTCACGTTCACGCAGCCCAGTAAGCAGCCGGTCGGGTACTCTTTGGGGAAGGCGGGCTCTGCAGAAGAGAACAGCTGGTTACTCCGTGGCCCAGACTCCTCCCATCAGGCTCCTCCCATCAGATCAAAGCCTGAGCACCTTTCTTGTAGAGGCGGCGGTGCATGTTCTCCACCTCGGCCACCTCCTGAGGCGTGGGCTTCTTGGCGGCGGCGGCGATCCACAGGCGGCCGCGGTGTGAGGTGTACCAGGTCCGTCCCTCCACTCTGCAACACAACACCCACGTTTACGGGAAGATCTTCCTCAACCCGGGCAGCCTCGTCTTCAAAGTCGGCTTCCTGCTACGGCCGGCGATCAGAACACGCTTCAAAAGGAAACGAGCGGCGGCGGCGGCGGCGGCGGCCTGTGGGGCTACGCGGCGAGCGAGCGGAGCTGGTAGATATACTTGGATTTAATGTGGAAATCAATACCAGGGGGAAATGGGCGTATAGATTTTACCATATTGTCCAGTCCTGATGTGAAATAAACCTCTGGATGTGGACGTGAGTTGTGTAACTGTCTTTGATGATCAGTTATATTCTAAAGCTCGCCCAACAAAGGACACATGAGGGAGGAGCTTATGACAGGGTTTAAAGCCTTTGAAAATATAATAATTATGAGGGATAACATCAGTTGCATAATTTTCATTTTATTTCAGTGAAGCAGCAATTTTCATGAAGAAATGTTGGGTAGAAAGAATATTTGAATTAGAATTTTGAAGCTGCTGACAGGAAGTGACGTAGATAGAGGTAAAGCTCCAGAGCAGATTGACTGAACATTCTTCTATGTCACTTCCTGTCAGTGTCCAATAAGGAAGTGAAATTATATGCGCTACAAAAATGGTCGAACTACAGAAAACTCGGCACAATCTTTAGCAAAATCTGAAATATACTGTGAAAAATGTGTCTAATGTGTCAAGATTGTACCCAGAATTCTTTAGTTTTACCATTTTTGTGACGTTTATAGTTTCATTTCCTTATTGGACACTAACAGGAAGTGACATAGACAGAGGCGACTGACGGTAACTGTGGTAACTGTGGTAACTGACAAAATGCAGATTTTTGTGTCTTATTTTTTGGCTCATATCTCAGTCATTACTGGAGGAATCCATATGAAACAAAAACTGTCACAAAGTTCATGATCTCCTCTAATGTTCAATTATTTTATCAGAAAAACGTCAAAAAGTGGTGACAATATGTGAAAACATGAGCGTGATGTTGTCCAATAGAAAGGACTTTCACACATAAAAATAATATCACAGGTTTGTGAATCCGATCACGATCAGACACTGATGAGGAAAAACATTTGTCAATTTTCGTTTTGGAGATTTCTTACAAAAACTGTATTTCTCCCATTGATACAGACGCATCTCGTCATAGAAGGGGGCGTGGCTTCACCGAGGGAGAAAATAGAATCTTTAGAGAATATGAACTTTTTTATCACATACAAATAAAGTCAAGTGTAAATCGGGCCCATATGGATATTTTCTCACAGCAGATTGTTCAGTAGAAGTGAAAAAACGGCAGTTGTAGCTAGCGCTAGCTAACCGTTAGCATTAGCCCGATGCTAGCATGTAGCATCAAGTTAGCATTCTCCATTATTCATGTATTTATGGGCTGTTGAACCTCTTTGCTCCTCCCCATGTCTTTGTTTCTTTATTTAGTAGAAACTATATTCATAATTCAGCATTTGTTACAGTAGTTTTTAAATAATTAGACAAAGTTTAGATTTTTTCAAAATTGTTTTTCCCCTTAACTGTTTTCAAAAATGACCATATATGGGCGACTCCAGAGATGCCGTCTGTATCGATAGAGCTGTATTGGCCCCGCCCTCCACCTGACATTATGACATCATCACATTCTACATCGTGAACGCCGCCTATGATGAAGATGTTGTCCACCTAAAGCAGGGGGGGTCAAACTCATTTTGGGTCGGGGGCCACATATAATAGAGAACATTTTTCCAATAAAAGCTGTGATTTGGTCAAAGCCCCAACGTGACTGTAGCGTCATTAATAACAACGACTTCCTCCGCACAGGAATGGGCTGAGACTTACTTTTTTTTTACATGTTGTAAAGTTTATGCTCTACAGGGCGAGGCCAGATGAAATCATTTCAGGCCGTATGTTTGACACCCCGGATCTAAAGTTATATTTTTCCAAAGCATTAAAACCTGTCATGTGCACTTTAACTGAATATACACTGTAGTTTGAACACGGCTGTTTCTGAACTGTACAATGTGTGAGCAGTGACAGCAGGGGGCGCTGTATGAGGGGCACAGGGCTGATTCACTCAGGACATTCATGTTTAGTCCATACTTCAGAGAGAGAGAGCTTGAAAGAGACGTTTTGTTTTAGAATCTGCTGATTTTGGTCCATCTCTTATGGTTCTGAAGTCGACAACTTAATGCGAGACACTTTAGGTGAAAGTATTGATGTTTCCCGCAGTGGTGGAAGTGGAGATTTGTATCTGTTTTCCTCCCTTTACATCTTAGTTTTCATGTCAGATATAAAAATGATGATGTTTATTTGATGATGTTTTGTCTGCGAGGTGGGGGCGACCCGGAAGTAGAAAGGCCGTCTTTCCCGCGGGTTTTCATTCATAAATATTGACAGATTTGACATCCACGTGTCCTGCTAAGGGCAAAAAATTGACAAAAAATGACAAAAAATTGACAAAAAAGTGACAAAAAAATACAAAAAAGTGACAAAAAATGACCAAACAATTGACAAAAAATGACAAAAATTTGACAAAAAAATGACAAAAAAAATACAAAAAAATTGACAAAAAATGCGACAAAAAAGTGACAAAAAATGACAAAAAAATTGACAAAAAAGTGACAAAAAAAATACAAAAAAAATTGACAAAAAAGTGACAAAAAAATACAAAAAAGTGACAAAAAATGACCAAAAAATTGACAAAAAATTACAAAAATTTGACAAAAAAATGACAAAAAAATACAAAAAAATGACAAAAAATGCGACAAAAAAGTGACAAAAAATGACCAAAAAATTGACTAAAAATGACAAAAATTTGACAAAAAATGCGACAAAAATTTGACAAAAAATGCGACAAAAAATGACAAAAAAAATGACCAAAAAAAATGACCAAAAAAAATGACAAAAAATGCGATGTGATGACGCTTTCACCCAAATATGGTGTTTTTCCTCCTACGAGACGCTGGAGCGGAAAAGTGGAAGAACGGGCCGAGCATGCGCACTCGCTACAAAACTTCAGGGCTGGTTTTCTCTGAATGAGAGAAGCCGCACTCGGGCAGAGCCTGAGCCCTTATAGAAGCTCCCACAGACTCCACACTTTACAGGCTGAGACACAACAACATTCTGAAGCTTTTTTCAGAGGGATTTTTTAATATCTAATTCCTAGCCTGATTTATTCAGCTTTGAAACCAAAAAAACAGGCGGAATTTTAGTTTTTACAGATTTTTTCACTGATGATTAGTTTATTGAAAAACTAAACAAAATATCCAGAATCCTGAAAAAATCTTAGTCACTAATATGTCAATAAAATAAAACCATAACATTTAATCTGGATCAATTCATTATTTTGATTTCGTCGCCCAAAATATAGGCAATTTTGGCCATTTTAATGCTGAAAATGCCTGAAAAAATGCAATACATTTTTTTCCTCATATTTATATCTGTGATGTTCAGCAAAAGTTTCAAATTGACGTCTCTACATTTATTTATTTTCCCTATTCACCTGCAGTGTCTCGCCTTAAAACACATACATCCCAATGCAAAGTACAAACTTGTGACTGATTTTCCTCAACTCCAGAAGGCTCATTTTGAGGCTCTGACTGATCTAGTCCCGGTTCCCGCCTTTCTGATCCACTTTTACATATTTTTTGTTCAGTTTTAGCTCACACTGCATTAAATAACACGCATGGTCCACAGCTTTACCTTTTGATGCCCCTGACCAGCAGCGAGGCCCAGGGCTGGTGCATGCTCAGACACCAGCCCCCATCAGACATCTCCTGCAGCTCCCTGTCCTGGAGCCTCAGCCTGGAACGCTCCCCCGTCCCGCCGTCCCCTCGCTTCCCCACGTCCAGGCTGCGCTTGTGCTCCTCCAGGCCCCCCACGTCCACCCACTGCACACAACACAGGCATGAACTCTCTGAAAACAATGATTTACTGTTATCCATCCGAGCCTGAGTGTGAATGTGATGGTGGTAAATGGTGCAGAGAGGAGTGTGACTAATGAGATTATGAGGCCTGTCAGTGATGGAACAGAGACAGGAGAAGAAGATCACACCCATTTATCACAGCATGTCTTAGCATCGAATAAGTCAAGCAGAGTTTTCATCTTCAAACCCGGAGGACCTGCCTCGTTCCTGTGTGAGGGAAACTCCGTGAACTCAATGAAAAAGAGGCACCGCTCTGAGGGTTTTATCATCGATGGCCTTCGTCCTGCTCCTCGTTTGGCCTTGGGGTTTGTAACACAGTTCGAGCTCTCCGGTCACTGAAACAAGCGTAATCTGAAGCACATCAGCAGATATAAACGGAATCTGCTTGTGATTTTTTGGTGAAAAAGCAGCGGCTCCTCTCCTGGAGCCGCCACTTTTTATCTAAACACGGTTTTGCTTTGAACACACATGATTTTGTTTGAGTAACACTAAATGTCGTGGTTGGTTTAAAGAGTTAAAGCTTTTGCTGTTTGCATGAATGCACCGGTTAATGTTGTTTGATGTAACAGGGTTTATACAGGCAGAAGAAAGTCAAATTTAATGCCTTTTAAAGCCCAAATACGACATTTTAACTCATTGACTGCCAGCCATTTTCAAATCAGAGCTCCCCACTGCCAGAGGCTTTTCAGGATTTTGACCCACAGGAAATTAAGGTCTAGGTCTATATCAACACGAAACACACCAAAAGAAAGATTGGACTCTCTTCTTTCATCTAAAAAAAAGAAGTTTGTTTGTACCTCTTTCCATTCTTTAGTAATCGTCCGTAGAAAATCGGTGAAATCACCCAAAAAGCTGAGAAACTAAAGAGCAATGCTGCCACCTAGTGACTCAATACAATAACTTGTAGTTCTTTTATTGAGTCACTAGGTGGCAGCATTAGCAGCACAACTAAGATTTTAACACCAGACACGCTGAAGGCTTTGCTGCAGCTGTTCCCATTGAAAAACATAATTGACGTCATTGGCAGTCATTGAGTTAATGCCCCAAACAGATAAAATCATATCACATTTCATTTCTTAAGATTTGCAAACATTTCATCAAACAGAGGAAAGAGAAATGACCACAGGGAAACTTTGGAGCAAAAACAAAACAAAACAGAAAAACATAATTTTGGTCTTTTCAATAATAAAAAACACAATTTTCCCAAAAAATATTTTAATGCTTTTTAAATGCCCTGCGCCCTTTAATAATCTCCAAAGCTAATCAGAATCCCTGGTGCCATCGCTTTGACCAATGAGACGATCTCTCCCTGTGAACCGGCCTCAGGTCCAATCAGGAGGGACTTGATTGTTTACTTTCACATTTCACTCTCACCCCCCCCCCTCACTTTGCAATCTTACAGACTATCCACTGATAAATCATTGTGATTATTATTAACAGGTAAAAAGTGACCGACCTCCGGGGCACTCTGCATGATGTTGGGGTTAACCAGGTCTCGGAGCGCCGGCCGATCACCCTGAACCCGGGAGAACGTGGCTGATGACGGGGCACTGTTCATGGCCTTCAGAGTCTCATCCAGCCTGGACACATGTGAACAAACATCAAAATCATTTCATCTGCAACTGAAGGGCCATTGACATGAATGGAGAGTTGCTGCTGGAGTTTAAAAATCTGTGAAGTCAAAATGTGGTGAACGTGCGTGTCAAGGAGGTCCTCTGGGGTGGAGACAGAATAATGCTTTCATATCTTGTCACTTTTTGTGGCTTTTTTTGACACTTTTTAGTAGATTTTTTGTGGCTTTGTTGCCTCGATTTTGTCTCTTTTTTTGTCATTTTTTCATCACATTTATGTCACTTTTCGTAGCTTCTTGTGGCTTTTTTGTCACCGTTTTTTTGACTAGTTTTACTCACTTTTTAGTTGATTTTCTGTGGCTTTGTTGTCACTTTTTCATCACATTTTTGTCACTTTTTTCATCACATTTTTGTCAATTTTTTGTTGATTTTTTGTCAATTTTTTGTCAATTTTTTGTCACTTTTTTGTCATTTTTTCATCTAATTTTGGTCACTTTTTTGTAGTTTTCTGTGGCTCTGTTGCCTCGATTTTGTCTCTTTTTCTGGTCATTTTTTCCATCAAATTTTTGTCACTTTTTGTAGCTTCTTGTGGTCACTGTTTTTTTGACTAGTTTTACTCACTTTTTAGTTGATTTTTGTGGCTTTGTTGCCTCGATTTATTCTTTTTTTTGTCACTTTTACATCAGGCTTTTGTCACTTTTTTGTCATTTTTTATCACATTTTTGTCACTTTTTCTTTACATTTTCGTCACATTTTTGTCACTTTTTCATCTAATTTTGGTCACTTTTTTGTAGCTTTTTGTGGCTCTGTTGCCTCGATTTTGTCTCTTTTTTTGGTCATTTTTTCATCACATTTTAGTCACTTGTCATAGCTTCTTGTGGCTTTTTTGTCACTGTTTTTTTAAATAGTTTTACTCACTTTTTAGTAGATTTTCTGTGGCTTCGTTGCTTCGATTTTGTCTCTTTTTTGTCACTTTTTCTTTACATTTTCGTCACATTTTTGTCACTTTTTCATCAGGCTTTTGTCACTTTTTTGTCATTTTTTTTATCACATTTTTGTCACTTTTTCTTCACATTTTCGTCACATTTTTGCCACTTTTTCATCTAATTTTGGTCACTTTTTTGTAGCTTTCTGTGGCTCTGTGGCCTCGATTTTGTTTCTTTCTCTGGTCATTTTTTCATCACATTTTTGTCACTTTTCGTAGCTTCTTGTGGCTTTTTTGTCACTGTTTTTTTCACTAGTTTTAGTCACTTTTAAGTTGATTTTCTGTGGCTTTGTTGCCTCGATTTTGTCTTTTTTTTGTCACTTTTTCATCTAATTTTGGTCACTTTTTTGTAGCTTTTTGTGGCTCTGTTGCCTCGATTTTGTCTCTTTTTTTGGTCATTTTTTCATCACATTTTTGTCACTTGTCATAGCTTCTTGTGGCTTTTTTGTCACTGTTTTTTTGACTAGTTTTACTCACTATTTAGTTGATTTTCTGTGGCTTACTTTTTCATCACATTTTTGTCACTTTTTTCACTAGTTTTAGTCACTTTTTAGTTGATTTTCTGTGGCTTTGTTGCCTCGATTTTGTCTTTTTTTTTGTCACTTTTACATCAGGCTTTTGTCACTTTTTTGTCTCTTTTTTGTCATTTTTGCACAAATGAAGTCGGTACGAAAGGTCAAAGACTGAAAAACATGCAGGATTCGCTCATGTCCATTGAAATGAATGGGATTCAAAAGTGCAACACCAGCTAATCCTCCCTTGTACTCACTTGGTGTAGTACTCCCTTGTACTCACTTGGTGTAGTACTCCCTCGTACTCACTTGGTGTAGTACTCCCTCGTACTCACTTGGTGTAGTACTCCCTTGTACTCACTTGGTGTAGTACTCCCTTGTACTCACTTGGTGTAGTACTCCCTTGTACTCACTTGGTGTAGTACTCCCTTCTACTCACTTGGTGTAGTACTCCCTATTACTCACTTGGTGTAGTACTCCCTCGTACTCACTTGGTGTAGTACTCCCTCGTACTCACTTGGTGTAGTACTCCCTTGTACTCACTTGGTGTAGTACTCCCTTCTACTCACTTGGTGTAGTACTCCCTTGTACTCACTTGGTGTAGTACTCCCTCGTACTCACTTGGTGTAGTACTCCCTCGTACTCACTTGGTGTAGTACTCCCTCGTACTCACTTGGTGTAGTACTCCCTTGTACTCACTTGGTGTAGTACTCCCTCGTACTCACTTGGTGTAGTACTCCCTTGTACTCACTTGGTGTAGTACTCCCTTGTACTCACTTGGTGTAGTACTCCCTTGTACTCACTTGGTGTAGTACTCCCTCGTACTCACTTGGTGTAGTACTCCCTCGTACTCACTTGGTGTAGTACTCCCTTGTACTCACTTGGTGTAGTACTCCCTTGTACTCACTTGGTGTAGTACTCCCTTCTACTCACTTGGTGTAGTACTCCCTTGTACTCACTTGGTGTAGTACTCCCTCGTACTCACTTGGTGTAGTACTCCCTCGTACTCACTTGGTGTAGTACTCCCTCGTACTCACTTGGTGTAGTACTCCCTTGTACTCACTTGGTGTAGTACTCCCTCGTACTCACTTGGTGTAGTACTCCCTTGTACTCACTTGGTGTAGTACTCCCTTGTACTCACTTGGTGTAGTACTCCCTTGTACTCACTTGGTGTAGTACTCTTTGAGGCCGTCTCCCTCCTCCACGACTTGTCTCCCGGCGAAGTCCAGCGTGATCTTGCGGTCTTTCCGAGAGGCGTGGCGGATCTCCCTCAGCTCCTCCTCTTTCCTCCGCAGTTTCTCTCTCTCACCCGGAGACAGCCACTGGTTCGAGTCCGAGGCAAAGTAATCCGACTCATCGTCCAGAACCTGGGTCCTCCTCACGCTGGAATGAAGAACACGTCTCTAAGTACAGTGGACACATCACTTAAGTCAGAGCTCGGGCATCTCAGCTCTGACATGTCAGTTTTATCATTCAGGATTCCTCCAACATAACCGACACTTATACCTGTTTTTGTCAAACTCCAGCAGTTTGTCCTTGTGCTGCACAGCCTTCTCCAGACCAGCCTTCATCTTGGCCTCCTGGTGCGGGAGATAGTCTCGCTCTCCATCTGCAAACAAGCAAACGTTTCAATCAAGCCTGACAATTCACAGGCGACAAACAGGGACATCACGGCAAAAAAGACACTCTTTCCTTTTAACTTAAAGGGGGGTATTCTGCAAAATGGACCTTTTCCAGCTTTCCATCCTGTTATTCTGTCACTCCCTCATTAAAAACATGGCTGAAGTGTTGCCTTGGCACATTCACGTATTTCTGAGTCATCTGTAAAAACTCTGATGGCGGCCATTTTAGGGATAGGTTTGCCTGAGTCCTCCTAGGAACGCCCCCACCTCCTGGAGACGCCTCCGAGCTTTGGTCACCAGCCGAGTAACCAACCACTGCTCCTCAGCAGAACCCCCTCCCCACTGATGCCACAGACAGCGTGTGGAGGGGGCGTGTCTAAAGGCTCAGAGGTTCTTAAAGAGACAGAGGCCTATTTCAAGACATTCACTACAGCCATTTTGAGAGAGACATTTTATACAAGGCAGTTATTCTAATTTACTGCATTTACAGACCAACAGAAGGTTTGTCATCATTGTAGTGAGATATAGACTGGTGCTATGGGACTGACAAAAGCAGAACACCCCCTCTTTAAAGCGTCAACATGTAGTTTTAACAGTGTCATATGGGTTTGAGCAGGTAATGATGCCCCCTCCCTGTTGAGTGACTCATACATAAATCTTTTGCTGTAATAACATTCGATTAGACGTCGACCAATATGAGTTTACCTCAGGCCGATACGCACGTCTATATCCTGTGTATAAATGTGTCAGTGCTGAACAGCAGGGGGCGCTTTACTGGAGGCACAGGGCTGATTTCATTCATGTTTAATAGGTACTTCAAATCAATCAATCAATCAATCAAAACAAAAAACTGAGTCTGTAAGTCTATCTCGTATGATTCTGAAATGATCAAATAAACAATCAAAGGCCCCTTTCTGAACTGAGCAGGTTGGTAAGCGGTCGAGGAGGCACACATTTAATTAAGATATATGAAATAAGATTCTGCACAAAAGAGACGCTTAAAGAGACGCCTCAGGGAACGGACTAAATGAAGACAGTTTGTGCTTTTGCTTCATTTAGTAGAAACTTAAGCCACATGGATCATCTGCTGCTGTAGCTTTAAGAAACAGCTGTTGAGATAAAATAAGGCTAAAGGGAAATGTGAAGGATCATCTGTATTTTTCTTGATTTTCTTCTTAAAGGAATAGTTCACCGTTTTTCCACACTGAGATATGTTCTTACCTGAGCTTAGACGAGTTGATGTGTACCTGTCTGGTCTTTGTGCGTGCGCTCAGTCACACAAAAAGACCAAAGATGTTGTTGGCATTTGGCCTCTCCCATTATATCTTCTTCTATCTTAAATCAGCATTTTTCTATGGTCTGTCAAACTAGCCAAACACCATATTGGATCACAACCTACCCAAATGAAACTCCTTCATATTCTTTCTCATTTAGAAGGATTACACCTCATGAAATTCACCATGTCATAAATAAGATGAACACCAATACTGGCCCTGGCCCTGACGGGATGGAAGCTAAATTTGTTAAAATGGCCGCCCATATCTTAATTTATCCTCTGGCAGAGCTCTTCAACCTCTCTCTCTCCTCAAAGTCACTGCCATCAGTCTGGAAAAGCGCCAGAGTAACACCAGTGTTTAAAGGAGGTGATTCAGCAGATGTCAATAATTATAGACCTATTTCCATTATCTGCACCGTACAAAAAATCTTTGAAAAATTAATTTTTACTCAACTATCTTCCTTTGTCAATGAACATAACATCTTGTCCCAAAGTCAATCGGGATTCAGAAATAATCACTCAACTACAACAGCATTACTTGATCTTACCAATAATATTTATACAGCCTTTGATAATACACAGCTCACTGGTGCAATATTTCTAGATTTCACAAAAGCATTTGACACTGTTGATCATTATTTACTTCTGGACAAGCTTTACTCAATTGGCCTCTCCAGAGATGCAGTACTTTGGTTCAATGCGTACCTACACGGAAGAAGACAATTTGTTACCATTCAGGGTAAGTCCTCAGATACAGTCACAGTGAGTAAAGGGGTGCCCCAGGGGTCCTCACTGGGCCCATTATTATTCTCAATATATATTAATGATCTATCTAAAGTTATTAAAAAGTCAAAAATTCACTTATATGCTGATGACACAATAATTTATAGTTCGCATATGAATAAATGTTACATTGAAGAATCACTTCAGTTTGACTTTAACAATGTTCAATCTTGGTGTTTTCAACATAATTTGATACTTAACAAGAAGAAGTCCTACAGTTTGCTTTTTAAGAATCGTCTCTCTTCCCTGCAGAGCCTCAATATACACTACTCAAATGGAAACCTGATTGAAAACACTGATGAATTTAAATATTTAGGACTATGGCTTGACCAAGAACTAACCTATAAAAAACATATTGAATATGTAACTAATAAAGTAAATGCTTGTCTTGGTCAACTATATAGATCTATCAATTGTTTTACCCTCGACATCAGGAAAAGAATAGCTCAGCAACTCATACTACCAATAATCGACTATGGAGACATTGTTTACCAAAACACTACAGATAATGTTCTTAAACCACTGACAACACTCACAAACTTGCTCTGCAGATTTGTGCTTCGATGTAATTATTTGACTCATCACTGTTCTATGTATAACACACTTGACTGGCTACAACCCAAAGACAGAAGACGCTCCACTGGATTATTCTAGTTTATAAATGTATCCGATATGATTATCCCACATATTTAAAACAGCATCTGGTTCTTTTTCCGTCATCATATGCACTTAGAGATCTGGACCAACCGTTCTATCGAGTGCCACATGTAAAAAAGGAGGCCGGCAGGAGAGCCTTTCGTTATAAAGCCCCATCTGACTGGAATCATTTATCAATAGAACTCAGATCAACGACATCTTTACATATATTCAAAACATCCTTGTACAATCATCTAAAATGTCAATGTTATTAGCATTTTTCCTAATGTCCAATTTCTTTTCTATTATCCCTCTTCTTATGTTAATTTATTTTCTCTTTATAGAGATATTGTTTTGTATTGAAAGTGAGGGCATTGGTGGGGTGGGCGGGGATGGGAACAAGACATGAGACCTTGTGATGTTATGTGGTTATGTGTATGTGACTGTTGTACGTATGTGACAATACTTGCTATGTTTTGTTCTGTTACTTTGTGTTCAGGACCCCCTTGAAAAAGAGATGGTTCATCTCAACGGGGCCATCCTTGAAATAAATGAGATATTCCTATGGCTCCAAACAGGGGTGAAGTTAGAAGCGACCAGGCTCTTCCACGGGCACAAAGACCAGACAGGTACGGATCAACTCGTCTAAGCTCAGGTAAGAACAGATCTCAGTGTGGAAGAACGGTGAACTATTCCTTTAAATGTCTTTATTTGAACACTATGTTGTTGCAAATGCAGTACAGTAGATGCGGTAAGCCTGCCAATAACCTTAAAGAAGAAGAACAGCAGCTGTTGCTGATGTCACTTCCCCATAAGGATCAGGAGCCTTTGAGGTGAACCAACCTGTGTCTGATTTTCACCGCGTTGTCTCTCAGCCTGAGGAAGTTGAGGGAGGTTCGTTTTAAGGCTGTGAATGAGCTTTTCTGCCTTTATCAGGCCCAGTCAGGAACCAGTCACCCAGTCACTCTCTCATTCACACACCGGAGGGGAGGGTGAAGTGTCTTCACCCTAACCCCTCTTGCACAACGACAGTGTGCATTTGCAGGAGCTGGGATTCTAACCCACGACCATCCGATCCCGGGACGACCCGCTCTACCACCTGCACCACCGTCGCCCTGGGAAGTCTCACCCCGGGAAGTCTCCATCACTTAATGATCCAGAGATATTGGCCTTTAATCAATATATATCGGCCGATATTGTAAAAGACCCATATATAGGCCCAATATCGGCCAGCCGATATATCGGTCAACCAGAGGTGGGCAGTCACATCTACTCAAGTATATGAGCTTGAGTAACTTTTTTAGTTTGATCATATGGGACTCTTTACTTCACCTGAGTAAAATTATAATGAAGTATCTGTGTCTTACTCGAGTAAAAATAATTGTTGCTTTTTTCCCTGTGAGTAAATATTTAAGCTGCTTCATTTTGATTTATAAAGTAGATGCTCCTTGTTCTTCAGAATAATTCAGTTTTTCAGTATTTTCGGCCATTTTCTGGGAATGTTCTTTGTGAATCTCATGAGTTCCACAAACCCTCACCTCCCATGAGCTTCTTCCTGAGCTTCTGGCTTTTGTTCGAGTCTCTTTGCAGAATTTCCTGCTCCTCTCTGGTGCACACCTGAGAAACACAAACATGATCAAATCCTCCTCTGCACAGTGCACAGAGAAGTTCACCGTGGGCTGGATCTGGACTAAACGTATAAGTAAACATTCTGAAAACATGTGTAACAGTGGCTTCTTCATATTGAACATGTGATACACAGAGTGGCCAGTAGGTGATGCTCTGACCAGGCTTCCGCAGAACAGACAGGGCCCGGAGCCCTCCTGCTCACACGCGATGCGACCGCAGCTGGTGCAGTTGTTGATGAGCTTGTGCTTTTGAGCAAGGCAGTCGCAGGCGTGTCTCCCGGGCAGCAGGACGGCCAGCTTGTCCTGGCCTTCCTGAGCGTAAAGGTTCACAAACTTGTTCTTCTTCTTGGTGGAGCTGTCGCGGTCTTGGCTCTGGAAGAGAGGAGGGGGTCATGAAAGAATCCAACGAGAATCAGAAAAGTGTGAGTGACTTTACAGGAGGAGCGTAAAACAGTTCACACTTTAATCTCACTTTTCAGGAAGTTTATTTGTCACATTAAAGGCAAACACACGGGCTGCTGTTTCACACGACCCGTTTTCAACCACAAAACGCATGAAAAAGAGAAAGAACATTGGTATTATTACGCCTTACAATATAGTTCCCCCTTTTATAGCAGATATCTGTATGTGCTGACTTTATTCGACATCTCCATGGAGACGAACTGGAGACGAACCCGTCCCGGTGAAGTTACAGGTCATGTCTAAGAGGACGTGAGCCGCTCACAGCAAAATCACACCTTTGTTTAAACTTTTATGAGGTAATTTTCAATGATGAAAATATCCGTCAGAAAATAAATTCTTGTACTTAAATTTTATTTATTAGGTAAATTCTACGCGGTGTAGCTTTAAAAAATCCACATTGTTTAATTTTGTGTAACGAGACTTTATCGTGTAACACTTCACATAACCATATATAAATAGGGGAAAGGTGGAAGAGCTCGGTAGCTTCTATCTTCACCTGGTTTGAGCTACATGTATGAGTATGAGTATGAGTATGAGTATGAGCATGGAGTGAATGTGTCTCATGTAAAGCGCTTTGTGACTATGTCTGTGAAAGGCTCTGTATAAATAAAGATCTTCTTCTATAGTGGAGAGGAGTAGAGGCTAAATGCTAACACCGTCTGTGCTGTGTTTACATGACCGAGGACACGCGTGAAGACCAGACAGGTCCACATGAACTCGTCTAAGCTCTGGCAAGAACATATCTCAGTCTGGAAAAACGCTGGCCTGTTTCTTTAACTTAACCAAGGCACGTAGAATGAAACCGTTATAACAGCTATAACATAGAGTACTGTGGTGCTACAAATATCATGAAGAATAGTCTGGATTGTTGGCGCTCTACAGCTGAATCCCAAAAACAGCGCGGCCTCAGTGTGTTAAAGGAACAGGCCACCGTTTTTACATACTGAGATATGTTCTTACCTAACCTTAGTCGAGTTAATATATCCCCGTCTGGTCAGAGATCGAACCCGGCTGTGCTGAACTCACCCTGGCCTGATCGATGGGAGTCTTGACCGTCTCCGGCTCGGGCTCCGCTTGGCTGATCGACAGCACCTCTTTGTTCCGACCTTTGCGCTTGGATTTCTTCTGAGACTCTCTGGAAGCGTCCGCAGACTCTGAAAGACCAGTGACGTGTTTACAGTCTGCTACAGCATTAGAAGAGTAAGAAGAGAAGCATTACCTGCAGAGACGAGAGGCTCCTTCAGCACGAACAGCCCCGCCGGGTCCAGGGTCGGCCTCTGAGTCTGAGTCCTCTCCCACTTCTTCAGAAGCTCGTCGATGAAGTGCTTCTTTCTCCCGTCTGTTCCCTGCAGCAGGTCTCCCACGTATTCCTCCAGCTCCTCGCGGTTCTCAATGGTCAAAATATACCTTAACACAATACGACCAACATTTAGAACTTATTTGGACCCGTGAATGTGAAGCTGCGACTCTGGTAAAGTAAAGACTAAATTATACATGGAATCAATTAGAAAGAGGCTGTTTTTTGGTGAAATGAATCCAGGTTAACAATCATGACCTTGGAATTATTTCAGATCATGAAAAGACAAAAACACCTGTCAAAAAAAGTTGCATTTTTGAACCCAAAAATACTCATAAATCTGAGTACAGTTGATCATTTTCTAAATAAACCGGCAGCGCCCGCGAGATAAGGGCTGTTTTGAGTAAACACTTCAGGGGGACGCGAGACGACGGAGGTTGGAAACCACTGGTCTCGTGCAAAACTTTTGGTTCTAAGATGATTTTGAAAAATGCCTCCTGGAACCGCCACCTTAAAGGAACAGGCCGTTTTTCCACACTGAGATATGTTCTTACCTGAGCTGTGACGAGTTCTTTAGGACCTGTCTGATCTTCAGTCACGTAAACACAGCGCAGACGGCGTTAGCATTTAGCATCCGTGCAGTAAAGTGAAGATTACTGCGTGGATTTCGAACTACTCCTGGTATTATTACGCCTTACAATATAGTCCCCCCTTTTATCCGCTTAGAAAATCCACATTGTTTAATTGTGTGTAATTATACTTTGTAGTGGAACACTTCACGTAACCATATTTAAATAGGGAAAACGTGGAAGAGCTTGGTAGCTTCTATCTTGACCTGTTTTGGAGCTATAGAGGAGAGAGGGAGAGGCTAAATGCTAACGCCGTCTGCGCTGTGTTTACGTGACTGAAGATCAGACAGGTCCTAAAGAACTCGTCACAGCTCAGGTAAGAACATATCTCAGTGTGGAAAAACGCTGGCCTGTTCCTTTAACGTGGTGGAGGGTTTGAGCTGAATGATCCTGGAGCTCTGTTGTCGGGGCTTCGTGCCCCTGTAGGGTCTCCCAGAGCAAACAGGTCCTATAGGTGACGGGTCAGACAAAGAGCGGTTCAGAAGCTCCTTATGAGAGACCAACAGGCCCGGTTCATCGTGAGGCCGTCCTTCTGTGGACCCACCACCTGCAGGAGGCGCCATAGGGGCTGGTGCAGCTCCCACAACTGCCCCCACGACCCGGCAACGGACAAGTGGAAGAAAATGGATGGATGGCCTGAAAATACTAGTCTCGCCAACCAGACTCCGCTTCTTTACAGAAGAGGGTCTGGCAACACTCGCGCTTTCAAAGGAAGTGACGCAGCGATTATGGAGCCGACCGACCAATCAGAGCAGCTCCTGAACGGGCGTCACGTTGTTGCGCCTTTGATTTGTAGTTTTTCAACACGAGCGACCACTTCCCGTAATGCTCGGTTTGCTTGTGTTCTTAAGTTTTTCATACATAAACGACAGAAGTCATTTACTGACCTCTGTGTGGCAGGAGCGCCATTGTTAATGTCCCAATGACACAACTTTCTTGTGGCTGTTTCTGTCGTCACATCCGCTATGTTCTCATTGGCTGCTGCGGTTCGGTCGTCCTACATTAGTCCCGCCTCCAGCAGTAGCTTTTCCACGACAGGGTCGCCAGACTAGTCTCCTGTTTATTCATTAATAAACATCGGAGATTAGTCTGGATGCCAGGATATGAAAATACAGTTCCTTGAAAAATTTGAGCTATATCGATATTCAACCTAAATATATCTAGTAAATATACCTAAATATATTATTAAAAAAAGCCTCGTTACAGAAGCTCAAAGTCGTATATAATGATGCTTTTAGGTCCAGTAGTGCCAGTGCTGCTCTGCCAGGCTCGTGTCAACAGCTTTCAGGCACTAATGACAACTTTCTATTTTAAATTCATTTGTCGCCTCAACGACTCTGTGAGCTCTTTGGTGGCTCTGGTGAAGCCCAGGTCTTTGGTACCAGTGTCCTGTATGGAAACACTGGTATAGCTGTCTTTAATAATTTTGTATGTATTGTTCATGTGAGTCTTGTCTGTATCTTTTAATACCATGGACCTAGAGCTTCAATAAAGAATGATGAAAGAAATGAAAGATATGGGGATATGACACTTGGTCCATATCGCCCCCAGCCCTGAGTGACATCAAGAAATCTGTCCACATGAGGCAAAGAGAGAGATGTCATCACTCACAAAATGAGATGATTTAC
The DNA here is from genome assembly GCF_951799975.1 of Gobius niger. Lineage (NCBI taxonomy): Eukaryota > Metazoa > Chordata > Actinopteri > Gobiiformes > Gobiidae > Gobius > Gobius niger. The sequence continues at coordinate 42,069,715 of NC_136855.1, forward strand.
TTAAAAACCTGAAAATGATGTACTTAAGTAACATTTTTAAGTAACAGTACTTTTGCAAATAGTTTATTCATAGAGTGCTTTTTACTTCAGGAGCAAATTGTATTACATGTTTCAGTCCCAAGCTTTAATAAAAGTGTGGTTTAAACTTCAGAGGAGTCTGTTTTAGACTTTAGACCTGAATCATTTACAAACAAAACTAAATTATGAAGAATCCTAAAGCAATGAACAAATACAACAAACACAGCGGGGCATTAGGATATAATAACAGAATATAAACGTGATTGTGAAGCTGCTCTGAACGTGCCTGACAGGTGACGTCAGTCCGTTAGCCGTTAGCATGATATATATATGAATATCCTGCACTTTTCTTACTTGACAATGTCCTCACAGGCCTCGATCCCGAACCTGTGGTGGAGCTGATCCACACACCACCCGAACAGCGCCTCCGACATGTTCCAGCCCGGATTCAAGCTGCTTTTCAGGCACAAAAACCGGCGTCGTGTCGGTCCACAGCGAGAACAGGCGTGTTTCCAGACGAGCGCATAACAAAGCGACACCGGTGCGCTCTTCAAATAGGACCCGCGAGGAACAGCGCGCGCACGTCAATGGTTCCGCTACGTTTATTACTGCGCTAAATAATAAACTGTGAGATGTTGTACTGTTATATGTTATACTATGTTATAATTTTTTTTATTTTATCATAGTTTTTCCGCTGAATAGACTCTAGACTCAAATGTAACAGCGCAAACCCTCCACTAAGGGGCGCCTCTGCACTCGTGAGGATTGTGGCTGTTTCTATGGACATGTTTTTAATGGTTTATCATTTTCAAATTGTGCATCTGTTACTTCTGTTTCTGTTGCAACAAACAAACGTAATTAACTTTTCCTCATTCCGACTGTGGACGTGTTTAACCTCTTAGTCCCCACCTGAACCGAGCAAACAAGGGACGGAAATGTGAAGAAAAAAGTCACAGAAACGGGACAAAAATGTGATGACAAAAGCCACAGAAAAGTGATAAAAATGTGATGGAAAAAGTGACAAAAAAGTGATTTAAAAAAGCCACAGAAGAGTAGCAAAAAAAGTGACAAAAGTGTGATGTAAAAGTGACAAAAAAGAGACAAAGACGAGACATCAAAGCTACAGAACACTAGTCAAAAAAGTGACAAAAAAGCCACAAGAAGCTACAAAAAGTGACAAAAGCGTGATGTAAAAGTGACAACAAAGCCACAGAAAATCTACTAAAAAGTGACTAAAACTAGTGGAAAAAGTGACCAAAAAAAGCCACAAGAAGCTACGAAAAGTGACAAAAATGAGATGAAAAAATGACCAAAAAAAGAGACAAAATCGAGGCAACAGAGCCACAGAAAGCTACAAAAAAGTGTCCAAAAATTAGATGAAAAAGTGACAAAAAAGTGACAAAAAAGTTATTTAAAAAAGCCACAGAAGAGCAGCAAAAAAAGTGACAAAAAAGAGACAAAAATGAGACCTCAAAGCTACAAAAAATCAACTAAAAAGTGACAAAAACCAGAGAAAAATGTGACAAAAAAGCCACAGAAAGTGACACAAATGTGATGAAAAAAGTGACAAAAAAACAAGGCAACAAAGCCACAGAAAGCTATAAAAAAGTGACAAAAATGTGATGAAAAAGTGACAAAAAAACCACAGAAAATCAACTAATAAGTGAGTAAAACTAGTCAAAAAAACAGTGACAAAAAGCCACAAGAAGCTATGAAAAGTGACAAAAATGAGATGAAAAAGTGACCAAAAAAAGTGACAAAAAAACAAGGCAACAAAGCCACAGAAAGCTACAAAAAAGTAACAAAAATACGATGAAAAAGTGACAAAAAAGCCACAGAAAAGCAACTAAAAATAATGTGACGAAATCGAGGACGACACGGCAACAAACCGGGTGAAGCTGAAGTGGAGAAGCTGCTCTGGGTTCAGGTGGGGGTGAAGAGGTTAAGACATTGATTCATAAACCTGCGTGTGAGGCTTTGCTGCACTTGGACCATTTCCCCTGGGGCGACGAGTCTGAGAAATACTTAATTAAATATTGAATTAACATCAGAGACTTTTACAAACAGTTCTACCTCTTAACATTGTGCGGGAGAGAAAACATTACAAATTCCCATTTTTATCCTACTTTTAAAATCACAGAGAAAGAAAACACAACTCCCTTTTGAGGTTTCATAGAGAAAATACATTTATTTGAGAAAGAAAAAAAAGCTGTGATACTGTCGCCTACAAGAGACACAGAGAACAACAATGTTACAAGAAAATCAGAGACACACAGGCCTAATATTATCGCAGTACAAAACATAACGTGGATAATGAGGTCGTTAATAATGGTAAAGGCACACTCACATTTCAGCTACAAATGGATTAATATTCTTGTTATAATAATATTCCGTTATACTAACTCTCATCGTACGACATAGATGACTCTATATGTGTTAATATACGTTGGTTATTATTGTATCAGCACATTCTGGTTATATTCTTTATTACCTCAGAGTGTATTATAACAACAGGAGGAAACAGAAAAGGACTGACGGAGCCGTGGGAAGATGTTTTAGTGAGGGGGCGCTGAGGGACAACATTTACCCCCAAAATACTTTTTCTGTGCATAAATCCTATTTATTAACCTCTTAACTCCCGCCTGAACCGAGAGCATTTTCTCCAGTTTAGCTTTACCCAAATCCTGTAGGCCAGAGTTACGCCTCATTTGAAAGACCGACAAAACTAAATGGATCTTTTTCCTCACGTCAGATTTTTTTTCATCACTTTTTTTGTTGGGCAGTCGACTCATTTTTGTCAGATTTTCGTGACTTTTTTGTCACTTTTTCGTCAAATTATTCGCATTTTTTTGTCAAATTCTTATCACTTTTTCATCAATTTTTTCCTCAATTTTTCGTCCTTTTTTTTCTCACTTTTTCGTCAATTTTTTGTCAAATTTTGTGTCAATTTTTTGTCACTTTTTCGTCCATTTTTTCTCCCTTTTTTGTCAATTTTTGTCAATTTTTTGTATTTTTTTGTCACTTTTTTGTCCATTTTTTCTCAATTTTTCATCAATTTTTTCTCACTTTTTCGTCAATTTTTTGTCAAATTTTGTGTCAATTTTTTCTCACTTTTTTGTCAATTTTTGTCAATTTTTTGTATTTTTTTTGTCACATTTTCATAAAATTTTTCTCACTTTTTTGTACATTTTTTGTCACTTTTTCGTCACTGTTTTCTCACTTTCTTCACATTTCCATCCTTGTTTTCGTCTCAGTTTTGTCGCTATTTTCACACCTTTTTTCCAGAAGCTTTTGGATTGGGGTAAAGCCAAACTGGAGAAAATGTGCTCGGTTCAGGCGGGAGTTAAGGTGTTAACATTGCCTGCAGTTCACAAACCATCCACCAGGGGGTGCTGCAGCGCCCTCAGCACCCTGGGTTCCCACGGCCTTGAGGACTGGACATTACTGGACGTGTGAACTCTCATCTGGATAATCAAAAAAGCGTCAGAAAAACGGATTTCCTACAACGATGGTAAATGCATCACAAAACCGGCCTCACTTTGTATCAAACCTGCTGCTCCTGTAGTTCAGGCGTCTCTACAAACATGTGGGGGGATTCGTGTATTCGTTCGTAAAGTGGGAACCGTGAACTGAACTCGTAACGGTTTGTGAAGGCTGGATTATGCATCAAATGCGGTCGACTGGACTGGGTAAATCCAGTTTAGAGGCTTCAAAATGGCAGCCCCCCCCAGTCATGAACAGAGTCATGTTTATGGAAAGCTGCGGTCGACTTCCTGTGAGCTCATAACCATTTCCTGTCCCCACTTTTAAAGAAAACAATGAAAGTTTAAAAGAAATGTAAATGAAACTTAAACTGATTGATCCTCTATATAAGAGTATAGGCCTTTAGAATGCTGCGATGTCACCTGCAACCCAGCCATAGGAGCAGTTTGAAGGGGCGGGGCCTAACGCGCACAGACTGTCAGTGAAATAAACCAATTAGCGATTAGCGATTAGCGGACGTGACGAGAGCCGTAGAACAATTCACAAAATAAGTGAATAGAAACTCACGCTGAGGCTAAATGGTCTCGACTTCATCCATGATTCGTTTTGGCTAATGCTAATGCTAATGCTAATGCTAATGTAAATAACAACATGGCGGCGCCGCGAGTCATGTAACCTTGTCATTTCTCACAGACTCCCCTTCTTTCCCGCAGTAAAGAAGTGGGTGTGGTTTATCAGGCTCGAGGTGAGTGCTTTGAAAGGTGACCACTAGAGGGCGCTACATCATTGGCTCATGTTCACCTTGTGCTGTGGCTCAATCAAAACATTACCTCATCTCATCACACAACCAAACCTCCACCTGCATCCGCTCTCTGCTGCCACCTCTTGGTGAGGCCGAGCTGAGGGGAAGAAAACCTTTAATCACTATTTTCACTCTCGTTTTCTGGCGGATTTGAAACATATTTATCGTATGTGGCATGAAGCTAACGTTGGCTTCCTCGTTAGCTTTGTCTGTTTGTTTTTTTGTATTTATGGGCTGTTGAACCACTTTGCTCCTCTCTATGTCTCTGTATCTTTACTTAGTAGAAAAATATATTCATAATTCAGCATTTGTTAAAGTAATGTTGGAGAAATGGGAGAAAGTTCAGTTTTTTCTCTGTTTTAGCTCTGGCTGCTTCAAACATGAACATGGGAAATATCCAAAGAAGCCTCGTGTCATAGAAGGGGCTTCGCCGAGGGGGAAACAGAATCTTTAGGGAAACACAACTTTTCACTCTTTTTAGCCAACTTATTTACCAAATACACATAAAGTCCAGTGTAAATCGGGCCCATACAGATGTTTATTCACAGCAGATTGTTCAGGAGAAGCGCTCGCTAGCATTAACATTAGCACGATGCTAACATGTAGCATCATGTTCGCATGACCGTTATTTATGTATTTATGGGCTGTCGAACCACTTTGCTCCTCCCCATGTCTTTATATCTTTATTTAGTAGAAACTATATTCATAATTCAGCGTTTGTTAAAGTAGTTTTTGAATAATTAGAGAAAGTTTAGATTTTTCTCCCAATTGTTTTCCCCCTTAACTGTCTTCAAACATAACCATATATGGGCGATTTCTGAGAGGCCGTCTGTATCTATGGGTTGCATTCATGTTATATATATATATATATATATTGATAATCTCAGATGGAGGGCAGGGTCCAATGTAAAAACTCAATAAGAGAGAAAAGGTTTTTGAAAGAAATCCCCCAAAAAGAAAATCTAAAAATGTTGAAGCTGATCAGTATTTGGCTGTGATTCGATTCACAGTTGCCATAGTTACCACCACGGATTTTTTTCCTTTTTGCAGCTGGACGGACCTTAATATTGTCATCTTTAGCTGACACAAAATCGCACATGGTCGTTTCACCGTCGAGAGTTCCTTCCGCTGAACACGTGACGTCACTCCCGACACGTGAGGAGAAAGACGGAAACCCTGACGCTAACGCTAACGCTCAGCGAGAACAGTAGCTTTAATCTGATCACCGCCATGATGTCTTTAAACATACTGACCCCCCCACGGGAACAAAACGAGGACAGGAAACACTTACTAGCACAGGACGCTAGCACAGGACGCTAGCACAGGACGCTAGCTCAGGACCAGCACGTCGCCTAATTACTGAAAACGTCTTTGGAAATGGCCTCCACGAAGTTGGGCGCGGACATGAGGATGCCGATGGTGCAGAGGATGGTGAAGAGCGAGAAGGCCATGAGGCAGAGGCGGTCGATCACGCAGGCGGCGAACTTCCACTCGTTACAGACCGTCTCCTCCTGGTCCTGGTCCCGGAAGCGCGTGGCGATGTAGCGCACCTCGTCCAGGATCCTGCCCAGGTCGGGCTCCGCGCCGCCCGCCGGGTAGCCGTGAGCGCCGGGCATGAGCAGCTCCTCCTCCCCCGTACGCAGGAGCCTGGGGGGGGAGAACAGTTACAGAAGGTTAGTGCTAGATGTTCTGCTCCGGAGGGACGGTCTGCTGTGAAAACGTGAGATATCATGACACAAATTAAGGTTAGGGCCAGGGAAATGGTTTAACCTCTTAACTCCCGCCTGAACCGAGAGGATCTTTTTCCTCACTTTTTAATCACTTTTTTGTCATTTTTTGTCACATTTTTTCACATTTTTTGTCATTTTTTCGTCAATTTTTCGTCAATTTTTCGTCAATTTTTTGTCACATTTTTTGTCACATTTTTGACATTTTTTTGTCATTTTTTATCAATTTTTTGTAATTTTTTTGTCACATTTTGTCATTTTTTCGTCATTTTTTTTGTCAATTTCTTGTGACATTTTGTGACATTTTTGCTACTTTTTCATAAATTTTTCGTCACTTTTTTGTCAATGTTTTGTCACTTTTTTGTCACATTTCCATCATTGTTTTATTGCTATTTTCACAGCTTTTTTCCAGAAGCTTTTGGACTGGGGTAAAGCCAAACTGGAGAAAATGTGCTCGGTTCAGGTGGGAGTTAAGGGGTTAACTTTAAGGATTAGGGTTAGGATTAGGATTATTAGACAAACCAACTCATAGATCTATACAAACTCACAGCAGACCGTCCCTCCGGAGCATACGATCTAGCACTAACCGTTACAGAAACGTGTGCGAATGAAACAAAACACCCCCCAGGTCTGAGCTCGATAAGGCTCTCGTCCCGCCTACCTGCCGCACAGGACCCCAGAGTCCGGGGAGGTGGCGCTCGGGGTGGAGTGGGGGTTGCTGTCCAGGCCCCGGACGCTGACGTAGAGCATGTTGCTGGTGTTGGTGGGGGGGCCGGCGGTGCCGTTGGGGGGCAGGTCCATGCTGCTCAGGCTGCTCCTCAGGCCTTTGTCCGGGCAGGCCGGGCGCACCTTGTCCTCCCCGGGACGCTTCATACGGAGGAACCAGGCGCACCAGTTCAACAGGAACACGCGGGTCTGTGGGGGAAACGTGTCTTAAAGGGGGGGGGTTTATGCAAAAGCTTTCCATCATGTTATTCTGTCACTCCCTCATTAAAAACATGGCTGAAGTGTTGCCTTGGCACATTCATGTATTTGTGAGTAATCTGTAAAAACTCTGAGGGCGGCCATTTTAGGGATAGGTTTTTGTCACATTTTTGTAGAATTTTTGTCATTTTTTTGTTGAATTTTTGTTGAATTTTTGTTGAATTTTTGTTGAATTTTTGTTGAATTTTTGTTGAATTTTTGTTGAATTTTTGTCATTTTTTTGTTGAATTTTTGTCACATTTTTGTTAAATTTTTGTCATTTTTTTGTTGAGTTTTTGACATTTTTTTGTTGAGTTTTTGACATTTTTTGTTGATTTTTTGTAATTTTTTGTTGAGTTTTTGACATTTTTTTGTTAAATTTTTGTCATTTTTTTGTTGATTTTTTGTAATTTTTTGTTGAATTTTTGTCATTTTTTTGTTGAGTTTTTGACATTTTTTTGTTGAATTTTTGTCACATTTTTGTTGAATTTTTGTCATTTTTTTGTTGATTTTTTGTAATTTTTTGTTAAATTTTTGTAATTTTTTGTTGAATTTTTGTCACATTTTTGTTGAATTTTTGTCATTTTTTGTTGAGTTTCTGTCATTTTTTTGTTGAATTTTTGTCACTTTTTAGTTTAATTTTTGGCTGATGGCGGCCATTTTAGGGATAGGTTTGCCTGAGTCCTCCTAGGAACGCCCCCACCTCCTGGAGACGCCTCCGAGCTTTGGTCACCAGCCGAGTAACCAACCACTGCTCCTCAGCAGAACCCCCTCCCCACTGATGCCACAGACAGCGTGTGGAGGGGGCGTGTCTAAAGGCTCAGAGGTTCTTAAAGAGACAGAGGCCTATTTCAAGACATTCACTACAGCCATTTTGAGAGAGACATTTTATACAAGGCAGTTATTCTAATTTACTGCATTTACAGACCAGCAGAAGGTTTGTCATCATTGTAGTGTGATATAGACTGGTGCTGTGGGACTGACAAAAGCAGAACACCCCCTCTTTAAAGCAGAACACCCCCTCTTTAAAGCAGAACACCCCCTCTTTAAAGCAGAACACCCCCTCTTTAAAGCAGAACACGCCCTCTTTAAAGCAGAACACCCCCTCTTTAAAGCAGAACACCCCCTCTTTAAAGCAGAACACCCCCTCTTTAAAGCAGAACACCCCCTCTTTAAAGCAGAACACCCCCTCTTTAAAGCAGAACACCCCCTCTTTAAAGCAGTATTAAGTAACTCATACCCCTAGAGGCCATAAGCGCAACTGCAGGTGACAGAAAAGACAAAGGGACAGAGGGATATTGTTCATCCAGTTACACAATGGAGATTTTTTTCACTCAAACTCGGCTGTAAATACTGATTAAGTGGCGCTAGCAGGGGCGTCGGACTGGGGGGGTAAAGGGTACTGAGTACCCAGGGCCCAAGGCGGGGAGGGGCCCTCCAAAGTCTGTTTATATATGTATATGTAAATGCATTGTGACATTTTTATACTATTTATGTTTGAATGAAAGGGGCCCTGTATAAAAATAAATGACGTTCTAGACAAAGTTTGCCTCTAAAAACAATGATTTATTCTATATCAGGGCCCTGCCACCCCCTAAAAAAGTACAAATGGTACGACCCACATGTGCTGTGGCGTCTGCGGTAGCTAGTTGAGTTGTGTGACAGACAGTGGCAGAGGCGGGAGCTAGAAAGCAGGCCGGCGGTAGGCAGGCAGAAAAAGTAATGTCTTTCCCAAAGAAAGGAAAATCAGGTTTTCAAAAACGAAAAGAAAGGCAGGAGAGGGAGAGAAAGTTAAATGAGGGAAAGCAATTGCTTACTCAGTTCTTCGACAATAGAGGTGAGCTTAAAACATATAGGTATCGTATATAGGCTATTATCAACATCAGGAGAAAAGCAAACATTTATTTCTGTAATCTAATCTAAATATGTGTAGCTCACGGAGAGCAAACAGCGTGCCGTTTATGTGGTCAATAACGTGATCCAAAGTGAGAGACACACACGGAGGAGCTGTAAAATGAAAGGGAGCTCACTTGGCTGCTGTCCTCTTCTTCAAAGACAGGCACCAAACCGTTGTTTACATGTATGGCCCCATAATCTGTTAGTGGGTCTTGCAGTCATAAGAAGAGTACAGTGTTCCCTCGTTTATCGCGGGGGTTACATTCTAAAAACAACCCGCGATAAACGAAATCTGCGAAGTAGTCAGCTTTATGCTCATATATTTTTAAGTCTGTAAAACCCCTTCCCACACACTTTATACACTTCTCACTCATTCACACACGGGTTCTCCTTATGCCTGGTGTCACTGTGTGTTTAGTTTGTCCAATAAGATTTTTAGATTCACATCACAGCCGTGGGGATGGAAACATCGTGAGCTGCTCTTGTCTCCGCTGTGCATTTGTTCAAACTAAGAAACAATCGCTACTACGACCAAAGTTTTCTTATATCCGTTTCAGCTTCAGAAGGCGAGTTTTTAGCTGAGGCGAACGCCACATGCCGGCGGTGTTTATTTTCGCGGAAAAGTGCACAGAAAGTAAACGCGGAGCCGAAGTTTTTTTTTTCTTTTTTTTTTTTACGCGGAGTCGAAGTTGGACCCGCTCATGCCCGGCCTGTGACTCTGTGGTGTGCGCTGGTGGACACAGAGATTCTCTAGCCAATCAGGACGCAGAACACAATGCGTGTATGGCGTTCATGCACTGTAAAAAAGATGCAAAATTGTACTAAAAATAAATCCGCAAAACAGCGAAAACTGATTTCATTGACTGAATTTTGCCACCAAGTCTAAATTGGTGGATAATGAGCCATAAAGATTGCTTATGGTATTGGTCCACACAACACTATTAGAATTAATATACTTTAATTAGCTATACACTGCAATAATGCACTGTAGGATCTGTTAGCAACCTTTTAAAGAAAATAAATGTCAGTTTCAGGCAGAGCAGCAGCAGGCCCCTCATCATGCCCAGATGAAGGCACTAGAGAGGGTGTGACAGTGAGGCAAGGTGAGCATTTATCTATAGCTGATTCAACAGGTTTTTTTTACGTTAGTAAGTTAGTAAGTTATGAATTAACAGGTTTCACTGTTTACACTAATACTACACCCATTTTGCCTGTATTGTGTGTCCATGTAGCAGAGGCAGAATTAGAAGAGGAGGAGAAAGAGGCTGATATAAGTGAAGAAAGGGAAAGTGATGAGGATGTTGAGAGGATTGAGGAAGAAAGACACTGAGAGACAGAGGAACACTGATGATGAGGGATTGTCAGAGGACCCAGGACTGTGGCCAGAGAAACTCACTGATAAACAGAGGAAAAAAATTGTTCAAATACTAGCCAGTGAAGGGGGTGCAAAAAGTGGCATTTGCAATATCATACCTAAAGATATGGAGGGCAAACCATTCCCAAATTATCTTCAGTATGCCAAGTCAGCTAATGGCCGTGAGAGAATCAGAAGAGATTGGCTCATATATAGTGAAAGTGCAAATGCTCTTTACTGCATCCCATGTGTTCTTTTTTCTCATGAGCAGAAAAAGCCCTCAAAAAGTGCTTTAAACAGCAAAGATGGCCTTAAAACAGCAAACATCAAATGGAAAAAAATGTATGAAAAACTTCCTGAACATGAGATACATGCCCCTCACAAAGAATGCTTTATAAAGTGGAAAAGCCTCCAGCACTCCATTTTGGCAGCATCAGGTGTGGACAGTCACATTGAGAGACAAATACTGAACGAAATAGAGAAGAATACATTGTTATTGGAGAGACTTTTGGATGTGACCATTCATTTGGCATCAAGAAATCTGGCTTTTAGAGGCAAAAACCAAGAATTAGACAATGTCCACAATGGTAATTTTCTAGGCACTCTTGAGTTGTTAGCCCATTATGACCCGCTTTTACAGGATCATTTTGAAAAAATAAAACAAAGGGAGAAAGGCTCAAGGCAAACCCATTACCTTTGTCCTGAAACTCAGAACGAGTTCATTGAATTGTGTGGCAAAAAAGTTCTTCAGACAATTTTAGCCGAAAGGGAAGATGCCATATATTACTCAGTAATCTGCGACTCCACCCCAGACATTTCTCACACCGAACAAAATGTGCTGCTTGTGAGATATGTACATCGAGACAAAGAAAGTAATGTCTGGAAGATAACTGAAAGATTCATTCAATTTAAAGATTTTTATAAAAAGACCGGAAAAGAAATTTCAGAGATGATTCAAGACATCTTGAAAGAGAGTGGCATACCAATGGAAGATTGCAGAGGACAAGGGTACGACAATGGGGCAAATATGTCGGGGAAAGTGAAAGGTGTTCAGGCTCAGATTTTGCAAGAAAATCCACTTGCCATATATAGCCCCTGTGCATCTCATACCCTGAATCTGGTGGGAGTCCATGCTGCACAATCCTGTCTTGAGATTTCCACTTTTTTTGGATGCATTAATTGTCTCTACAAACTTTTCAGTGCAAGTCCTGAGAGATGGGCAATCTTAAAAGAGAAAACTGGTCGCTCTCTTCATCGTCTCTCAGAGACTCGTTGGAGTGCTCGCATTGAGGCTGTTCGTGTTGTGGCAACTCATTTGCCTTCAGTCATTGAAGCACTGGACAGCATTATTGAAACCTGCAATCTGACCAATGAGGCAAAATATGAGGCAAATGGGCTTAAAAAATATTTCTCACAGTTTGATGCAGTTGTTCTTCTTACTGTGTGGGTGAAGGTCCTGCAGTGCATTGAGAACCGAAATCTTATTCTGCAAGCAGGAAATATTTCTTTGGATGTTGAGGCTGCAAACATCAATGCTCTAAAAGAGGAAATTCAAGCAGTTCGCAATGAATGGGACAGCCTGCTTACTGAGGCCACACTTGTAGCTCAGGCAATGGAGATCCCACCTCAGTTCAAGTGTGAAGACAAGCGAAAGAAGAGAAGAAAGCGGATGTATGATGATGAGACACAAGCGGACTCATCTGAAGAAAACACAGAACACGCATTCAAAAACAAAGTATTTTATGTGGCATTGGATTCTATTTTCAATGCCTTAACAACAAGGTTTCAGACCACAGCATCTATCTGTGACACATTTGCACCTTTTTTCAAGATGACTGAGATGACAGAAGAGCAGATGAAGGTTTCATGCCAAGCTCTAACAAAGCAATACAACAAAGACCTCACTGCCGAATTTGAAAATGAAATGCTTCATTTGAGAGCAATTCGTGGGGCCACATTTCCAAACATTCTGTCGCCATTGGAGCTGCTAAATGCAATATACAAAATGCAGCTAGAAAGCATTTTTGGGGAAGTGTGCATTGGCTTGAGAATCTTTTGCACACTCCCAGTGACTGTTGCAGGAGGGGAACGTGCTTTCAGTAAACTTAAACTTGTAAAGAATTATTTAAGATCAACAATGTCCCAAGACAGACTGAACAGGCTTGCGATACTCTCAATAGAAAGTCAGTTGGCAAGAAAACTGGACTTTAAAGACCTGATCAGCCACTTTGCAAATGCAAAGACCCGTCAGTGGGCATTTGATAAACATTGACTCTAAATTTGTACTTTGTACTACATTGGTGGTTCTCAAACAGTCCTCTGTTGTTCTAGTTTTTTGGGCTAGTCCCTGTTCATGAATACTTCACTCTTTTTTAGTGTATGTTTGGACCTGGTTGTCCTGTTGTTAACCTGGTTTAGATCTGGTGTTGTTTGAAAAAAAAAAGAAGCCTTGTTTATTGTGGTATATACAGGCTACTTAAGTTCAGTCCCTACAATAAAACATTGTCAACAATAGTATGATATTTTTGCCAATAAAAGCAAAAGATATGAATTGTATTCTAATGAAAATGGGTTATTATCAAAACACTTTGGTAAAAGTATATATATATATATATATATATATATATATATATATATATAGGGGGCCCACAAAGATTGTTTGTACCCAGGGCCCAAAATTTGGTGCTACACCCCTGGGCGCTAGCCCACAGTTAGCTTAGCCCGTTAGCCTGTTAGCTTCTTCTTCGTGATTCTATTTGTGTGTATTGGTTGCTCCGTTGTGGTTTTCTGTCCAGAGACACCAGGGGGAGATGAGAGACCCCCCCAATCCTCCCATTAACACTTGTATCACCCCCAGAGGGACGACGGGAAGGATTTATTAAGGTAAACAAATGACATAGTTCTGCTTTAAACAATATAACTTATGATCTGACTGGACAAAGCTCCAAAACACGTGAAACAAATTTCTCTTGTAGCTCTTTTTTAAAAGTAAGTCCTGTTGTTTTGAGTCTTATGACCTCCCTGGACGACTGAGAAACGACATTCTTATCACTGTGTTTATTGAGTTGTATTTATACATAGAGCGAGCCTTGGCTTTGCTGTGGGACCAGTGTTTTTGATGCATGTGTGTCACATATTTGTCAAAGAGAATATTTTTAACCTCGCAGCGAGCTGAATTCTCACGGTGCTGGATTTGAGAGTTTGCAAACACAGAAGAATCCTGGAAACTGAACTGCTCGGAGACAAGACCAAAACTGGATCCTGCAAAAACGACTCGAACGGTTCAAGCCGGCGCCGGAGAAGACTGATGTCACTGGCTCTGTGATATCTGGCTGTTGTCAAGTTAATCAATAACCAAACACACAAAATAAGCTTAACCCCTTAACTCCCGCCTGAACCGAGCACATTTTCTCCAGTTTGGCTTTACCCCAATCCAAAAGCTTCTGGAAAAAAGCTGTGAAAAAGCAACAAAACTGAGACGAAAACAATGATGGAAATGTGACAAAAAAGTGAGAAAAATTGACAAAAAATTGACAAAAAATGACAAAAATGTGATAAAAAAATGACGAAAAATTGATTAAAAAGTGGCAAAAATGTCACAAAAAATTGTCGAAAAAATAAAAAAAATGGACCAAAAAACTACAAAAAATGTGACAAAAATGTGACAAAAAATTTATTAAAAAATGACAGAAATTTGACAAAAAATGACCAAAAAATGGACCAAAAAAATACAAAATGTGACAAAAATGTGATAAAAAAAAATGTATGAAAAAATGTCAAAAATGTGACAAAAAATGACAAAAAAGTTACAATATTGAGTTGAATACCCAACAAAAAAATGATGAAATGTGATGACGTGAGGAAAAAGATCCTCTCGGTTCAGGCGGGAGTTAAGAGGTTAATGGCTTTTGGTGAAACGTGACCAAACCCGGCGCAGAAGAAGCAGAAACACAGAGGTGAGGGAGGGGGGGCTGTGAGTGTCAGAACATGATCCAGGGCGTCGTCCTTCAGCGGCTGCTCTGTCTCTGTGAGTGACGCTGTAACTCACTACATTTATCGTGTCCTTTTAGCTGTGGCTCGAGCTCTTCATCTTCCTGAAGGCCCGGGTTCCTTCAGAAACGTAAATCTCACTCACCCACTTGGGCATCTTGCTCCCGTTGGGGTCATGATGGTGATACTGCAGGACCAGGACTGTGGCGATGACAGACAGGCCCACGATGACCATGGTGGTGGCAAAGTACTGAGCTGAGAAAAGGAGAAAACAGATACTTCACATACTTCACTGTGTACTGAGTGCAGTACATGTACTCACATATTAGAGGCACAGTGTCTGAAGTGGCAGGCATGATCTCTGCCACCAGCAGCATGAAGACGGTGAGGGAGAGCAGCACGGTGATGCCTGGAACAGGAGAGGAGAATGTTCAATCATTATGTAAAGACACACAGCAGTTCGGGCTCGCGGCACCGAGAAAAACCTCCAGCCCTTTGAGAGTCTTGTTCTTCTCACCACCTGCTAATCGAGCCATAATCACCACTGTTTCACACCGAGCTGACGCACTATAGGAGCCACATACGGCATTAGTGAATGTATGTGTTAGTGTTGTGACCCTGTGTGATCACTTGATGGCGCTGTTGCCATACAGGTGTGGACTCCAGAAAGGCGCGCAGGTATGTGACGGCTTTGGCGGAGTTTGTGCAGTGGCCACTCGGGGCCGCCATCGCTGTAGTGCCTCCATAAAGCCGCTTGTCCCTCATTGGAAAGCATTGCACTTCAGACATGTAACATATTGAGTGCTGTAAAGCCTTGTTTTTCGCTCCCATGCGTTGAGTGCCACAAATGGAAAAACTCGGGGGCGCAGTGATGCATACACTGCAAAAAGTATTTAACTAGATCAGTATAAACATCTCAATTTGAGCTGTTTTGACTGGTTAAGAAGTTGTTGGTCATTTGTCCCAGATTATTTCACTTGTTCTGAGATGTTTCTGACTCGTTTCGATACATTTCGTCCTTATTTCAGGTCATTTTCTTTGCCAATGGGGAAAGAACATTGGTCTTATCTCATTGGCAATTTTACTTTCTTATTTCAAGCGAGATTTACCCTAGAACTGGTCTGAAATGTCCTCGAACAAGCAAAGCAAACTCGGTCCGATCAGGAAAAGTGTCTAAATGAGTGAAAACCGCTCAAAACAAGAAACATTTCCTCAATTCAAGTCATTTAAGCCAATTCTTTCTACTTTTTGCAGTGTAGCAAACAGCTGTAAACCCGACATTTGTCTCTCGCTCTCTGGACAAAGCAGAGCCATTTCCCGTTTACAAATCCAAACAGGTGAGATTAGGGCTGAAACTAACGATTACTTTGTAATCGATTAATCTGTGGATTATTTTCACGATTAATCAATGAATCAGTTGGCTGTGAATGGTGAAGGAAAATTGTATTTTTTTTCACATATAGCTTAAGTGGCGCTGCTTGAGGATGTGTTGATGGAGTAAAACTAAAGGGAAATGTTTGTTGGAGGCTCTATTCATGAAGTTTACAATGTACAAAACAATACAGACCCTGAAGAAAGCATTTAAGTCTGTGTGAGCCAGAAAACGATTAATCGATTACTAAAATAGTTGCTGACTATAATCGATTCGTCGTTTCAGCCCTAGGTGAGATTTTAACATTTCTCTGAGTTTGCATTTTCCTCTTCACACAACGTTAGTGTCCGTCCAGAGAGAAGAGAGAAGAGAGAAGAGAGAAGAGAGAAGAGAGGAGTTAATCAGAAAGGAGAGAGTTGCATAAAACACTATCTCAGAATCTAGAAAATCTGTGATTTTGATCAAACTCGCCTCTGTTTAGCTTAGATTTCTCAGGAACCGAGGCGCGAAGAATTAAACTGTTTTCACCTACAGAGAGCTTAGAGTCTCACCTTTCAAACGAGCCACAGCCTGTGTCCATAACTATAACAGAGAATATGCTGTGGTGCTACAAACATCATGAGAAATGGTCTGGATTGTTGCCACTCTGAAGCTAAATCCCAAAACAGCGCGGCCTCAATGTGTTAAAAACAACTTTAAATCCCGGTTTCTAATTTTTCTAAAGCTAGATGTTCCTCCTGTGATAACGCCGGGTTAGTTAGAATTAAAGGAACCAGGCTGGTTTCCGTGAGGGGGAGGGCCGGACTGGAGCTGTGTGAACTAGACTTTGGCCTCTCCCAGTGTGTTCCTATGGCTCCAAACGGGGGTGAAGTTAGAAGCGACCAAGCTCTTCCACGGGCACAAAGACCAGAAAGGTACGGATCGACTCGTCTAAGCTCAGGTAAGAACAGATCTGGAAAAACGGTGTCCTGTTCCTCACGACCCCCCCTGTTATAGACGCTGTCCGGGTGCAGGACTGTCTGGCCCCGTCTCACCTGCTCAGAACAACGTGGCCCCAGGTGTTGCCGAGAACACAAACCAGGTTCCATCTAATTTCACGCTGTCAGACAATACGTTTCCTCCATCATTGCATTACGTTGGCGTTTCGTAACAGTCGAGAGTGACCGATGAAGAAACGAGCTGCGTCTGTTTCAGCCCCGAGCTGTGGCGGAACCAAGTCCTGCTGTTTGTAATAAAATAACCTGAACACGTCTCAGGGTTCAGGCCGGGCGACGGGGATTTCTCTCTTTTTATCAACGCTGATTGTGATGAAAGTCGGTGATAAACAAAAAGCAATGAGTCAAATCTGAACAGAACCGTCAGCTGGTCTGTGTGAACGAAGTGGAAACACTCTCACTGAGACGCTTCAACATTTTGCACATCTGAGCACGTTTCCTTTGGATCAGCGTCGCTTTGAGGAGCTGACAGCGCTGAGCCTTTCTTCAACAGCCTGAACTCAACAGTCTCAGCAGGACGGTCTGACTTTAACGCTTCCACAGAGGATCCTTCTCTGGGACGTGACGTTAAAAGACTTCTGGACACCTCGGCCGCGGTGTTTCATGGTTAAAACACTTCACAAAACTCAGCATCGTGTCTTTGAATCACTGACATTAATCTCAGACGCCTGTGACGATTAGCTGTCAGGGGGAAAAACTACTGAAAAAGGACGTTCCAGGCACAATGAATACATCAGATTAAGAGAACAGCTGCTACAAAACAGGTGTTTGAAGCTGCTGTACTACAAAAAGTAAATATCAAGCATTGGCTTAAATAACTTGAATTGAGGAAATGTTTCTTGTTTTGAGCGGTTTTCACTCATTTAGACACTTTTCCTGATCGGACCGAGTTTGCTTTGCTTGTTTGAGGACATTTCAGACCAGTTCTAGGGTAAATCTCGCTTGAAATAAGAAAGTAAAATCGCCAATGAGATGAGACCAATTTTCTTTCCCCATTGGCAAAGAAAATGACCTGAAATAAGGACGAAATGTATCGAAACGAGTCAGAAACATCTCAGAACAAGTGAAATAATCTGGGACAAATGCACAACAACTTCTTAACTTTTGATCATTTTTTTGTATTTTTTTTGTCCGTTTTTTGTCATTTTTTCGTCCATTTTTTAATCAAATTTTTGTCATTTTTTTGTCAGTTTTTCGTCATTTTTTAATCATTTTTTTGTCCATTTTTTGTCATTTTTTGTGAAATTTTCATCACATTTTTGTCATTTTTTGTATTTTTTTGTCAGTTTTTCGTCAAATTTTCATCACATTTTTTGTCAGATTTTTGACATTTTTTGTATTTTTTTTTGTCAGTTTTTTGTCATTTTTTCGTCCATTTTTTAATCAAATTTTTGTCATTTTTTTGTCATTTTTTCATCAAATTTTCATCACTTTTTTGTCATTTTTTTGTATTTTTTTTGTCAATTTTTTGTCATTTTTTCGTCATTTTTTAATCAATTTTTGCTCATTTTTTTGTCATATTTCAATGACTATAACTGAGGAAATGTTTCTTGTTTTGAGCGGTTTTCACTCATTCAGACACTTTTCCTGATCGGACCGAGTTTGCTTTGCTTGTTTGAGGACATTTCAGACCAGTTCTAGGGTAAATCTCGCTTGAAATAAGAAAGTAAAACTGCCAATGAGATAAGACCGATTTTCTTTCCCCATTGGCAAAGAAAATGACCTGAAATAAGGACGAAATGTATCGAAACGAGTCAGAAACATCTCAGAACAAGTGAAATAATCCGGGACAAATGCCCAACAACTTCTTAACTTTTGGTCATTTTTTTGTATTTTTTTTGTCAATTTTTTGTCAAATTTTCATCCAATTTTTGTATTTTTTTTTGGTGTCATTTTTTTGTCATTTTTTTGTCAAATTTTCATCATTTTTTTTTTTCAGTTTTTTGTCATTTTTTCGTCATTTTTTAATCAAATTTTAGTCTTTTTTTTTGTGTCAAATTTTCATCACATTTTTGTCGTTTTTTGTATTTTTTTTTGTCCGTTTTTGAGCGGTTTTCACTAATTTAGACACTTTTCCTGATCGGACCGAGTTTGCTTTGCTTGTTTGAGGACATTTCAGACCAGTTCTAGGGTAAATCTCGCTTGAAATAAGAAAGTAAAACTGCCAATGAGATAAGACCGATTTTCTTTCCCCATTGGCAAAGAAAATGACCTGAAATAAGGACGAAATGTATCGAAACGAGTCAGAAACATCTCAGAACAAGTGAAATAATCCGGGACAAATGCCCAACAACTTCTTAACCAGTCAAAACAACTAAAATTTGGATTATTGTGCTCAAACTGAGATGTTTATACTGATCTAGTTCATTACTTTTCGCTTTCAGGAGACCATTGAGAAAATAATTTGTCCGTCGTCCATTTTTGAAGCATGGAAGTCACCGAACCTTGTGCTCGTCTTTGTTTCGTGTGGAAAGGCCCCGGAATATCAAAGATACGAACAATAGATACAGACGGCAACTCTTTTTGGTCATTTTCTGGTGGAATATGAACTTATTTATCACATAAATAAAGTCAGGTGTAAATCAGGTCCATATGGATATTTTCTCACAGCAGATTGTTCAGTAGAAGTGAAAAAACGGCAGTTGTAGCAAGCGCTAGCTAACCGTTAGCATTAGCCCGATGCTAACATGTAGCATCATGTTAGCATTCTCCGTTATTCATGTGTTTATGGGCTGTTGAACCTCTTGTCTCCTCCCCATGTCTTTGTATCTTTATTTAGTAGAAACTATGTTCATAATTCTGCATTTGTTACAGTAGTTTTTGAATAATTAGACAAAGTTTAGATTAGTTTTCCCCCTTAACTGTTTTCAAACATGACCATATATGGGCGATTCCAGAGATGCGTCTGTATCTATAACCCTGGAGAAAACACTGACTGTTTCCATAGTAACGGTCGCCACCAGAGGATTCTAAAGCTGAGCTCAAGCTACACAATATTTTTGCCCGATGTTGCTATCATTTCCAGTGGAGTCTTCCCGAGTCGTGACCAGTGTGGGGGGTAATGTATTACAAAAACAACGAGTTACAAAAATAAAACAAATGTAATGGAGGTCGTACCACCGAACATCAGCGGGGGAGACGCTCAAGCTCCTCCTTAAACGTGACACTTTCCGGCTACACAGACTTAAAGCAGCACTAAGTAACTTGTTAACCTTAATAAATCCTTTCCGTCGTCCCTCTGGGGGGTCTTTCATCTCCCAACTTTGCTGCCACCGGGTCGAAGTCACCAATACACACTAATGGAATCACGAAGAACAGGCTAACGGGCAAAGCTAACTGTGGGCTAGCGCCACTTAAACAGTATTTACAGCCAAGTGAGTGAAAACAATAATCTCCATTGTGTGACTGGATGAACAATATCCCTCTGTCCCTTTGTCTTTTCTGTCAGTGTAGGATTTACTCTCACGGACGATTAATGAGTGAAAAAACACAACATGCTACGACACCTGCAGTTGTGCTTATGGCCTCTAGGGGCAAGAGCTACTTAGTGCTGCCTTAACCTCTTAACTCCCGCCTGAACCGAGAGGATCTTTTTCCTCACGTCAAAAGATTTTTTTTCCACCATTTCTTTGTTGGGTATTCAACTCATTTATGTAACTTTTTGGTTATTTTTTTGTCATTTTTTGTCACATTTTTGGGTCATTTTTTTGTCGTTTTTTTTGTCATTTTTTCGTCCATTTTTTTGTCATTTTTTTGTCATTTTTTGTCATTTTTTGTCATTTTTTTTGTCATTTTTTTGTCTTTTTTTCGTCAATTTTTTGTCCATTTTTTGTCCATTTTTTGTCATTTTTTCGTCCATTTTTTTGTCATTTTTGTCCATTTTTTTGTTTTTTTTTTGTTCATTTTTTGTCATTTTTTGGTCATTTTTTTGTTTGTTTTTTTGTCTTTTTTTTGTCATTTTTTGTCTTTTTTTCGTCATTTTTTTGTCATTTTTGTCCATTTTTTTTTTTTTTTTTGTCTTTTTTTTGTTCATTTTTTGTCATTTTTTCGTCATTTTTTTGTCCATTTTCTGTCCATTTTCTGTCCATTTTTTGTCATTTTTTGTCATTTTTTGTCATTTTTTCGTCCATTTTTTTGTCATTTTTGTGTCTTTTTTTGTCATTTTTTTGTCCATTTTTTTGTTTTTTTGTTGTTGTTTTTTGTCAATTTTTTGTCCATTTTCTGTCATTTTTTGTCCATTTTTTTGTCATTTTTGTGTCTTTTTTTGTCATTTTTTTGTCCATTTTTTTGTTTTTTTGTTGTTGTTTTTTGTCAATTTTTTGTCAATTTTTTGTCAATTTTTTGTCAATTTTTTGTCCTTTTTTTGTCCATTTTTTTGTCATTTTTGTGTCTTTTTTTGTCATTTTTTCGTCAAATTTTTATCACATTTTTGCCACTTTTTCATAAATCTTCCGTCACTTTTTTGTCACATTTCCATCATTGTTTTCGTCTCAGCTTTGTTGCTTTTTTCCAGAAGCTTTTGGATTGGGGTAAAGCCAAACTGGAGAAACTGTGCTCGGTTCAGGTGGGAGGTAAGGGGTCAAAGCGACTTGTTTCCTGGTTTAAATGAAGAAATCGACTTTTAACCGTTCTTGTAAGAGCTCTCTGTTGTAATTAATGAGTGAAAGTGACTGGGTTCATTTCCATCTTCCTCTTGTTTGAACATTTGTGCTCATGTTCACACTGTCAACTCACTTGTTTTGTAACTTTCCATGTCTGTATGAAGTATAATAAAAACAGCTCGTAGATTTGGTCTCGGATTTCATTTTTGCCACTATATTATTCATCCCTCTCAGGATCCTGGAGCCCCAGATCTTTGTCACGATAGTTTGGATCCGGCGAGCGCTCCTATAGGTGTTTGTATGGATCGAACCTGGGACCCTCTATCTGTGAAGCACGAGCGCTAACCGTGCTAACGAGCGCTAACCGTGCTAACGAGCGCTAACCGTGCTAACAACCCTCAGCTTTTCAAACTTTTCAAACACTCGGGTCAAATTACGGCCAGCGATTTTCTTTTGTCAAAAAAAGAAATGGTGGTAAAACAAATTCCCCTCAGCAGAAAGGAAAGGCTGAGGTGTGAAGCTCCTCCAGAGCCCCCGGATCTGCATTACAGTCACTCCTGACAGGCTGATGGGTTCACTCTCAGCCCGAGGACACAGAGCTGGATGATCAGAATATAAATCACTCTGGAAACACTCTCCACTTCACGCACAGATGTTCAGGAATGTTGGGAGACATTTGCAATGCATCACCTGCAGCTGGAAGAATATATGCAAATAGACACAGACGCATCTCGTTATAGAAGGGGGCGTGGCCTCGCTGAGGGGGAAATAGAATCTTTACAGAAACACACTTTTCCCTCTTTTTAGTCATTTTCTGGTGGAATATCAACTTCTTTATCACATGAATAAAGTCAAGTGTAAATCAGGCCCATATGGATGTTTTCTCACAGCAGATTGTTCAGTAGAAGTGAAAAAACGGCAGTTGTAGCTAGCGCTAGCTAACCGTTAGCATTAGCCCGATGCTAACATGTAGCATCAGGTTAGCATTCTCCCTTATTTATGTATTTATGGGCTGTTGAACCACTTTGCTCCTCCCCATGTCTTTGTATCTTTATTTAGTAGAAACTATATTCATAATTCAGCGTTTGTTAAAGTAGTTTTTGAATAATTAGAGAAAGTTTATATTTTTCTCAAAATTGTTTTCCCCCTTAACTGTTTTCAGAAAACCACAATTGCAACTTGACTGCCAACGGGTCGGAGGCCCCAATGCACACTAATGGAATCACAAAGAAGAAGCTAACAGGCTAACGGGCATTTTTTGTCACTTTTCATAAATTTTTCGTCACTTTTTTGTCAATGTTTTCTAACAATCTAAAAAGAAAAGCATCAAAATAGCGAGAAAAAGAGGGTGAAAAGTCAACACAACATGAGAAAAACAGGGACAAAAAATGATAGAAAAAAATAATAAAAAAAACAACAAAATAATATACAATATTACTTTCAAATAAAAGCTAGTTTTAATTATGATTTTGAGTAAAAGACTTGACTTTGAGAGTATTTTTGCTGTATTTTGAATATTACACTCTATTAAATACTGAATAATCCAGGTTTAGTTGCTTTATTTGTTAAGATTTTGGCAGGATCTTTGAGTTAGGTTGGGAACCACTGCATTACACCGCAGACACTTGTAAAACACAGTGATGTGCGGCGCCCTGTGGATCTCCCTGTACTGCCCCCCCGATGCAGACCCGCCTCTGGACAAAGCGGAGCGAGGTCTCATTCTGATGCATCTGAATGTGTTCTGATTGTGCATTCCGAACGCTGCCCGGCCCCTGGAGCGCTCCGGCCCCCGGCTCCTCCCAGCCTCGCACATGAAGCCCGGCCCCCGGCTCCTCCCAGCCTCATGAAGCCCGGTGCCGTGTTTACAAACGCTCCCCCGTCTGTGGCGGATGTGGGGGCTGTTTATTCCACAGGGGAAGGAAACGAGTACAGTTCTCCAGCAGAAAGAGGAAATGTTACTTTGAGATACGCGGAGCTTTCACAACAGACTGACCTTCAGCTGACAGCGGGCGCTCGCGCAGGGACGCGCACGGCTGCAGACAACACCGCACCGGCGCTATTATCGCTCCACAAGGCGCAGTAACAGCTTTAGCCAGCAGGGGGCTGTACGCCAATGATGGATGAAGACAAAAAAATGGACCGTAATATTACGACCAGATCTGGGCCACAAGATGAAGTCTTGATAATACGTTCACGTTAATAATGTTCACGATTTAGAATGTGATGATGTCATAGAGTCAGGTGGAGGGCGGGGCCAATACAGCTCTACGGGAGAAATGCAGTGTTTGGAAGAAATCTCGTTTTTCCTCATCAGTATCTGATCGTGATTCACAAACCTGTGATATTATTTTTATGTCTGAAAGTCTTTTTCAGAGAGAATAATTAGACATTAGTTCATATGAGCCGACAGAGGAGACAATGAACTTTGTGACAGTTTTTGTTTCATGTGGATTCTCCCAGTTACCACAGTTACCGTCATAGAATTTTCAGCTGCTCCAACTCAACTAAAAAAACAATAGATACAGACGCATCTCGTCATAGAAGGGGGCGTGGCTTCACCGAGAGGGAAATAGAATCTTTACAGAAACAATTTTCCCTCTTTTTAGCCATTTTCTGGTGGAATATAAACTTATTTATCACATACAAATAAAGTCAAGTGTAAATCGTTAGTGCTAGCTAACCGTTAGCATTAGCCAGATGCTAACATGTAGCATCAAGTTAGCATTCTCTGTTATTCATGTATTTATGGGCTGTTGAACCACTTTGCTCCTCCCCATGTCTTTGTATCATTATTTAGTAGAAACTATGTTCATAATTCAGCGTTTGTTAAAGTAGTTTTTGAATAATTAGAGAAAATTTACATTTTTTTCAAATTGTTTTCCCCCTTAACTGTTTTCAAACATGACCAAATATGGGCGACTCAAGAGATGCGTCTGTATCTGTGGGCTCTTTAGAATGTTGTGACGTCACGTGAACGCCACCTATAGATACAGACGGCATCTCTGGAGTCGCCCATATATGGTCATGTTTGAAAACAGTTAAGGGGGAAAACAATTTGAAAAAAATGTAAATTTTCTCTAATTATTCAAAACCTACTTTTAACAAACGCTGAATTATGAAAATAGTTTCTACTAAATAAAGATACAAAGACATGGGGAGGAGCAAAGTGGTTCAACAGCCCATAAATACATGAATAACGGAGAATGCTAACCTGATGCTACATGTTAGCATCGGGCTAATGCTAACGCTAGCGCTAGCTACGACTGCCTGCCGTAAACTTATTTATCACATACAAATAAAGTCCAGTGTAAATCGGGCCCATATGGATTGTTCAGTAGAAGCGAAAAAACGGCAGTCGTAGCTAGCGTTAGCACAGTGCTAACATGTAGCATAAAGTTAGCATTCTCCGTTATTTATGTTTTATGGGCTGAGAGAAAGTTTAGATTGTTCTCAGTTGTTTTCCCCCTTAACTGTTTTCAAACATGACCATATATGGGCGATTCCAGAGACGCCGTGGTCGTTGCTACGGTAACGCCATGACACATACGACAAGGGTTTCACTGACTCTTTGATTGGAACATCCTGTCAAACAAACTTAGGCCAAACTAGGCTTTTTTATCCCCATATAAATGTTACTGTCGCTATTATTGCACTTTTTTTTTTTTACAAATCAGAACAAACGGAAACATTGTGGGCGAACTACAGTAAACTGGATCATCTAAACTACATTTCCGTGCAGTCCCACGTCCACATACACGACACACTGAAGTCACACTGCCTGGATTATACCAGATACTTCCTATGAAAACAAGTCGACTTCTCATCACATCCACAGTGTGTCCAGCCGTCACAGGGATCTGAGCTGTGCTAATCCATAAAGTGGATAAAAGAGCAGTGAGCGTGTTTTTAAAAAAGCTCCCAAATGTCTTATCTGTCAGAGCCACGCCGGTGCTGATGGTGCTGGTGCTGATGGTGCTGGTGCCGGTGCTGATGCTGATGGTGCTGGTGCCGGTGCTGATGGTGCTGGTGCCGGTGCTGATGCTGCCTGCGGCTCTGACGGAGTTAATATCCCTCTGTGAAGGCCGGGCAGCAGCACATTACACAGAGCCTAATGGAGCTGCATTTATGTTCCATTAAAGCCTTTCCCAGCACTGTATTAGCCCAACACTTCTCTCAGCAGTCCATTCTCAGCACACGCATCACCACAAACCTGCTCCAGAAAGCAAGAGTGAGGCGCCGCTACTCCAGAAAACCAGAGTGAGGCGCCGCTGCAGCCAAACGCCTCACTCTCTGCGCCTCCATGTGGGTCTGGGGTGAAGTAGACTTTACCACCTTCTTATTCTTCACCTCGACTCAGACATGGGTGGGTTTTCTGTTTCTGTTTCTGCTGATATCTCGACGTCCACACGGTTCCAGACGAGCCGATTCAGCTCCTGTGCTTCCGATACCGATACCAGGGGTTTGAGCATCTGCCGATAGATACAGACGGCATCTCTGGACTCGCCCATATATGGTCATTTTTTAAAACAGTTAAGGAGGAAAACAATTTTGAAAAAATGTAAATTTTCTCCAATGATTCAAAAACGACTTTAACAAACGCAGAATTATGAATATAGTTTCTACTAAATAAAGATACAAAGACATGGGGAGGAGCAAAGTGGTTCAACAGCCCATAAATACATGAATAACGGAGAATGCTAACTTGATGCTACATGTTAGCATCGGGCTAATGCTAACGGTTAGCTAGCGCTTGCTACAACTGCAGTTTTTTCACTTCTTCTGAACAATCTGCTGTGAGAAAATATCCATATGGGCCTGATTTACACCTGACTTTATGTATGTGATAAATAAGTTCAGATTCCACCAGAAAATGGCTAAAAAGAGGGAAAATTGTGTTTCTCTAAAGATTCTATTTTCCCCCTCGGCGAGGCCACGCCCCCTTCAATGACGAGATGCGTCTGTATGTATATTAACCGATACCAAGAGACTTTCTTGGAAGTGGCTGCTGTGAGGAACAAAGTGAATCCTCTTTTCTCCAGGGTGAGATCAATAAAGTTGTGTCTGTATCTCCCACATGTTACAGATCAATTATATCTATCAATAAACTCATGGAAAAACATCAATGAGAATCCATGACTAAATGTCCTCGGCCACTTTAGCTGATCCGATTCTGTCCCAGCCGTGATCAGTTAGCATTAGCATGCTGTTGCTAGTCGCTGCGTTTGGCTTGGCTTCAAAACTATGTTTGAGGAGGTTAAAACTAACTCCGAGACTTGAGGTTCTTGTTTTTTTTGAGGGAAGCTCCACATGCTGCGTTTGCTGTTGTGGCAAAGTGTTTTTGTTTATTCACAGGAGGGTCAGTGCACCTGCAGCTGCTCAGATTCACCTAACGGTTTGGAGAAAGGTTTATGTAACTAAGGTCGCCCGTAACATTATTCTGTTTAATATTTTCCAGAGCTTTGTTATTGCATTGGTCCAGCACACAGGTGTCCAAACTACCGCCCGGGTACAGGCGTGCCCCGCTGGGTACAGGTGTGAGTACAGGTGTGCCCGCTGGGTACAGGTGTGAGTACAGGTGTGCCCGCTGGGTACAGGTGTGCCCGCTGGGTACAGGTGTGCCCGCTGGGTACAGGTGTGTCCCGCTGTGTGCTGTGCCCCGCTGGGTACAGGTGTGTCCCGCTGGGTACAGGTGTGTCCCGCTGGGTACAGGTGTGTCCGCTGGGTACAGGTGTGTCCCGCTGGGTACAGGTGTGTCCCGCTGGGTACAGGTGTGCCCGCTGGGTACAGGTGTGTCCCGCTGTGTGCTGTGCCCCGCTGGGTACAGGTGTGTCCCGCTGGGTACAGGTGTGTCCCGCTGGGTACAGGTGTGTCCGCTGGGTACAGGTGTGCCCGCTGGGTACAGGTGTGTCCCGCTGACCAACTCTAAACGCAGACTAAAGCGTAAGTCTTTGTGCTTATCGGAGCGCTCTCTGAGATCTGCAGATCCAGGCCTGTAGCATTAGTGTTAGCATTAGCATTAGCTTTGTTCCTCCAATCAGACTCCACAGGGGAAAGGAGAGGGAGGTGAACATGTGCTTTTGTTTGGGCTACGTTAACGCAATAACGGCCGAGCGAGTGCCGACCACAGCGGGACCGGCTCCGACCGGCTCCGACCACAGCGGGACCGGCTACGACCACAGCGGTCTCCGGCCCCGGTCTGGTCTCTGGTCTCTGGTCTCTGGTCTCTGGTCTCTGGTCTTTGGTCTTTGGTCTTTGGTCTTTGGTCTCTGGTCTCTGGTCTCTGGTCTCTGGTCTCAGTCTCTTGCCTCGGTCTCCGGCCCCGGTCTGTGGTCCCGGTCTCTGTGTGTTGTGTGTTGCTGCAGAGCGAGCAGAAATTCCACGGCTAAGCCCCGGAGTGAGATGAGCAGTTGTGCCCTGACCCGTGAGGCGCTGTGGGGAGTGGAGGTGAGGGGGGGGCAGGGGGGGGCAGGGCGGTGTGACAGGCTGCAGAGAGGAGGGCAGGGGGGTCAGAAACACTGCTCTTTTAACAGTGTGTGCAGGTGAGGAGACACAGCAGAAAGGGAAGGCACTTTAAAAACACACGGCCATGGCTTCCCTTCAGGCAGGTTTCACTCAGACTTAAACTTCCTGATCTGTCTCTGCCTGAAAAGAAACACAGCCGCCTTTAGCGCCTTTAACACTCGCTGTGGTGTTGTTTCAATGAGCTTCTGTCCACAGATCCACATTTGCTGATTTAGGACAATGTTGAAGGAAAGAACTAAAGCAGCGACAAAAACAGAGTTGGGACACTATTCCCTCCTGAGCTCAGAGACGGATCCACATCAGGACCGTTTTACTAAAGATAAACTTTACTAAACTCACTGAGCTGATCCACAAAAGTAAAAACTCTCCACACAAAGATCTGAGACACAGTGAGAGCGCTCACTCTGTCACTGATCCTTTACCAAAACTGTTCAAGAAAGTGTTTCTTATTGTCACTTTTCTCTTTGTCTAAGAGTCGAGTTTCGTATTCAGTCCTGGTTTAGTCCTGGTTCAGTCCTGGTTCAGTCCTGGTTTAGTCCTGGTTTAGTCCTGGTTTAGCCCTGGTTTAGCTCTGGTTTAGTCCTGGTTTAGTCCTGGTTTAGTCCTGGTTTAGTCCTGGTTTAGTCCTGGTTTAGTCCTGGTTTAGTCCTGGTTTAGTCCTGGTTTGGTCCTGGTTTAGACCTGGTTTAGTCCCGGTTTAGTCCTGGTTTAGTCCTGGTTTAGTCCTGGTTTAGTCCTGGTTTGGTCCTGGTTTAGACCTGGTTTATTCCTGGTTTAGTCCTGGTTTGGTCTTGGTTTAGACCTGGTTTAGCCCTGGTTTATTCCTGGTTTAGTCCTGGTTTGGTCCTGGTTTAGACCTGGTTTAGCCCTGGTTTATTCCTGGTTTAGTCCTGGTTTGGTCTTGGTTTAGACCTGGTTTAGCCCTGGTTTAGTCCTGGTTTAGTCCTGGTTTAGTCCTGGTTTGGTCTTGGTTTAGTCCTGGTTTAGTCCTGGTTTAGTCCTGGTTTAGACCTGGTTTAGTCCTGGTTTAGCCCTGGTTTATTCCTGGTTTAGTCCTGGTTTGGTCTTGGTTTAGACCTGGTTTAGCCCTGGTTTAGTCCTGGTTTAGTCCTGGTTTAGTCCTGGTTTAGTCCTGGTTTAGTCCTGGTTTAGACCTGGTTTAGTCCTGGTTTAGTCCCGGTTTAGTCCAGGTTTAGTCCTGGTTTAGTCCTGGTTTGGTCTTGGTTTAGTCCTGGTTTAGTCCTGGTTTAGTCCTGGTTTAGACCTGGTTTAGTCCTGGTTTAGTCCTGGTTTAGTCCTGGTTTAGACCTGGTTTAGTCCTGGTTTAGTCCTGGTTTAGTCCTGGTTTAGTCCTGGTTTAGTCCTGGTTTAGTCCTGGTTTAGACCTGGTTTAGTCCTGGTTTAGTCCTGGTTTAGTCCTGGTTTAGTCCTGGTTTAGACCTGGTTTAGTCCTGGTTTAGCCCTGGTTTAGTCCTGGTTTAGACCTGGTTTAGTCCTGGTTTAGTCCTGGTTTAGACCTGGTTTAGTCCTGGTTTAGCCCTGGTTTAGTCCTGGTTTAGACCTGGTTTAGTCCTGGTTTAGTCCTGGTTTAGTCCTGGTTTAGTCCTGGTTTAGCCCTGGTTCAGTCCTGGTTCAGTCCTGGTTCAGTCCTGGTTTAGTCCTGGTTTAGACCTGGTTTAGTCCTGGTTTAGTCCTGGTTTAGCCCTGGTTTAGTCCTGGTTTAGTCCTGGTTTAGACCTGGTTTAGACCTGGTTTGGTCCTGGTTTGGTCCTGGTTTGGTCCTGGTTTAGCCCTGGTTTAGATCTGGTTTAGATCTGGTTTAGTCCTGGTTTAGTCCTGGTTTAGTCCTGGTTTAGTCCTGGTTTAGTCCTGGTTTAGTCCTGGTTTAGTCCTGGTTTAGACCTGGTTTAGTCCTGGTTTAGCCCTGGTTTAGTCCTGGTTTAGTCCTGGTTTAGTCCTGGTTTAGCCCTGGTTTAGATCTGGTTTAGATCTGGTTTAGTCCTGGTTTAGTCCTGGTTTAGTCCTGGTTTAGTCCTGGTTTAGTCCTGGTTTAGTCCTGGTTTAGTCCTGGTTTAGACCTGGTTTAGTCCTGGTTTAGCCCTGGTTTAGTCCTGGTTTAGATCTGGTTTAGTCCTGGTTTAGTCCTGGTTTAGTCCTGGTTTAGTCCTGGTTTAGTCCTGGTTTAGTCCTGGTTTAGTCCTGGTTTAGTCCTGGTTTAGTCCTGGTTTAGTCCTGGTTTAGACCTGGTTTAGTCCTGGTTTAGTCCTGGTTTAGCCCTGGTTTAGCCCTGGTTTAGTCCTGGTTTAGTCCTGGTTTAGTCCTGGTTTAGTCCAGGTTTAGTCCTGGTTTAGTCCTGGTTTAGTCCAGGTTTAGTCCTGGTTTAGTCCTGGTTTAGTCCTGGTTTAGTCCTGGTTTAGTCCCGGTTTAGTCCCGGTTTAGTCCAGGTTTAGTCCTGGTTTAGTCCTGGTTTAGTCCTGGTTTAGTCCTGGTTTAGTCCTGGTTTAGTCCTGGTTTAGTCCAGGTTTAGTCCTGGTTTAGTCCTGGTTTAGTCCTGGTTCAGCCCTGGTTTAGTCCCGGTTTAGTCCCGGTTTAGTCCAGGTTTAGTCCTGGTTTAGTCCTGGTTTAGTCCTGGTTTAGTCCTGGTTTAGTCCTGGTTTAGTCCTGGTTTAGACCTGGTTTAGTCCTGGTTTAGTCCTGGTTTAGTCCTGGTTTAGACCTGGTTTAGTCCTGGTTTAGTCCTGGTTTAGCCCTGGTTTAGCCCTGGTTTAGTCCTGGTTTAGTCCTGGTTTAGTCCTGGTTTAGTCCAGGTTTAGTCCTGGTTTAGTCCTGGTTTAGTCCAGGTTTAGTCCTGGTTTAGTCCTGGTTTAGTCCTGGTTTAGTCCTGGTTTAGTCCCGGTTTAGTCCCGGTTTAGTCCAGGTTTAGTCCTGGTTTAGTCCTGGTTTAGTCCTGGTTTAGTCCTGGTTTAGTCCTGGTTTAGTCCTGGTTTAGTCCAGGTTTAGTCCTGGTTTAGTCCTGGTTTAGTCCTGGTTCAGCCCTGGTTTAGTCCCGGTTTAGTCCCGGTTTAGTCCAGGTTTAGTCCTGGTTTAGTCCTGGTTTAGTCCTGGTTTAGTCCTGGTTTAGTCCTGGTTTAGTCCTGGTTTAGTCCTGGTTTAGTCCTGGTTTAGTCCTGGTTTAGACCTGGTTTAGTCCTGGTTTAGTCCTGGTTTAGTCCTGGTTTAGTCCTGGTTTAGTCCTGGTTTAGTCCTGGTTTAGCCCTGGTTTAGTCCTGGTTTAGTCCAGGTTTAGTCCTGGTTTAGTCCTGGTTTAGACCTGGTTTAGTCCTGGTTTAGTCCTGGTTTAGACCTGGTTTAGTCCTGGTTTAGTCCTGGTTTAGTCCTGGTTTAGTCCAGGTTTAGTCCTGGTTTAGTCCTGGTTTAGTCCTGGTTTAGTCCTGGTTTAGACCTGGTTTAGTCCTGGTTTAGTCCTGGTTTAGTCCTGGTTTAGTCCTGGTTTAGTCCTGGTTTAGTCCTGGTTTAGTCCTGGTTTAGACCTGGTTTAGTCCTGGTTTAGTCCTGGTTTAGTCCTGGTTTAGTCCTGGTTTAGTCCTGGTTCAGTCCTGGTTCAGTCCTGGTTCAGTCCTGGTTTAGTCCTGGTTCAGTCCTGGTTTAGACCTGGTTTAGTCCTGGTTTAGACCTGGTTTAGTCCTGGTTTAGACCTGGTTTAGTCCTGGTTTAGTCCTGGTTTAGACCTGGTTTAGACCTGGTTTAGACCTGGTTTAGTCCTGGTTTAGTCCTGGTTTAGTCCTGGTTTAGACCTGGTTTAGTCCTGGTTTAGTCCTGGTTTAGTCCTGGTTTAGTCCTGGTTTAGTCCTGGTTTAGTCCTGGTTTAGTCCTGGTTTAGTCCTGGTTTAGACCTGGTTTAGTCCTGGTTTAGACCTGGTTTAGTCCTGGTTTAGACCTGGTTTAGTCCTGGTTTAGACCTGGTTTAGTCCTGGTTTAGACCTGGTTTAGTCCTGGTTTAGACCTGGTTTAGTCCTGGTTTAGACCTGGTTTAGTCCTGGTTTAGTCCTGGTTTAGACCTGGTTTAGTCCTGGTTTAGACCTGGTTTAGTCCTGGTTTAGTCCTGGTTTAGTCCTGGTTTAGTCCTGGTTTAGTCCTGGTTTAGCCCTGGTTTAGTCCTGGTTTAGTCCTGGTTTAGTCCTGGTTTAGTCCTGGTTTAGTCCTGGTTTAGTCCTGGTTTAGCCCTGGTTTAGTCCTGGTTTAGTCCTGGTTTAGTCCTGGTTTAGTCCTGGTTTAGTCCTGGTTTAGTCCTGGTTTAGTCCTGGTTTAGACTCTGCCGTCTCTGATAATGACTTAAGTCTTAGTAAGTTATAGCTTTGCTTCTCTTTAACCTCTTAACTCCCGCCTGAACCGAGAGGATCTTTTTCCTCACATCAGATTTTTTTTCCATACATTTTTTTGTGGGTTTTTTGTCATTTTTGTCACATTTTTTGTCACATTAAAAAAAAAACCTCACATTTTTATCCAATTTTTGCCATTTTTTGTTACATTTTTGTCAATTTTTCGTCAAGTTTTCATCCAATTTTTGGTCATTTTTTTGTCAAATTTTATCACACTTTCTTCACATTTTTGTATTTTTTTCGTCCATTCTTTGTCACATTTTTAAACTTTTTTTGTCAAATTTTTGTCACATTTTTATCAAATTTTTGACTTTTTTTTGTCAATTTATGTCATTTTTTTGTCACATTTAAAAAAAGAAAAGTTTTTTTTGGTGTTGCAAGTATACAGTGTGCGAGAGATTTTTCCTTTTCTACATTTGGCCTCTATGCCTTCTCTTACACACCTGTTTAAAACAAAGAGATGTGCAAAGTAAACCTTCTTTTAAAAAAAATTGTCAAATTTTTATCAATTTTTTGTCACATTTTTTGTCATTTCTTTTGTCAAATTTTATCACATTTTCGTCACATTTTTGTATTTTTTTCGTCAATTTCTTGTGACATTTTTGTGACATTTTTGCCACTTTTTCATACATTTTTCGACACTTTTTTGCCAATGTTTTCTCACTTTTTTGTCACATTTCCATCATTGTTTTGTGCTGGAACCTCCGAGCCCAGTCAGAGTCCGCACGTCCCCTGACAGAGAAGTGTCTAATTGCTCTATAACAGGCCAGTGTTTATCGTCCCACAGATGCTGGATCCTTTATTTTACAGGAAACAACTCCCGGCACAGTAAATATTGTTTCTCTGCAGGATTTATGACTCCCATCTTAGCGCTGGCTTATAAAAAGGCAGTAATAACAGAAGCGTTCGCCTCACGAGGAGCGGCGTGTTCTCTGAAGTGAGCGAAGCCGTAAAGCACATGTTTGGGAAGCAGTAAAGCGGGATTACGAGAGCAGGAGAGAACCCGGCTTCAAACGCGTCACGTTCGTTAAGCGGAATCATGACGAAAATACTGAGATACGTCACACAAGGGGGTGTGGCCTAACCGAGGGGGGAGGAAACATATTCATCACACAGCAATAAACTCAAGTCAAAATGGGGTCAGTTTGTGGCTCAGGTTAGGAGATTAGTTTAAATTGTAGTTATTTTGACTAGTTTAGATGTAGTTGGGCATTTAACGCAGATTATTTCTCTTGTTCTGAGATCTTTCTGACTCATTTCAATACATTTCGCCTTTATTTCAAGTAAGTTTCTCTGACAATGGGGTAAGAAAAAAGGGTTTTGTCCCAGTTTATTCCATAAAAAGTGTAGTTATGACGTGTCGGACAAAGGAGGACAGATCACTGAGTTTTCCTGACTTTAAGCTCTCAGGGAACGTCTTGAATGTGATGATGTAAGTGTCTCGGTCACATCATGGGTCGATTATAAAAAGTCGAGTTTCCAGAAACTTACAGTTGCTACAATCATGCATTGAGGATTTTATTAAAAAAGCCCCGATTGACACGTGCCACTTTGCGAGCCGTCTAAAGAAACCTGATGTTTAAGTTTCTATCTATCTATCTATCTATCTATCTATCTATCTATCTATCTATCTATCTATCTATCTATCTATCTATCTATCTATCTATCTATCTATCTATCTATCTATCTATCTATCTATCTATCTATCTATCTATCTATCTATCTATCTATCTATCTATCTATCTATCTATCTATCTATCTTATTTCAAGCGACATTTACCATAGAACCATCATCAAATTAGCAAAATAATCTTGGTCAGATCAGGAAAAAGTGTCTAAATGAGTGAAAACCGCTCAAAACAAGATGCACTTCCTTAATTAGACTCCACCCTTGTGTGATGTGTAGCTCGCGCAGCTCCGATGCTAACAGTCCGGCCCTCATTAGCTGTAGAAAGTTTAAGAAAACGAGGCACCAGGCTCTAAAGTCATTTTTAACGTGTCTAAAGTCCAAGGCTTTCCAATGGGAGATGAGCGGTGACAGCAATGGCCTCTAGTGTCGTCGTCACAAAGCAGAGCGGCCGTTGGGCTTAGGTTTGGGAAGAATTTATCCAAAAAACGCTGATTAAAACACTAATAAATCAAGAGCAAATATCAAGAAATGAATTGAGCAACTTGCAATAAAAAATTCTGTACAAGCTTATTGTAAATGATGTAAATGTGCATGTGGACTATTTTCAATTATATTTCATGTGATTATTATATGATTATATGATTTTTTTAATTTTCTGTTATTGGAATAAAATGTGTTTTGTCCTTTAGTTTATGGTGAAAGAACAACTCACTGGTTTTAAAGTCTTTCAAACAGTCATACAATGTCATTGTTTACAGTGAAGTGACTGAAAGTGGTGAAACCTGGTTTAAACTCAGTCCCGGTGATGAATGTTGATGTTGTAAATGCATTAGGAAAGTTTGAGATGAGTTTAGACCAGAAAATAGACATTTGAAATTTATCAGGCACAGCTCCTTTAAGGACGGAAAAGTAAGTAATACTTTAATAACTCATGCTTATTGTCTCAGTTTAGAGTTTAGTTTTATGCAACAAAAACTTAATAACAGTAAATGGGGTAAAAAAAAATGTTTTAAATGAAATCGATATCACATTAATAAATATCAAAACTACTCGTATTTGACTTTGACTGAACATTTCATTTCCCTGCCCTCACTTTGCAGAAAAAATATCGAGATATACATCGTGTATCGATATTGAACCTAAACGTATCGTGATATGAATCTTGGTCCATATTGTTTCATTTTGTTGAGAATTTCCTGAGAAAAACAGCTTAATATGCAACGCTAACTGATACATGTAAACGAATGGAAGCGGCTAAGCTAAGCTAAGCTAAGCTAAGCTAAGCTAAGCTAAGCTACGCCATAGGAATGAATGGGAACGTCAGCCACACTTGCATATTCCACAGGTTCTATCAAAACGCTGCCCGAGCAAAGGTTTAAAACATACACCAGAGGAAAAGACTTAGGGTTGCTCGATTATTGAAAAAATAATAATCACGATTATTTTTGTCATAATTGAAATCACGATTATTCAAACGATTATTTGTTGCCTTTAAAAAAAAAACATAAAAAAGTGACAAAAATCCATCAAAAAAGTGACAAAAATCCAGCAGAAAAATGACAAAAATCCATCAGAAAAAAGACAAAAATCCATCAAAAAAGTGACAAAAATCCATCAAAAAAGTGACAAAAATCCAGCAGAAAAAAGACAAAAATCCCAAAATTAAAAATTGAAAAAAAAAAATTGAAAAAAATAAATAAAAAATTGAAAAAAATAAATAAATAAATAATTATAATCGATTTTTTGCAATTATGCTAATTTTGTAATCGTTTACTGTTGTAATCGAAATCGGAATCGAATTTCGATTAATTGCACAGCCCTAGACAGTATCGATACCTGCTCGAGCGAATATTTAGCCTCGATATTACTTTTAGTATCGAGGAACACACTGTTTTTGACAACCAGAATCAAGCCGCAATTATGAAGAAAGAAAAAAATGGCTCCCAATAACGTAGAATGTGCATTAGTCCTCGATCATCCCTCTCTTAAACCTTTCCTAAACTGCTCTCCGTTCCCGTACGTGCCTCACAGCGCGGGAACAAACCCCTCCCCGTCTGTGGAGCTGTGAGCGAGCAGACCGGAGTGTGTGCAGGTACATCATTTCACAGCTGTGTCCGTCAGGCTCGCACAGGGAAGGTGTGTGAGCGCATCATAAATCACCCAGTGTAACAGCAGAGCGTGAGCGGCCCCGGCGAGGCCCTCACACCGGCTGACCAGAAAACCCCCCCCTCTGGAGCTCGAGCCGCTTTATTTATGCAAGTACTGATCCGAGCGTCGAGTGTTTGTTCCTGTGTCATCACACACGCCCAGGAAATCACAACAGTTCATTCATGCAGGCCTTATATTTGAAGAGTTTAGCGGTGCTAGGCTAGTGCGAGGCTAGTGCATGTCTATGGTAACTAGTAGCCTTCATTAAAAACCTTGTCCTCCCAGTGTTAATTTCATCGACTAAAATATTTAGTCTTAATTTTAGTCAAAGTGATATTTTTGTGACTAAAATTGGACTAAAACTAAATGAAAAGTTTCTCATGAGACTAAAACTGTGACTAAAATGTCCAGATATTTGAGTCGACTAAAATCAGACTAAATAAACATGAAAAGGAGAGACTAAAATCATCCAAACTTGTATTGAGCGTCTGAAAGAGCCTCAGATCATGTTTAAAGGATCAGCTCTGAGCTTTGTTCATGTGGAGCAGAAACATGAAGCAGAGGAACAACATTAAATATGATCATAATCAATATTATCAATGCAAAGTCCACTCAATTAGTCTGACATTTAGTCGACTAAAACTAGACTAAAATCTAATTACATTTTCGTCAAAAGACTAAAACTAAATTAAAACATGTTGTCAAAATTACCACTGCTTCCTCCAAACGTTGCCAGATCTGATTTGTAGAAGCTCCTTTGTGAATTGTAGTGATGCGGCCGCAGGTAAACAAACTACTGTAGGTCCGGTAAGCTAGCAGATCACTCCGCCGCTGCGTAGCTACAACCAGGAAGCTGCTGCTGCTCAAATATAAGTTCTTCTAAATGCAAAATGGTCATATTTCAAACATTATTCAGTCACACAGACATTTATATGGTTAGTCTGGTGTTATAAGTGATTTGCCTCAGACTGTTTTTAATGCAGGTACTAGTTACCATAGACATGCACTAGCCTAGCACTAGCCTAGCATCACTAAACTCTTCAAATGAATAAAAAAACATATCTCCAGAAATCAACAACACTCTGCATAAAGTTAGGAAATGAAAAAAAAAAAGTAATATGTTTGCATCACTGTGAGTTACACTACTTTCAGTTACTGTTGAGTTACTCTTGGCAAAATATGAATTGAAAATAGTAATAATGCCATGTTAGATAGTTTTGAAAGTGTCAGTTCAGCACACAGTTAGAAAAATGTGAAAGTTGATGCTACGACGCTCTGTGAGAAACACCAAGACACAACAGGGTTTCCTTAACTTTGTGAAAGGAGCGAAACAGCGCCCCCAATTTGACGCGGGTGGCCAGAAAGTGTACTGCATCCACATTTACCACTGAGAATGAATGGGAACAACAGAACTGTTCTGGCAGATCCCACTGGTGAACAACAGCTCGTTCAAAACAGCATAAAACAACATCCAAGCCAAAGTTTAAATCTGATCCAAGAGCAGAAACACTCAGGACGTCCCAATCCCATATATTTATACTTTGTCAGAATAATAAATCATAAACCTATTGCCTAATAAAGTATTTGATAACCATGTAAGAAGCTTCAGATTGAGCTGACGCGTCTTCAGTGAGTGTTCAGTCTGCAGGTGTTAGCGTTAGCGTTAGTGGTAGCATTAGCAGAGCTGTGGTAAACCTGCAGATTCAGGACCGTCTTTTGGGGGATCTGTAAGGACAGGCCTCTGACTCAGGCTTTGCTCACACGCTGCAGAACAAGGAGACCATGTCACTGAGATGAGCTGAGAGACAACGGTCCACACCATAATAAGTATGTACCATAAGTATGTGGGTATGGGAAGGCGGGTGGTTGTGGGTGAAAAATGTGGGTATGGGAATGGTGGGTGGGTGCGGGTCGAAAGTGTGTGGGTTTTAGAAGGGATAGGACTATGCGAGTGAGTGCAGGGGTGAATGTGCAGAACAAGTGTTAAGGACTGACTGATGCTCTGCAGAGTGAGGGGTGTGTGGTGTAGCCGGGCCTGGTCCGGTTGGGGACAGAGGATGGAAATTAGCTTGAGCTATAATCCTGCATTTTAAGTATACTGTACTTTGTGTAAATGCATTGTCCCTTTTAAATAAATAAATACAAATACAAATAATCATTCTGAACATAACGAGAAGTACAGAAAATATACAAACACAGAGACGCAAACATCTGACTCACTGATAGGCTTCACCCTCTCTGTGCAGAGAAGTGCAAGACGAGGATAAGAGGAGACTGGACTTCACTTCTTCTCTTTCTCTGACGTCACCAGCTGCTTCTCCTGCTTTGTAACTGGAACAACGGCAATAAAAGCCTTATCTTTGAGACGACTTCTATCTCCAGTGTCTGCTTTGGCTTTATCCAAATAACTGTTCTGGCGTGATACAAAAGAACCAGATCCTAACAGATGCTGGGACAGCCCTAACTATGCTCTACAAACTCTACATGAAAGTCCCTGGCACTGGTCCTTCCACGGCTTTAACACTCACTTCTTTGGGTGAAATAATGTGGGCAGAGCAGATTCTCCTGATATTTCCTCAGCAGAAACAGCGACGGACATGAGTCGAAAGCGACCCGGACACTCAGAGCGACGGCGGCTCCAGCTCATTACCGGGGGAAGTTAGAAGAATCAGGACTTACAGATCTTGTGCTTCCCTTTCATGGGGAACTTGACGAGCAGCTCCTGGGGACTGGAGCAGATGAAGACGAACGGAGAGCTCGACTCTTCGCCGATATCAGGGAACTGCACAGAGAGGGAGGACGAGAGCCGGGGTTATTACAGGAACTGTGTGTGCTTTACAATACAGTCTTTATGCAGAAAAAAGGAGATGTTAGTGACTTTCATTGTCCCATCAGCTTCAGAAAACCATCGCCAGAGCTGAAAACTGAGAGCACTTTAAGGCAAACAAAAACCCATAACATTGTAAATGAAAATGTACAAATCTATGATAACCACAAATACCGTAAATGCTCTAATAGAGGCCGGGGCCTTTATTTACTCCAGGGCATCAGGACCAGGCCTTTATTGGAACCAGGCCACAATTAGAGACAGGCCTTTATTTCTATTTGAGTAAAACGGACGACCAGGAAAACGAAGAAAAACGAGATTTGTGTCCATTTGAACTAAAATATTAGGTTCATTTATTAATGAACATTTCAAACCCTCTCCCAGCGGCTGGAACATTGACGCCTTTTATTTTGTCGGGACAACAGGAAGTGTTTCGCTGCTGTTAGCGGAGCTTTGACATCAGTGTCACTGCAGGTTTCTGTTTCGTTTTTACCGGACCGGATTATTTGTTGTTATCTTGTGTAAAAGGCGAGTTTAGACGGAGCGTTTGTGTTTGTGATCGATCATGAGACTGACCCGAGAGAAGACGAGACGCTCGCGCTGATGGGAGGAGTTATTTTGAGGCGCGGGACTGACCTGCACACGGAGCAGCTGGACGTGCTTTGAAGACGCGATGGAGACTTTATTAAAACCCTGGAGGGTCACACAACATTTGCCCTGTTTCCAAATATGGTCACAGGAGGTTTGAAAAGTGGCTAAATCTGTGTCAAAGTTACGCTGGGATCAGCTCCTCCGCAGCGTCGCCCTCGGCCCGGGTTCAGTTTGTTACTTCCTGCACCTGAGTTTTCATTTACACCAGTGTGAGACAAATTCCTAACATGGGGAATATTTCTACTGCTATAGTTTCTAATAAAAGCCCCGGCCTCTGTCGGAACACAGGCCAGTATTAGAGAATTTACGGTAATAATAATCCCTATATTAAACTCTAGGACATGGCCATAGACCCAGTGCAATGTGGTCAAATGGGAAACACAATGACCTTATGCCGCATCTGACAAGAAAATGAAGTATTTGCAGTTTTTCAAATGTTTTATAGGAGGCTCAGACTTTAGCTCCAGTTGTTCATGATCAAATATAACATTTGTTTCTTTAAAACAGTATTTCTGTGCTACACGACTACGTCACACTGAACCTGGGAATGAATGGAGGAAACAAAGTTAAACAAAACAAAGAAAAGACCTGATCCTGACGGCCTCGAGCGTCATGTCCGATGTAGAGTTTTATTAACACATCGAGAGCCAACAATCCAGACCGTTTGTCATGATATTTGTAGCACCACAGCGTTTTCTATGTTATAGTTGTGGACACAGGCTGTGGCTCGTTTGAAAGACGAGACTCTAAACTCTCCGCAGGTGAAAACAGTTTGATTCTATGTGCCTCGGTTCCTGAGAAAGTCAACAGTAAGTTAACAGAGGCGAGTTTGGATCAAAATCACTGATGGTTTTCTATAAATGGAGATAACGGGGTTTGATGAAACTCTCGCCTCTCTGGACGGACACTGATGTTATGTGAAGAGACAAATGCCGAAATATCTCAGTTTCAAGTCAATTTTCAACGACAACATCTTATTGTCACTTTTCTCTTTGTCTAAGAGTCTAGTTTCGTATTCAGTCCTGGTTTAGTCCTGGTTTAGTCCTGGTTTGGTCTTTTTTTTTTTGTCACATTTTTATGACATTTTTGTCATTTTTTCGTGAATTTTTGATCCAATTTTTGTCATTTTTTTGTCACATTTATAAAAAAATGTCAAATTTTTATCCAATTTTTGTCATTTTTTTGACATTTTTTCGTCAATTTCTTGTCAATGTTTTCTCGCTTTTTTGTCACATTTCCATCATTGTTTTTGTCTCAGTTTTGTTGCTATTTTCTCACCTTTTTTCCAGAAGCTTTTGGATTGGGGCAAAGCCAAACTGGAGAAAATGTGCTCAGTTCAGGTGAAAGGTTAAAGCTAAAAAGTGGAGCAGTCTCACGTGCATGTTGGCGCCATGATTTTTTTCTAGAAATGGAGATAATGGGGGTTTGATGAAACTCTCTCCTTCCTGATTAACTCCTCTCTCCTCTGACACCAACGTTTTGTGAAGAGGCAAATGCCGAAATATCTCAGTTTCAAGTCCATTTTCAACGACAACATTGTTACATGTTCTGAAACACGCGTGTTCTCGATCTCTTTTCATGGCGTGTGCATTTAAACAGCCTGGTTCTGGATTGAAGACTTTAACAGGATGTTTCTCAGTCGTCCTTGGACCGATTTTACCCATTTCAAAACTCAGAGAAATGTTAAAATCTCAACTGTTTCGATCTGTCCATGTGAAGCTGCTCTGCTTTGTCAAACGCTCCAGAGAGAGAGAGAGAAGTGTCGGGTTTACAGCTGTTACTACACAACAACAACACACCAACAAACAATAATATATAAAACCTCCAGATCGTGACTTTTCACACGTTTCTGATCGTCATTTGTTTCAGTTCTGTTCATCACAGAGCTGCCAAAACGGTTCATCAGAGTGTCTAGTTTCAAAAACGGCTTTTTGTCTCATGGACTTCGACTCGTGTGACGTCCAAGTTTGAAGAATGTTTGTTGACAGACCCCAAAACGCCGGGACCAGGTGGATGAAACCTTTAGAAAAATGAACTCAAGTCTCTCCTGTTTTACCTCTTCTTACGTCACACCCAGAAGAGGATGTGAAATGAAACAAGATCATATCATTCGGTGAAATCTGAAACATTAACTTGACAATATCATGACTCAGAAAAGCATCTGTAGCTCGTGTTGTTTAACCGTAACAAAGCTGAAGTTCTCACATAAAAAGCCTGGTTGATTCTGTCGTGACTCCTTTAAAAGAGCCGTGAATCCCGTGTGGTCCAGGATTGTGTGAGTGATTCCGAACATGTCCGGGCTAATGCGACTGCAGACGGCAGAGACGGCTCATGATATGGACACAGATAAAGATCATCACAGCGGAGCTTCACTGGCTCCTAAAGCAGATAATGAGCTCATTTACAATGCTAATGCTAATGCTAATGCGCTACAGGCACACGGGACCAACTGCACCGGGATCTCTGTGGAACATGTTCCGTGTGTGTCGTTTCATTTGGAACCATGACAGAGACAGAGATATTGAAATGATGTCAGGATTACAGACAGCTTTAACAAAGGGCTGAGGGACACACTCGGTATTTAAGGATCAGCCTTTTCCCTTCAATAAACACGCTTGAGATAAAGCTCCATATCCCAAACCAAACCATATCACAATGTTTGGTTTGAACATTTTATTTTGAGCCATAAACAGAACTATACAAGAACAAATACAGAGACAAGAGTGCCTTTAAACACAACACACGTCCTTTATAACTGGCCAACAGAATCAAATACATCACACTTTAGCTCGAAAAGGAGTGGGAACAATCCATCCATCCTTCTGCTTTATCCGGGGCCGGGCCGTGGGGGCAGCAGACTTCCCGATCCACACACACCTCCTCCAGCTGTTCTGACCCCGAGGCCACACCAGGCCAGCTCGGAGACATAGTCCCACCAGCGTGTCCTGGGTCCACGAGGCCTTGTCCCACTAGGACATGCCTGGAACACCTCCCGCGGGAGGCGACCAGGAGGCATCCAGAACAGATGCCCGAGCCACCTCAGCTGCTCCTTTCCACGTGAAGGAGCAGCGACTCTACTCCGAGCTCCTCCCGGGTAACTGAGCTCCTCCCCCCCAGCCACCCTGCGAAGGAAACTCATTTCAGCCGCTTGTATTCGCGATCTCGTTCTTTCGACAATAGGCGGCGTTCACGATTTAGAATGTGATGATGTCATAATGTCAGGTGGAGGGCGGGGCCAATACAGCTCTATGGGAGAAATGCAGTTTTTGGAAGAAATCTCCTTTTTCCTCATCAGTATTTGATCGTGATCGGATTCACAAACCTGTGATATTATTTTTATGTCTGAAAGTCCTTTCTCTTGGACAACATCACGCTCATGTTTTCACATATTGTCACCACTTTTTGACGTTTTTCTGAGAAAGTAATTGGACAATAGTTCATATGAGCCGACAGAGGAGACGATGAACTTTGTGACAGTTTGTGTTTCATGTGGATTCCTCCAGTAATGACTGAGATATGAGCCAAAAAACAAAGACATAAGTTACCGTCAGTTGCTCCACCTCCATTTTAAACTATAGGCTCTTTAGAATGTTGTGATGTCACGTGAACGCAGCCTATTGCCGGGTTGCAGGTTCTAGAATGTGATGATGTCATCGGACCCGACGGGGGGAGGAGCCAGTTTTTCCTATTAACAGCGTTACACTCTCTGCAGTCAGAGGAGGCTCTGCAGTCAGAGGAGGCTCTCTCTCTAGAACGCACAGTAAAAAAGCTACAAAATTGTACTAAAAATAAATCCAGGAAACAGCGAAAGGTGAAGCAGTTACAGCGAGAGACCAGAGGTGAGCACATCGTAGGTGCTCCTCAAACATCATGTATCAGTGTCATAAAGAACAGAAGAGGATCCTCTGATTATCAGAGAGAAGACATTTGTTTTAGCATAAGGACATGCAGTGGTTAGTGCTCGTGCTTCAGCTAGAAGGTCCCGGGTTCGATTCCCACCTGGACGGGGCCTTTCTGTGTTTGCATGTTCTCTGTGAAGGTTTCCTCCGGTTTCCCCTACCACTAAAACATGTACAATAGGCCATGTGTGTGGTGGTGTCAGTCTCCCCCAGGGGAAACTGAAGCTACAAAGGTAGTTTACACCGAGTGTGGAGTAAAAGTACAATCGTCTCATGTAAAGCACTTTGTGACCAGGTCTGTGAAAGACTCTGTATAAATAAACATCTTCTTCAACCAGGCCATGAGGAAACCGACATGCAGCTGAAACAAACATGTCCCTGCACTCAAATAAATGACCTTTAACTGACAGTCAGAGTGCGTATATATATA
Organism: Gobius niger; assembly: GCF_951799975.1. Lineage (NCBI taxonomy): Eukaryota > Metazoa > Chordata > Actinopteri > Gobiiformes > Gobiidae > Gobius > Gobius niger. The sequence goes on from NC_136855.1 coordinate 42,113,402, forward strand.
TATGTTATACATATATGTAAATACTACATATATAATATGTAATATTTTCTTTAAAGACTAATGACTGAGCTGATAAGTCGACACATGTTTTACGAGCGCTCGTATGTTTTACCTGCGAGATACTTTTACTCAACAAAACTCCAGTGTGGAGTAAAACAATGAGGGACAGAAACCACACGTGCACTTCACAGGAAAAGGAAACACACAGCTGTACCGAGAGAGAGGGAGGTGGCTGCCCACAGACTCGTAAGGCATTATTATTGTTATTATTATTATAATTAGCCCAGATGATATTTATAAAAACGGTCCTTAAACTATATCGATAGTGAGACCATTTGAATGAGTGAAACTGTCTGATGAGAAGCTCTTCGATCATGTTATATCCATGTCTAATATGTTTAAAGCACCAGTACATGTCCTGAAAACATCTCCATTAGCGAGTCCTGTAATGTGATGCTAATGCGATGCTAACCCCGAGCGCACACGCAGCAAAGGCGCCGCGGGAACACGAGGCCGACGTGAAGCCGAGCCCCGCCTCGAACAGATAACTCGTCTGCAGTGATTGCAATTAACAGGGATGAGATTAGAGAGGAATCGGGCGCCGGGGGGGACATAGTTCTGAGCAGGATGTGCAGATCGATGCTGTGAGGCTCCTGGAGCTGCTTCTCAGAGCCCAGGCCAGTGATGAGGGCGAAGCGTTCTCCACACGACTCAGCGAGGTCGATGTGTTTCCTCTCGTTCTGAAGAGGACGGTTTGTGAAGCCCCGGCAGCTGAACACACCGGTGCGTCAGGTAATCATCAGGTAATGAGAGGATCTGCTTATTGTGGAGGATCGTGAGTGCGTCAAAGGATCTGGCAGAGTTTATGTTTTCAGTACAAAGACACTAAGAGCCGCGGGTAAACGGCTCGATTGAAAACTAGCACATACTATTTTATAGGGCTGGACAATATGGAGATTTGACTTTTTCATAATTAGTTCCAAAGAGGCCTGATTATTCTGAGTGAAACCCTAACCCAAGTTTATTTCGGTGAGGGAAGTGCAGCCAAACCTGGATTAACTGAACAGTATTAAAGTGATTGTCTCTCTCCTCAGTTTGCAATCACAGGCTCTCGTTAAGTCGACCCGAGAGCGATGCTTTTGGGTCGGTGTGAAGCCTTAGACCGGCTGAAACAGGTGTCTCTCAGAGCGGCTTCACTTCCCTCTGAAAAATGTAAAAAAATTGTGTTGAAAATATCGATCTCAAGCTCCATCCGTCCCTCACTCGTGACCAAGACCCCGCCGGGGTCGGTCTGTCGTGGTGAAGAGGGAGCTGAGTCGGGGCAAAGCTCTCGATTTACCGATCGATCTACGTTCCCGCCCTCACCTATGGTCATGACCGAAAGGACAAGATCGCGAATACAAGCGGCCGAAATGAGTTTCCTTCGCAGGGTGGCTGGGGGGGAGGAGCTCAGTTACCCGGGAGGAGCTGGTGTGGCCTCGGGGTCAGAACAGCTGGAGGAGGTGTGTGTGGATCAGACTGCTGCCCCCGCGACCCGGCCCCGGATAAAGCGGAAGAAAATGGATGGATGGAGCAAATAGAAGAACATATTTCTAATAAAAAACGAGAAAAAAAATGTGAAAAATAAGAAAAACATGTGTAAAAAATTTGGCAAAATGACCAAAAATGGGGGTATGCGGTGCTAATGCTGTCCATGGACCAACAGCATCAACACTTGGATAAAAAAGTAGCAGATTGTTCTCCGGTACCAACTTTCGATACTTTCATTTTTTCAATACCGCTCGTACCTGAGCTTTTTCCCCGATACCAGACCTGCACCCGTCACTAAAGAGGCTGAGAAGGAAAGAGTCGGCACGTGGGATAAAACAAACGCTCAGTTCCTGCAGCCTCAGGTCTGATCAGCCTCAGGTCTGATCACATCACTGCAGAGGAGCTGGTCAGAAACGAGGTCCGTGAATCCAAATCAGATTCTCCTGATCCAAAGCAGAGCTGCATCATCCAGTCCTTTGCTTAATTCTAGTTCCTCTGATTGATCTGATTCAAAACAACAACTGAGGGTCCTTGAACGCGCCGCGCAGATGAAAACAGAGGCCTCTTCAGAGAACCCGAGTGTGAGAGAGCGACGGTGCTGGAGTGGAAGCCGACCTGCTGCGCCTCTTTCATCCTGCATTAGCTAATTAGCATTTAAAGCGGCTGAACGCACCTCTCCGCCTCCCCCTCTAATTGTTTCCATCCCCTGTTAATCAAAAGGCCATGAAGCGCCGTCGCCGTGACACTCGGGTTTACCGGAGCCTTCCATATTCATCAGGACGGGGCTGATGCAGTCTGAAAAGGTGATGAAGGCGCCGCTGCTGACGGGTCTGGAGAGGCTTTTTATGGACGTTTGTCAGAGTTTCCCATTTGTGAGAACAATATTATTACAACGGACCTCCATGTTTGACACAATACCTTTAATACCTCGCCTTAGACATGTGTCGGGATTCACTTCATTCCTCTTTCGTCCAAAATATAAAGGTGTAGAAAAGGAAAAAGTGCAGCCCCAGTTTTGTTTAACCTCTTAACTCCCGCCTAAACTGAGAGGATCTTTTTCCTCACGTCGGATTTTTTATCCATCATTTTTTGTAACTTTTTTTGCCACTTTTTCGTCAATTTTTTGTCACTTTTTTATCACATTTTGGTAACATTTTTTGTCATTTTTTGGTCATTTTTTGTCAATTTTTTTTCATTTTTTCGTCAATTTTTTTATCAATTTTTTTTCATTTTTTGTCACATTTTTGTCATATTTTTGTAATTTTTTTTTCATTTTTTTTTTCATTTTTGGAAATTTTTGGGTCAATTTCTTGTGACATTTTTGCCACTTTTTCATCAATTTTTTGTCACTTTTTTATCACATTTTTTGTCATTTTTTTGTCATTTTTTTGTCATTTTTTTGTCATTTTTTGTCAATTTTTTGTAATTTTTTGTCAAATTTTTATCACATTTTTTTCATTTTTTTGTCACATTTTGTCAATTTTTTTTCATTTTTTCGTCAATTTTTTTATCAAATTTTGGTCATTTATTGTCACATTTTTTATTTTTTTTGTAGCATTTTTATCACATTTTTGTCATATTTTTGTAATTTTTTTGTCACATTTTTTTCATTTTTGGAAATTTTTGGGTCAATTTCTTGTGACATTTTTGCCACGTTTTCACCAATTTTTCATCATTTTTTATCAATGTTTTCTCACTTTTTTGTCACATTTCCATCATTGTTTTCGTCTCAGTTTTGTCGCTATTTTCACACCTTTTTTCCAGAAGCTTTTGGATTGGGGTAAAGCCAAACTGGAGAAAACGTGCTCGGTTCAGGTGGGAGTTAAGGGGTTAAAGTGTAAAACATGGAAGTGTCGTCTGCACGATTCGTCTGGTTTGTGACAAAAATGTGACAAAAACAAATTAAAAATGTGACAAAAAATAAAATAAAATAGATAAAAAATGGACGAAAAAATGACAAAAATGAGTTGAATACCCAAAAAAATATGATGGGAAAAAAATCAGATGACGTGAGGAAAGAGATCTTCTCAGTTCAGGCGGGAGTTAAGAGGTTAAGGTAAAGAAGTTACTGCTTTAAAAAAATATTATTTTTCTGCCCAACATTTCTTCATTAAACTTGCTGCTTTCCTGGAATAACATGAGAATCATTACTTATAACAGCTGCCATCCATCTAAATAAGTTCAGTAAGTCATATGTTCAAAAGCAATAAAACCTCACGTGCACTTTAAGGTGAGACGCTGCAGGTGAACAGTGAAAAATTAAATTTCAAGATGTCCATTTGAAATCTGTGCTGAACATTACTAATATAAACATGAGGAAATAAAGGTACTGCAAATGTTCTGTCACTTTATGTTTTCAAATACAAATAAGACAAACACAGAGCTACCAAAATCACAGAGAAGTGGAGATGCTGCTGCCAGAGTGGAAGGTAAACAATGCTGTAGTTACTGAATGATCTGAAATAACAGAGAAAGGATCACATTGGAAAACAGTGCGAGACAACAAACCGCGGCCTGAACTGTCAGGATTGATCAGAAACACTGGACTCTTTGGACCAGCAGCAGTTATTTTTAGAGCGAGGCTTTGTCCTTCCACTCACTCTGAACCCTCAAATCCACCCGGGCTTTAGCCGACAGATGCCCCTGACAGGCGGCCCCTGACAGGCGGCCCCTGACAGGCGCCCCTGACGGCCTGTTTGCTGCTGACTCAGGCTGTGCGCTCTTACTGTCAGGCAGCAGTTTAAGAGAGGACGGCTCCGGCAGAGCGTCCACATTCAGCCACTTCATCTGACTCTGGAGAACTCATCCTTTAGAGAGGTTTCAAACAGACGTGTGGAGGTTTCATTATTACAGCCTGATATATATGTTTGATCAAATCAATCATAGGCCGATAAATAAGAGTTATTTTCTTTGTAACGTGAGTCTGTGGGCGGAGCTCCAGTGGGCGGGGCCTCAGTCACCTGCAGGGCACTATTTACTGTAGATGCTCGTTACGTTTCCCTCGCCTGATCAGCTCCACGCCTGCTTCAGTATCTGTTCAAATGTTTGTAAAGAATGAGAAAATATACAACATATAACATGTATTCTGGCTCACAGGCACTTTCCCCACATGAACGCCATTAAAGTCATTTATTTATCTGTGACTAATGATTTACGTCACTATGAACGTGAAAACCTCCGTAAGGCGGCTCAGTGAGACGCTCCGATGACCTGCTTTAGACTCACAACTCACAGAATGAAGCAGTTTTCAAGACAGTCACGTGACCAGATGTTACTGAAAGAGGCTTCGACGCAGATGTTTTGAAGCATTTGCATCAGGAAGAGCGAGTTTTTTGGCCATCACTACAAATAAATTTTCTCTGGTTCAGCTTTAAAGAGGGGGTGTTCTGCTTTTGTCAGTCCCATAGCACCAGTCTATATCTCACTACAATGATGACAAACCTTCTGTTGGTCTGTAAATGCAGTAAATTAGAATAACTGCCTTGTATAAAATGTCTCTCTCAAAATGGCTGTAGTGAATGTCTTGAAATAGGCCTCTGTCTCTTTAAGAACCTCTGAGCCTTTAGACACGCCCCCTCCACACGCTGTCTGTGGCATCAGTGGGGAGGGGGTTCTGCTGAGGAGCAGTGGTTGGTTACTCGGCTGGTGACCAAAGCTCGGAGGCGTCTCCAGGAGGTGGGGGCGTTCCTAGGAGGACTCAGGCAAACCTATCCCTAAAATGGCCGCCATCAGGCAAACCTATCCCTAAAATGGCCGCCATCAGAGTTTTTACAGATTACTCAGAAATACGTGAATGTGCCAAGGCAACACTTCAGCCATGTTTTTAATGAGGGAGTGACAGAATAACAGGATGGAAAGCTGGAAAAAGTCCATTTTGCAGAATCCCCCCCCCCCTTTAACCAAATCTAAAATGCTACAGCCTATAGGCAAGAGTAACGCGTCATTTGAACTGAGTGCAGTGGCTCTGTCTCCCCCGCGACTGTGAAGTAACTCATGAGTCATGATTCTCCAGCAGTAATGTATGAAATCAGTCCAGCAAAACAAAACCTCCCACAGCAGAAACTCAAACCCCCAGTATCGTATCGGTGGCTAAAAGGTTGGATCGGTGCCTCTCTACAAATGAATGCCTTGTGCCTGCAGTGTGAGTGAGCAGGTTTTATCAATGAAGACAAACTGCACCAGGCAGAACAAAAGACGGAGCGAACAAACCCCCATTTCCTGCCTCTCCTGTGAAAAGGCCTCATTTTAATTCTGTAAACAAGAGGCTGATGAGGCTGGAGGCTCGGCAGCTCATTCACCGGCGCTTCTGCCGCCTCGGAGAATCCATCATTGTGTTTCCAAACAATCTGAATCTGAGCTCATTGTTTCGGGCGGCCGCTCCATCTGTGAGACTTTGTTGATAAGTGGGTGTGAACAATCTGCATAAACGCGACTTCAAAAACACGACACGCCAAGCAGCTGAAAGGAAACCCCTCTTTGAAAACGAACCCGGCCCGAGGAGGCGGAGGAGAAGCTGATCCCGCCTAGCCATCGCCACCGCCACCGCCACCGCCACCGCCGCTGCTTCAGGGACCGCGGTTCCATGAAGCGGAAACAACAATAACTGACTGAGATGTGGAATTCACCAGTTCATTGGAAAACGAAGAGGGAGCAAGAACACACGTGAGGCTGGGGGGGTTTCACATACAGGCAGATTAAAAACACTTCTTATGGGGTGGTCATTCTTACATCTGGAAATATATGAAGTAACTGCAAATAGTCTTTTTCTTTTTGGAATTGTAATAATAATTTTCCATATATTATGTTTTTACTAGGGATTTGAGTTTCAGAATATGACATGACTCTTAAATGCAGCAGAGTCTGAAGTTCTGTCTAAAGCAGAAGCTCCATGACTTCCTTCTTCACTTCTCAGTCTGTGACTGAAGAGCAATGAGGCCTCAGCCTTTTTACTGGAAACAAAGAGCTCACTGTATTTAGCCTCATGTTACTGTCACTCATGGTGTCTGACCTAAAGTCTCACTCTGAAGAAAGTCAACTCACATTTACACTGAGAAGGCTGGAAGGGCGCCCCCTTGTGTCACCTTGCATCCAAATGCCCGGAACGTAAAAGGGGGTCAAAATGACCCGCAAAGGCCACACAAGGTATAACCTCCCAGAGCTGCTGTTTGGATGAAAACTGCCTCCCACCCTCATAGACGTTTTGCTTGAGGCTCCAAAGGTTCTCAATAGGGCTGAGGTCAGGGGAGGAGGGGGTCCACATCATGAGTTTCTCTCCTTTTCTGCCCATAGCAGCCAGTGATGCAGAGGTTTTCTTTACAGCAGGACACGGTGCGTTGTCATGATGAAGATGATCTTGTTCAGGAAAACATGGCTCTTCTTTTTGTACCATAGAAGACAGTGGTCAGTCAGAAAGAGGTCATTTTCACACCTTCAGGGATCCTAAAGGGGCCGACCAGCTCTCTACCCATGATTTTGGCCCAAAACATGACTCCGCCCCCTCCTTTCTGACGTCACAGCCTTGTTCGGACATTGTGGCCACTCACCAACCATCCACTCCTCCATCCATCTGACCATCCAGGGTCACACGGCCTCATCAGTGAACAAGACTGTTTGAAAATGAGTCTCATGTATTTCTGAGGCCGGATAGAAGGTTTATGCACAACTGCAGCCTCTGGAAGGTCCTACACCTTCATGTTCGGGAGACTCCAGAGGCACCAGCAGCTTCAAATACCTGTATGCTGCTTTGTAGCATCTGTTCTCTTAATCTGATGTGTTTGTCTGGCAGAAACCGTCCTCATTGTGCCTTTATCTGCACAAACCCGTGTGTCTCCGAATCGTCCACAAATCTCTTATCAGTTCGATGATTACACTTCCTCTTTCATGAAATACCTTTTTTTACCTTTTTGATACTGAAATACAATTTGCATAATAATTTGGAGCGTGGTGTATGAATTTGTATCACGCTATATCTGCAAACTGAAGCATATTTTTAAATTTTACTTGGTTGAAAATACTTAGTTTATCCAAGTACTTTGGATAACCTTTGGTTCTTCACTTCTCTAGATCTTCACCAGGTTTTCCTCAGAGGAGATAGAAAAAGCACACGTCGCTGAATTATGGAGTTTAACATTTTTCCAGAATAAAATGGGACATTCTGGTCATCGCTACGGCAACACCGTGAAAAATATGGCATAGGTGTGATTGACTTTTCTGGTCGGAGCGACTAAATAGAATTTTGTGCCAAATTATTTTTATTTTCGCAAAAGTAAAATTTGTACTCACCATATAACTCCTATAGGGGGCGCTATCGCGCCAAATTTGAATTTTGCCAAATGAGAGTGTTTAGGACTGTGACTTTAACATCTGACAAAAAAATGATCAAAAAATGTGCGAATGGGAGCCATTTATTGTTTGCAAAAAATTGCAAAATACTTAACGTTAAAGTTACAAAAATAATTTGGATAACTTTTAAAGTTCTACTTCTCAAGAATATTTTCCACCCAAAATTAGCTCGTTCCGATAAACGGTCTAGGAGGAGATAGTTTCTGTACGAAGTGAAAAATAGAGGCGTATTCCCGCTTCGCGGGCTTTCATCCAAAATGGCCGACATCCAATATGGCCGACGGCGTTGCCTTTATAATATTTTTTGCTCAACTTGTCATGATGCACGTCTGTGCCGATTTTTAGGATTCTACGACAAACTTCATTTTTGCCCGCGTCCTATCTCGCAATGTTAAAAAAAAACTGAGGTTTGGAAATAGTCAAAAGTTTCGTCGGATCGGGTTTGAATTTTGGGCCAAAATCTGGGACTTTTCGTCGATGTTCACTGGGTGAAAATCGCGCCCATTGACTTTTATGGGCTCTGTACAATTACAATGTTGATTTTTGCATTATATATGTATGTGCACGGGACGTGCACGACAAGTCGAGTGCATTAGTGAGTGTGTGAGAGGAGGCGAGCGCTTCGCGCTCATTTTTTCTGTGCGCTCCGCGCACTTTGGGGGAGTGCTCTATACGATTACAAGAGGCCCTTCGCCAGCCCTGATGGCGCTCGGGCCTAATTAACTGACTTCTTAAACACATAAATTCAGGATTTTCACACCTGTCACTAAGGAATACTTGAATGTCAATCTTGTATTGTTACGTCCAGCAGAAGAGTCATGTTCTAGAGAAGCTCCATGACTTCCTTCTTCACATCTCAGTCTGTGACTGAAGAGCAATGAGGCCTCAGCCTTTTTTACTGAAAATAAAGAGCTCAGTATTTAGTGTCATGTTACTGTCACTCACGGTGTCTGACCTACAGTATAACTCTGCAGCCAATCAGATCACAGTGACTCAGAGTGGGCGGGGCTCAAATGTGACCAAACGCCAAGATCCAAGATCTGAGACTAAAACAGGTTAAATATGTTTGTTTGAAGTGTTTGACAGAGGAACATCCATGAACAAATGGAGCTAAAGTCTGTGCCTCCTATAAAACTAAATAATATTAAAAAAAAAACAAATCCCACAGATTATCAAAGAGTCATGAAAATAGATCAAACTGTGTCGATCAAATAAGTGGCGTTTCTATCTGACTACATTGCACTGGGTCAGAAGAACCAGGCACAAGATGCTCCATTATCATGGCCACGTCCTCTCTGGAGCTCCACCAAAGACCTTTCCCACATCCATTGTAATAAAGAGCCGCCTCCATGTTTCAGCTGGAGCTCAGGAGCCCAACAAGACCACTCTGTTCCCCACAAAGTGCCCCTCTCTCTCTCTCCGCCCCCCAGCCTCCTTCAGCTGGCAATTAAGTGCACCACAGACAAGTAATCTCCTTCTGTGCGCCGGGGCCAGAGCGGAGCAGGCATGTGGAGAGGCTGGAGCGAGCTGGAGGTGCAGGGGGGGGGGGAGAGGTGTAGCCAGGCCCTGCTTGGCTGCACTCAATCTCAGCCCAATAAAAAGGCCTTCATTGGCGCGATGCGAGCGAGCCAGACGGGCTGGGAGCATGTGGCTTTGAGAAATGAGCAGGACTGAAGAGGGGGAGGGGGGAGTCAGGAGGACCGGCCAGGAGGGCTGTTCAGAGCCGTTCTGGACAGGGCTGAGGGATGTGGGGAAATATTTTCACATTTTCTGTTTAGGTTTGAAAATACAGATTTCAAACGACTGCTAAAGGAATACAAGACACACATGTATTTCCAAACAGCAGGGTTTACACTTGACAACCCCACAGAGGGATGGAGACTGGGTCATTTGTTGCTTACAGATCACATTAATAACTATTGTGACCATATATATATATATATATATATATATTGTCTAGCAGTGCTGCGGGGTCTCGAGGTGACTGTGAATTGACATTGAAGCGGAGCTCCTTTTCACAGGACGTCCTGTCATATCAGGGAGTGAGCTTCTGGAATAGTATTCCACTGTCAGTGAGGGAAAGCACGGGTCTCTCTACATTCAGGAGTCATTTAAAAGTGTGGCTGAGGGAAACACACACATGTGATCATGTTTAGTGCATTATAAAAAAAGAGATACAATCATCAGTGTAATACGGGCTGTGCAATAAGAGTCCGATAACATGGGCTGGCAATAGGGGTCAGTGTAATATCAGGTCTGTCAGGGCATGTGCATTAGTGAGGTTTGTGCAGTCGATGCATTTACTATATTCTCCTCTGTCCACTCTTGTTATTGTTATTTGTTTTAACATGATGTGATCACTGTTCTCATCCCTGTCTCTCTGTATATAGTCTGTACATAGTCTGTACATAGTCTGTATATAGTCTGTACATACTCTGTATATAGTCTGTACATACTCTGTATATAGTCTGTACATACTCTGTATATAGTCTGTACATACTCTGTATATAGTCTGTACATACTCTGTATATAGTCTGTACATGCTCTGTATATAGTCTGTACATGCTCTGTATATAGTCTGTACATGCTCTGTATATAGTCTGTATATAACATCAACCTGCCAGGGCGTCTGCAGATGGAAATTAGCCTGAGGCTATAATCTGGCATATTTACATTTGTATAAATGTTCATTAATATGTATTGTCTCCTTTTCAAATACATAAATAAATAGCCTCAGTTGAGAATAGTGGCTGATTCTGGGTGTGTGTTTTCCATCACAGTTTGTAAATAACAGCTGATACATGGCAAAAGAGCTCAGCCATAATGCTTATGTTTTTATTAGATTTTTTCTTATTTGACCTTTTTTAAACCAGGAAGGTCCCACTGATATAAACAATATCTTTTTCGGGGGAGTCCTGGCCCCAGAGGAGAACCCATTGTACATGTTTATTGCTGGGCTGCAGGTGACATCACAGCGTTCTAAAGGCCTACACTATTATATAGAGGAAAAATGATTTTGTTTTTGAGGAAATTGTTGCTCTTGTACAGAGAGATCATGGACCCAGTGACTGATATTAATGGTCATTTTTCTAATTCATTCATTTTCTTTTTAGCCACGACTTGTGCTCCCCCCCCCCCCCCCCCCCCCCCCCCCCTGCTGGGTCCGGTGACATCATCATATTCTAGAACCTGCAGCCCAGCAATAGTGGTAGGAGAAGCTGGAGTACTCGGAGGAAACCTACACAGACACAGGGAGAAGATGCAAACTCCACACAGAAAAGCCCCGTCCAGGTGGGAATCGAACCCGGGACCTTCTCGCTAACCTCTGCGCCACCGTCCAGTCCAAACTCTCTCTTACACTGCATTTGTTCAGTGATTGGAGTCCTGGTCTGGCACCTGTCGCCCACTCATAGGGTGTTTCCAGGTCCTACACAGCCCCGCGCCTGGAGACTCTCGGACGAGGGTCTCCACCGCCCAGGCCAGGACTAATCAGGTCTGACCAGGCACAAGGTTCAGCACCGACCTCTAGCCGTGGCCAAAGAGCTGAACACATCACTGTGCAACTGGCTGCTGTCGGCGGCGGCAAGTCCTCCAGAACCATCTCACTGAACACGGGGGCTCCCCAAGGCTGTGTGCTGAGCCCCCTCCTGTTCACTCTGCTGACCCATGACTGAGCTCCAAAGTACGACTCGAACCTCCTCATGAAGCTGGAGACGACACAACAGAGGTGGGCTTCATCAGCAACAGAGCAGAGTCAGACTACAGGAGTGAGTGAGCAGTCTGACCATGTGGTGCACACAGAACAATCTCTCTCTACATGTGGAGAAGACAGAAGAGATTGTTGTGGACTTTCCAAGAGCGCAGGTCCAGCTCCTCTGACAATCAGCGGTGCTGCTGTGGAGAGGGTGACCAGCACGAAGCTCCTGGGTGTGCACATCACAGAGAAGCTCTCCTGGACCATGAACCCTACGTCACTGGTCAAGAAAAGTCATCAGTGTAACTAGAGGAGAGAAGAACAAGAGAAGAGTCCCAGCCTCCGTTATGTGCAACTTCTACAGAGGGACTATAGAGAGCACCCTGACCATCACTGTGTGGTTCTTCTACAGAGGGACTATAGAGAGCGCTGCCTCCTGCTGAAGGAGCCTCCAGCGCATCGTGAGAGCAGCGGAGAAGATCTGCTGAGCCCCTCTCTCCTCTATTAAGGACATGTTCTCCACCCGTCTCACCCGCAACAACACCCATCACACAGTCTCTTCAAGGTAACGCCTTCAGGGAGGAGACGGCTGTGGAATCTACGGGCCAGTTCCGGTCGACTGAAGAACAGTTTCAAACACAAGGCCATCGGGAAGCTGAACTCCCTGCCCTCCCTCCCATCCCTCTTCCCTCTTCTTGAACAATGTGGAATAAGGAATCTTGAGCAGAGGGAGAAGCAACAGCTACAGTGAGTCTTCATGGAGGTATATTTGTGTAGAACCTGCAGAACTGACGAGCTTGTAATGACGATACTGAATCACAGAGAGAGCTCGCCGCACACAGAGCCTCTGATGGAGAGCTCGCCGCACAAAGCCACCTGTGAGCCACCTGTGAGCCTCCTCAGAACCCGCTGGGCCACTTCCATCCAGGGAACGGCGACAGATGGCTGAGCCGGAGCTCCGCACGGCTACATGTGGGAGGTGAGAGGCTGTCGTCAGGATCAGATGCCTCGTCTCCACGTGGGGAGACTGGGGAGCGCCGATTAGAGAAACCACAAAGGATCTGTCAGAACGAGACGCCCGGCTCCGCTGCCGCCGCCGTGAAACAACGACATCTGCAAAACACGGCGTTCGTCATGGTCACGCGCCGTCCTCTGAGCCTGAGCGCTGTGTTCAGTCAGGAACGCCCTGAGGAACATGACTCTGCTGCTCCACACGGCTTCACACGGGGGCGTCTGTTTGCACCCACTTAATGCCCGCCGTGCCACACAACTGGAACACAACTGGAGCTGCCACACAACTGGAGCTGCCACACAACTGGAGCTGCCACACAACTGGAGCTGCCACACAACTGGAACACAACTGGAGCTGCCACACAACTGGAACACAACTGGAGCTGCCACACAACTGGAGCTGAGGACCAGGCGCTGCTGTGAACTCAAAGAGAGAGACGCTAACGAGATGGTGGGACTGACAGCGGGCCGGGAACAGGGACCTCTTTTTAACCTCTTAACTCCCGCCTGAACCGAGAGTCTCCAGTTCGGCTTTACCCAAATCCTGTAGGCCAGTGTGACGCCTCATTTGAAAGACCTACAAAACTAAATTGATCTTTTTCCTCACATCATCAGATTTTTCTTCATCACTTTTTTTGTCGGGCAGTCGCCTCATTTTTGTCAAATGTTCGTGACTTTTTTGACGCTTTCAAATTTTTCGGGTTTTTTTGTCAAATTCTTATCACCTTTTCGGCCATTTTTTCCTCAATTTTTTGTCAATTTTTTGTCATTTTTTGTCATTTTCTTGTACATTTTTTTGTCAATTTTTTGTCAATTTTTTTCACATTTTCATCATTGTTTTCGCCTCAGTTTTGTCGCTATTTTCACACCTATTTCCCAGAAGCTTCTGGATTGGGTTAAAGCCAAACTGGAGAAAATGTGCTCGGTTCAGGCGGGAGTTAAGGGGTTAAAGCATTAATTGCGTTCAGATGTTAGTCCTGAGCCACAGTGACCTGAGCAGCATGTTTTCAAAAGCGCCATACAAGACATATGCATTATTATGATTTTAAATACCCTGAGTCCTTCATGGCCAGCACAGACTCTCAGCAGAAACAAATCCACTGAACCTCACAAAGTCCAGTGAAACAATGTGAAACACAGAAACCACAAATGCAGTTTACAGAAAAAGGCAAAAAACGCCGCTGTACGAAGCGAGAGCACTGCAAAAAGTGAATATCAAGCATTAAATGAGTTGAATTGAGGAAATGTTTCTTGTTTTGAGCGGTTTTCACTCATTCAGACACTTTTCCTGATCGGACCGAGTTTGCTTTGCTTGTTTGAGGACATTTCACACCAGTTCTAGGGTAAATCTCGCTTGAAATAAGAAAGTAAAACTGCCAATGAGATAAGACCAGTTTTCTTTCCTCATTGGCAAAGAAAATGACCTGAAATAAGGACGAAATGTATCGAAACGAGTCAGAAACATCTCAGAACAAGTGAAATAATCTGGGACAAATGCCCAACAACTTCTTAACTTTTGATCATTTTTTTGTATTTTTTTTGTCCATTTTTTGTCATTTTTTCGTCCATTTTTTAATCAAATTTTTGTCCTTTTTTGTATTTTTTGTATTTTTTTTGTCAGTTTTTCGTCAAATTTTCATCACATTTTTGTCATTTTTTTGTCAGATTTTTGACATTTTTTTGTATTTTTTTGTCATTTTTTCGTCAAATTTTCATCACATTTTTGTCATTTTTTTGTCAGATTTTTGACATTTTTTTGTATTTTTTTTGTCAGTTTTTCGTCAAATTTTCATCACATTTTTGTCATTTTTTTGTCAGATTTTTGACATTTTTTTGTATTTTTTTGGTCAATTTTTTGTCATTTTTTCGTCATTTTTTAATCAATTTTTGCTCATTTTTTTGTCATATTTCAATGACTATAACTGAGGAAATGTTTCTTGTTTTGAGCGGTTTTCACTCATTCAGACACTTTTCCTGATCGGACCGAGTTTGCTTTGCTTGTTTGAGGACATTTCACACCAGTTCTAGGGTAAAACTCGCTTGAAATAAGAAAGTAAAATTGCCAATGAGATAAGACCAGTTTTCTTTCCCCATTGGCAAAGAAAATGACCTGAAATAAGGACGAAATGTATCGAAACGAGTCAGAAACATCTCAGAACAAGTGAAATAATCCAGGACAAATGCCCAACAACTTCTTAACTTTTGATCATTTTTTTGTATTTTTTTTGTCAGTTTTTCGTCATTTTTTTTATCATTTTTTTGTCCATTTTTTGTCCGTTTTTCGTCAAATATTCATCACATTTTTGTCATTTTTTTGTCAGATTTTTGTCATTTTTTCGTCAAATTTTCATCACATTTTTGTCATTTTTTTGGTCAATTTTTTGGTCAATTTTTTGTCATTTTTTCGTCATTTTTTAATCAATTTTTGCTCATTTTTTTGTCATATTTCAATGACTATAACTGAGGAAATGTTTCTTGTTTTGAGCGGTTTTCACTCATTTAGACACTTTTCCTGATCGGACCGAGTTTCCTTTGCTTGTTTGAGGACATTTCAGACCAGTTCTAGGGTAAATCTCGCTTGAAGTAAGAAAGTAAAATTGCCAATGAGATAAAACCAATTTTCTTTCCCCATTGGCAAAGAAAATGACCTGAAATAAGGACGAAATGTATCGAAATGAGTCAGAAACATCTCAGAACAAGTGAAATAATCTGGGACAAATGCCCAACAACTTCTTAACTCGTCAAAACAGCTAAAATGTGGATTATTGTGCTCAAACTGAGATGTTTATACTGATCTAGTTAATTCCTTTTTGCAGTGAGGGAGGTTGCTGCTTGTTTACGCGTCGCCATGACCTTTACAGTAAAATACAATGTGGATTTTCCAATAGCAGGAACCATGAAGACTGTGAAGAGTGGTGTCTGGGAGCACAGAGACAATAGTTCTGTTTCCATCACAGAAAAAGCGCATCGGTCCAGCAAAAATGACTTCAGTGTTTTTGAGGTTTTCTACTGAAGATCGGGCGGCGTCGGTTTCCTTGGGCAGAAGCCTAACCCTCCCCCTCAGTAACGGACGCCGCATGGTAGAACCGCCAATAACGCCGCAACAATGCCTTCGCTGATTGGTTTACTCCACATCCTGTTAAGGCGAGACACTGCAGGTGAATAGGAACAAAAAAATAAATGCAGAGATGTCAATTTGAAACTTTTGCTGAACATCACAGATATAAATGTGAGAAAATAATGTATTGCATTTTTTCTGTAATTTTATGTTTTCACAAAAAAATAAGGCATTTTGAGAATTAAAATTGATATGGTTTTATTTTATTGACATATTAGTAACTAAGATTTTCTCAGAGGTTTTTTAGTTTTTCAATAAACTAATCATCAGTGAAAAAATCTGTAAAAACTTGCCTGTTTTTTTGGTTTCAAAGCTGAATAAATCAGGCTAGGAATTAGATATTAAAAAATCCCTCTGAAAATTTTTTTGTACTTTTTTGTCACTTTTTTGTCATTTTTTGTCATTTTTTTGTCATTTTTTGGTCATTTTTTTGTCAATTTTTTTGTCATTTTTTTGTCATTTTTTTGTCATTTTTTTGGTCATTTTTTTATAATTTTTTTGTCATTTTTTTGTCATTTTTTGTCAATTTTTTGTCATTTTTTGTCAATTTTTTTGTCACATTTTTTGTCTTTTTTGTGTGATTTTTTTGTGATTTTTTTGTGATTTTTTTGGTTTTTTTAAAAAAAAATTTTGTCATTTTTTGTCAATTTTTTGTCAATTTTTTGTAAAATTTTTGTCACTTTTTTGTAAAATGTTTGTCACTTTTTTGTAAAAAAATTTTGCCCTTAGCAGGACACGTGGATGTCAAATCTGTCAATATTTATGAATGAAAACCCGCGGGAAAGACGGCCTTTCTACTTCCGGGTCGCCCCCACCTCGCAGACAAAACATCATCAAATAAACATCATCATTTTTATATCTGACATGAAAACTAAGATGTAAAGGGAGGAAAACAGAGACAAATCTCCACTTCCACCACTGCGGGAAACATCAATACTTTCACCTAAAGTGTCTCGCCTTAAGGTACATTCCACTTTAGAAACGTGGTTGATGCCGACTCTGATGTCGACAACCTGCGCCTGATGGATTCCGTGTCTTCGTGGCTTGTGTTCAGTCTAAAGGTGAGGTCACATGTTCCTTCATTGGCTCCGTCAGACTTTACAAGTTTAAGCTGATGTTCTGCAGCGCCGCCCTGGGATTAAAAGCTACGGCTGACTGGTTTATTCATGCTGACAAAGGGAGTCACTTTCAGGTGTTCGTGGTGTCAACTTGACCCGATGGATGTGAGGTGTTCTGTGAGTCTAATGGCTTTCTTTTGACTCCGCCCTCTCCTGGAAAACCACTGAGTTGTGACAGTCTGACATTTTTTACATCATAGTGTCAAACAGGAAGAGCCCGACGTCTGTAATGTAAAGGCCGAGGCGTCTTCTCCGCACAGAGTTTAGCGTCACACATCATTACGCCGACATGCTAAGCTAACCTGGCGCCGCTCTCCTCTTAAACAGGTGGCCTCTCCTCCCTCCCTCCCCCTCCCCCTCTTCCTCCTCCCTCCCCCCTCCTCCTCCTCCACCTCCTCCTCCGTAAGCCGAGAGCTGCCTTGGTAACGATTAAAAATGTACTCCGCTTCTTCGCCCGCCGAATCAACCGGTGTCAAGTTGGAGAGCGAACATTCATTATCTAAGAGAGTCCAACGCCGCCTGCTGAATTCCCCTGCATTATTAACCGCCCGGGCGCAGCGGTGGGGCCGCCATTTTCCAATTAGTGCCAGCGTGTCAGTCCGCTCGCCGCCGCAACGCCGTCCTCTCCTACACCACTGCCAGCTACTCCTCGCACATCAGAGGCAATCACACTTCTGTTTTCACCAGGAGAAACTGCGCTGTAAAAAAAAAACCTGTCCCTAATTCAACTTTCTACAGCTGTGTGACAACTTAATTAAAGCAGTAAATGAGAAGTCCAGGCAGGATCTCTTCTCTTTTTCTTTTTTCTATAAATGAGTGCGATGTTTTGGTGTGTTTGCACGGGCTGAGGAAGCGGCTCGGCGTGTTGGGAATTGAAAGCTTGTTACAGAGAAGGAGAATGGAAATGACTTCACGCTGTCACACCGCGGCGAGAAAGAGATTCAAATATCCTGACACGCAGGAGCTTCTTTTAGCCAGTTTAATTAAGTCCAACTTTCCAAAGAACAATATTGAACATGAGGGGGGGCGATGTGTCGGGAAGTTACTCCAGTCACGCTTTGAATGTTTGTGATGCTTTTGCACGGTTCTACAGGAGGCAGCAGGTCTAACGCACTGATTTATAATGACTTAAATACTATATAATGACTTAAATACTATATTTTTAATGCTACAAATGCAAAATAAAACTATGCAAATTTCATTTTCTCCAGTGTGAGATAAAAAAAAACTATACCATTTGACGTGCGGCCAGCGCAGCTACGAGGCGCAGCTCTCAGCTGAGGAGAGAAGAAGCAACAAACTGGAGAATAGTTTAGTGTAAACACAATAATCCACATAGAGCTGACTTTATTACAGACTGCGCTCTCTAAACCAGAGTCTGAGCTGGATTTAACCAGAGCTTAATGTTGCAGTGTTTACAACATACAGGCTAATGTTGCTAATGATGCTAACTAGCCGCGGCTAACAGTTCATTTTCTGCCCAGGGGCTAATTAATCTGAAAAACTAACCCAGCGACTAAAAAGTCCTCTGAAAATCCAAAGTAAAGACATACAGCATGTTTATATTGAGGGAAAATGAGCTGCAGCAGAACAATGAAAACGCTGTAGCTTCTCGCTAAGTTACTACAAACACACGAGAAAATCTACAGGAGCTGAAGTAAAGACGAAAAGAGACCATTTAAGGAACATCTCAATACTATTGTTACATAAAAACACATACATGAATAAAGCTCAGGCATTGGGAGCTTTAGGACATGGGCTTTTCTGTCTGTGTAATAAAGTGCAATAAAAATCAAAAATATATTGAATGAAAATAAAATAAATAAATAAATGGCATCAGCACAATTCTAATATAACTGCTCTTAAATGTGTCGCCTACTTTACTTAAGGAAATGTACATGAGTAAATTAACTAATTACAAACCAATCAGAATGGCATTTTGCAGAAAATGCCTTGTACTCGTATCGGTATTTGGTATCGGCGAGTACTCGTACTCGTATTAGTTTTAGAAAAAGTGGTATCGGTGCATCCCTAACTAATGGAATCACGAAGAAGAAGCTAACAGGCTAACGGGCAAAGCTAACTGCGCGCTAGCGTCACTTAAACAGTATTTACAGCCAAGTTTGATTGAAACAACAATATCCCTCTGTCCCTTTGTCTTTTCTGTCAGTTTAGGATTTACTCTAACGGACAATTAATGAGTGAAAAAACACAACATGTACGACACCTGCAGTGACGCTTATGTCCTCTAGGGGCAAAACTTCTTTAGTACTGCTTTAACAGCAACTAAAACACAAACACTTATCCACTCCAGCAGTGACCGGTTTTATTTTATTAGGCGACTTCAGGTGATCTAGTTGTTTCTGTCCTCGCCTTGTCCAGTTGCCGTCATTAGCATGTTGTTATTAGCTTTAGCACACTCTTGCTCCCTGAAGGTGTGAAAATGACCTTTGAAAAATATGTGGAGTTTCTGACTGACCACTGTCTTCTATGCTACAAAAAGAAGAGCCGTGTTTTCCCAAACAAAATCCTCTTCATCATGACAACGCACCATGTGCTGCTGCAAAGAAAACCTCTGCATCACTGGCTGCTATGGGCATAAAAGGAGAGAAACTCATGATGTGGACCCCCTCCTCCCCTGACCTCAGCCCTATTGAGAACCTTTGGAGCCTCAAAAAAAAAAAATTCTATGAGGGTGGGAGGCAGTTTTCATCCAAACAGCAGCTCTGAGGTTATTCTAACATCCTGCAAAGAAATCCAAGCAGAAACTGTCCAAAAACTCACAAGTTTAATGGATTTAAGAATTTTGAAGCTGCTTCACACAAGGGCTCCTATGGTAAAATATAACTTGACCTGTTAATATGTTTTTGATTGAAATAACTTTTGATTTCAGTAAATATGACCTCCTAATGCTACAAATACAACAAATGACCATTTTCAGTTAATTACAAGCTTTAAAATGTATTGAAACGATGAGTTGCATAATAATTTGGAACAGTGGATTGAGGTTTTTACTATATTTATTTTTGAAAAAAATACTGTTCTCACTATGACATTTTTTCAACCACATTTAAATGATCCTCGACCAGTTAAAGACTTAAAAATGATGCTGACTCTCATTTGAGTTGACAATTTAGAAAATCTTAAAAAAATGTCATTTGCAGAATAATTTGGAACGCAGTGTACAGTATTGGCCAAATAAAGGCCTGTAAAAGAAGCAGGCCGCTCATTTGCATAAACCAGTAAACATCCCACAGACGCGCTGGCTCTGGTTTTGCATATTTCCAGTGTGTGTTTACAGAGCGTCGACACTTTTCCTGACACTTCCTGAATATAGTTCAAAACTAATGTGTTTGAGGCGAACATGATAAATATGGACACATGCAAATCATCCTCCACTTTAAATGTTCAAAACCACTGGAACAGAACTCAAACCTCGCACGGAGACACATTCATTCACACCATTTAATCCAAAACAGATCTGGATCAGCTGGAGCTGGAGGGCACGGTGGCACAGTGGTTAGCGCTCGTGCTCCACAGTGAGAAGGTCCAGGCTCGATTCCCGCCTGGACGGGGCTGGGTGGAGTTTGCGTGTTCTCCCCGTGGTTTCCTCCGGGTCAAACCTCTGTGTGAGGGACCAACAGGTGGAGCTTCTGTGTGAGTGACCAACAGGTGGAGCTTCTGTGTGAAAGACCAACAGGTGGAGCTGTTGGGCGACATCAGGCCCAAGAATCTTTAATAAAACTCTAGATTGGACGTGACACTTGTTGACGTGGCGGCCATCTTGTGACTGGCCGGCGAGGCTAATAAAAGAAAGGTTAGTGCTAGATCGTCTGCTCCGGAGGGACGGTCTGCTGTGAGTTTGTATAGATTTATGTGTTGGTTTGTCTAAAAATACAAATAATCCTGATCCTTAAGGTTAGCGCCTTAACTCCCACCTGAACCGAGCACATTTTCTCCAGTTTGGCTTTACCCCAATCCAAAAGCTTCTGGAAAAAAGGTGTGAAAATAGCGACAAAACTGAGACGAAAACAATGATGGAAATGTGAGAAAAAATTGACGAAAAAATGTCAAAAATGTGGCAAAAAAATAAAATAAAAATTGATAAAAAATTGACAAAAAATGACAAAAAAGTGACAAAATGTGACAAAAAAATTACAAAAATGTGATAAAAAATGACCAAAAAAATGACAAAAATGTGACCAAAAATGTGACCAAAAATTTGATAAAAAATTACAAAAAAATGAGTTGAACACCCAACAAAAAAAATGTTGGAAAAAAAATGTGATGACGTGAGGAAAAAGCTCCTCTCGGTTCAGGCGGGAGTTAAGAGGTTAACCATTTCCCTGGCCCTAACCTTCATTTGTGTCATGATATCTCACGTTTTCAGCAGACTGTCCCTCCGGAGCAGAACATCTAGCACTAACCTAAAAGATACTGGGAGCAGCTTTTATGCAGATACCCTATAATGAGACTTGGTATTAGTGACTACTCTGAACCCAAGTATCGGTATCGGAGCGGAAAAACTGGTATCGGATTTTATCCATCGGCAGAATGTGAGACACACTGATTGGTTTATTACTTGGAAGTCTCTCAGCAGGGGGCGGGGCCTCGCTCCGTCCGGGGCTGAATGTAACCAGTACATTTCTCCATTGTGAAATCAATAAAGGCTATTTTATCTCATCATCTTAGTCATGCTGTTCAGCCGGACCGTAGGGTTCAGTGGTCACCATTAACTGTATCACAAAGTCTTCTTCATAAAGCCTGAAAGTGTGCACTTAAAGAGGACGGGGAGGGTTCTGTGGAGCTTAACAGTAGTTTTATTTAGGAAAGCTTTAGGCTGAAGGGTTTATTCATATGGTTGTTCTTCTATTTGAACTATTCTCCTTGTGATTCTACGGGCACAGACTGATGTTACTGGCTCTGTAATATCAATCTGGCTCTTGTCAAGTTACATTATTTTTTTACAAATCAATAACCAAACACACAAAATAAGCTTAACCCCTGAACTCCCACCTGAACCGAGCACATTTTCTCCAGTTTGGCTTTACCCCAATCCAAAAGCTTCTGGAAAAAGCTGTGAAAATAGCAACAAAACTGAGACGAAAACAATGATGGAAATGTGACAAAAAAGTGAAGAAAAAATGATGAAAAAATGACAAAAATATGACAAAAAATTGACAAAAAAATGAGAAAAAAAATGAGAAAAAAATGACAAAAATATGACAAAAATATGACAAAAAAATGACACAAAATTGACAAAAATGTGACAAAAAAAGGACAAAAAATTGACAAAAATGTGACAAAAAATGACAAAAATATGACAAAAATGTGACAAAAAAATGACAAAAAATTGACAAAAATGTGACAAAAATATGACAAAAATGTGACAAAAATATGACAAAAAAATGACAAAAAATGACAAAAAATTGACAAAAAAATGAGAAAAAAAATGAGAAAAAAAATGACAAAAAAATGACAAAAATATGACAAAAAAATGACACAAAATTGACAAAAATGTGACAAAAAAAGGACAAAAAATTGACAAAAATGTGACAAAAAATGACAAAAATATGACAAAAATGTGACAAAAAAATGACAAAAAATTGACAAAAATGTGACAAAAATATGACAAAAATGTGACAAAAATATGACAAAAAAATGAGAAAAATGTGACAAAAATATGACAAAAATATGACAAAAAAATGACAAAAAAATGACAAAAATGTGACAAAAAATTGACAAAAAATGAGAAAAAAAATGAGAAAAAAATGACAAAAATATGACAAAAAATGACAAAAATATGACAAAAATATGACAAAAATGTGACAAAAATGTGACAAAAATGTGACAAAAATATGACAAAAATTTGACAAAAAATGACAAAAAAATGACACAAATGTGACAAAAAAATGACAAAAATGTGACAAAAAAATGTGATGACGTGAGGAAAAAGCTCCTCTGGGTTCAGGCGGGAGTTAAGAGGTTAAAGTGCTTTAGAAATAACCTCTTATCACTAAGACTGAAGCTGATGGAGAAACTGCTTCCTGTCGTGTGTCTATGGACGGCCCCCGCCTCACTGTGCTACACTTCACCAGCTCGTCCTGCTGTAATGGATCTCACTTGTTCGATCTTTCTAAATGTTTCCAAAACGAGACGCATGGTTTGTGTTTTGAAACGGCTGCTGCTGATAATCCGCGAGCTCTCTCTCCGACGCGGAGCTGTCCGAGCCGCTTCAGGAGCATCTGGTGGCCGTGCGGTGTGTGGCGTTGGTTTAGGCGGCTCTCACGGCACAGCTCCACTTTCTCAGGTCTGTTTGTGACCTCCTGCTGTGGCCCTGGGGCGACCAGAAAACAAGAGCCGCTCCACAACAGCCGCCGCCTCCCCCGAAAACGACTGCTTCCCAGGCAAACGCTGTCAGCTGCTGCCGGAGAGCCATGACGGAGCTTTTATGTTTGCTTCTCCAGGAATAACATCAGCTGTGAAAATGTTCCTTAACCATCACATCTTCAACATGCATGGATTCAAATAAGTCGACAGGGTTTAGGCTGGGGGCGACTTTACGAGTAACACAGACTGAAACATGACCTGAAACCATCTGTGAGTGAAAACTGTTATAAATGTAACTACAGTTCTCTGAATCCCAGAGCTGATAAACCTCTCATAGTCTTCAACAGCTGACCTGGACAGCTCATACCGGCTACAGCCACGACGTGAACTTCCAGAGGAGAAAACACAACCTGCACAACCTCAACCTCAATACAAAGAGTGTTCCAGCCATGCAGAACAACCTGCTCCAACAAATATCCTTAAATTGCTTGATCTTGTTGATCTTAAAGGCCTGGAGACTAGACGGAGACTGGAGAGACTCCATATGACTCCTCGAGACTTTTGTGCACGAGTTTTAAAATCGGTCCAAGGACGACTGAGAAACATCCTGTTAAAGTCTTCAATCCAGAACCAGGCTGTTTAAATGCACACGCCATGAAAAGAGATCGAGAACACGCGTGTTTCAGAACACGTCAACAATGATGTCGCTGAAAATGGACTTGAAACTGAGATATTTAGGCATTTGTCTCTTCACATAACGTTAGTGTCCGAGGAGAGAGGAGTTAATCAGGAAGGAGAGACTTTCATAAAACATTAATTATCTCAGAATCTAGAAAAAAAAATCAGTGATTTTGATCAAATTTAGCTTTGATTTCTCAGGAACCGAGGCTCTTAGAATTAAATTGTTTTCACCTACAGAGAGTTTACAGTCTCAGCTTTCAAACAAGCCACAGCATTTGTCCATAACTATAACATAGAATACTCTGTGGTGCTGCAAATATCATGAAAAATGGTCTGGATTGGTGGCTCTCAGCAGCTCAATCCCCATAACAGCGCGGCCTCACTGTGTTCACTAACTCAAATCTCAACTGTTCCGACCGTTCCATGTGAAGCTGCTCACACTCGGGTTTACATCTTCGCTACACACCACCACACCCTCTCGGATTAAAAAAAGAAAAGAAAACAACACAATAATACATATGAAATGTCCAGATGTGACTTTTCACAGGTTTTTGATCGTCATTTATTTCACATCTTTTCATCACAGATCTGCTAAAACCACACATAAGGTTTATTAGAGAGTCTAGTTTCATAATTTAAAAAACCTGCATAAACAAGTTTTTCTGTTTTTGGCACTCAGCGTATTAACTGGGGCTGAAACTAACAATTATTTTAGTAATTGATGAATCTACCCATTATTTTTCACGATTAATCAAACAATCGCTTTGCTGTAAATGATGTATGAATTTATTATTTTTCTTAATCACGTAACGCTTGAGGACGTGTTGATGGAGTGAACTTAACGTGAGGCTCCTCGTGCCAATTCTGATTTCTGATTGGAGGAGGCACAGACACATTTTTATGAAATTTCCAATGTACAAAATACTACAGACCCTGACTTTAAAAACAAAGTAGGTTTTTATCAAAAATAAAAAATGTTCAAGTCATTTTTGCTTTATTAGAAAGCAATATATCGATCACTAAAACAGTTGACAAATACTTCAATAATCGATCAGTTGTTTCAGCTCTACTCCCCACCTGAACCGAGCCAATGTTTTCCAGTTAATATCCAGGCATTACCCAAATCTAAAAGCTCCTTGAAAAGAGCTCCAAAACAGCAGCAAACCCGGGACGTAGCAGAAATGAAAAAGCATCAAAAAGTTACCAAAAAAGTGATGAAAAAGCGTCAAACAAGATCAGCGTTGTAGGTCTTATCTTTCAAATGAGGCGTCACACTGGCCCACAGGCTTTAGATTTGGGTAAAGCCGATCCGTTAAAGCGGGGGTGAGAGGTTAAAACGTATGCTCCATAATTCTGTTTAGAAATCATGTTTAGTTTGGCTCCAGTTATTCTACAATCTCATATTTTTCCTGTAAATTATAGACATGTATCTCATTAATGACGGGTAAAAATAGATCATGGCGGATTTTTTATGATCCTGTGACACCGAGTGAAAAGAAGAATCACTGACAGGGATAAAAAACTAAAAACTAAATAAATACAATTTTCTCCTCAAATTTTGTTGTATGAGCACTGCAAAAAGTGGATTCTAAGCAAGTAAAAAAAATCTTACTTTAAGAAATAAGTTCTTATTTCTTCCCTAAAAAGTAATAATGTTTTGTGTAGCAAAGTTTTCTTGAGAAAAAAATTCTTCTTTTAGGAAATAAAATCTAGCCATTTCTTGTTCAGATAAATTTACTAAAAAACAGGCTAATTTTTTCTTGTAACAAGAAAGAAAAACTTTTTGAATCTTCTTCAGTTTTAGACAAAGAATGTTTTTTCTTATTTTAGGAAAAACTAAGATCACAGCAACAGTCTTTAAAGTGGTCCCGGGTTCGATTCCCACCAGGACGGGGCCTTTCTGTGTGGAGCATGTTCTCCCCGTGTCTGCCACTAAAAACATGTACAATAGGTGAATCCTCCAGCAGGTGATTCTGACCATCAGCCTGGCTCCACATCATGGAGGCGGGTCTCCGGGCGCGGCAATACTTTCCTTAAATATTAGTATTTATTAAGAACATTTTGCTCAAAAATGTGTTTAATTTAGAACATTTTACTTAAATCAAGCAACATTTAAGTAAAATATCCACAATTTTTCACTAAATAAGAATGTTTTCCTTAAATTATTCCATTTTCTGAGGACATTTTGCTTAATTCTAGCTTTATTTGCTTAAATTTAGTGTTTCTTTCTTGTTTTATGATGAGAAAAATATTCTAGAAATAAGAATTCTTAGCAAGAAAAAAATGCTGATCCATTGGCAGAATTTTTTCCTTAAAACAAAACAAAACGTCTTATTTTTTTCCATGTTTTTAGTCGGGTACTTTTTGCAGTGAGAGAAGATAAAATAGGACTTTATTGATCTTACAATGGAGAAATGTGCTTTTGTTTTTCTTCCAGTACTTTGGTTTATAGTATTATTAGCCGGTGCTTCTTTAGGCCACAGACCATGTGCAGAACGAAACAAATCCTATGCGTGTTTTTTGCTTTACTCACGACTCACAATCATTTCCAAATCCGCAGTGAAACATCGCGCCGACAAGCCGCGGCTCCAAACCAAAGAGCGTGTTTGTAAATGTTTCATCTGAGCTGTGAAAGTCTGGCAGGCGGCGTTTCCTTCACTGGAGCGCTCGCCGAGCCCCCTGGAGACAATTACCCAGCCTGCCTTTCCCAGCTCCACTTCAAAGACACATTCCTGGGAGTCGGCGCATTAAAACGTCTTATTTTCCACAGACGAGGCCTTTTATCAGCGCCGGCGTGAGGACCAGTGTTTTAGGGAAGGTAACAAACCCCCTCGCAGCAGGCGCTTCAGAACGCTGGATGTGGAGCAGGGGCGGGGACTGCGTGGACGTGTGAGCGAGCGGAGACGGAGCCGTGTTCAGTCGGTGGGGAGTCTCGTACCGCGATGAGGAGAGGCCTGGTTATTAACGACGGGTTTGGGATAATGCAATGTGTTTTCACAGGCAGGAGTGGAGAAGGTCAAAGACTGGAAAGTGTCACTGCGGGAGGCGGTCAGGTCACTCTGAACCCTCCAAACACACCAATGTCTAAACAACACACATGAAGAGGACAGCTATTGTTAAGAAATCTTTAAAGGAACAGGCCACCGTTTTTACATACTGAGATATGTTCTTACCTCACCTTAGTCGAGTTAATATCTCCCCGTCTGGTCTTTGTCCGTGCGCTCACACATACGCAGCCTCTCCCACATGTCACATAGCTCCAAAAAAGCTCACGATAGAAGCTACCAAGCTCTTCCACGTGTTCCCTATTTAAATAAAGTTACGTGAAGTGTTTTCATGCCAAGTATATTTACACAGAAATGTAAAGTCACGCAGCTTCTATTGCCGGAAGTGAGCGGGGAAGTCTTTAGGAGTTACTGCGCGGACGCTGTGCTCCTCGTATCATTACGCCTCACAATATAGTTCCCCTTTTTATCTGCTTATAAAATCGACACGTTACATTTCTGTGTAAATATACTTGGCATGAAAACACTTCACGTAACTTTATTTAAATAGGGAACACGTGGAAGAGCTTGGTAGCTTCTATCGTGAGCTTTTTGGGAGCTATGTGACATGTGGGAGAGGCTGCGTATGTGTGAGCGCACGGACAAAGACCAGACGGGGATATATTAACTCGGCTAAGGTTAGGTAAGAACCATGGCCGTATCTACCATTGAGGTCACCGAGGTCCGGACCTCGGTAAAATTTTTGCTTTTTGCAAATGAATGTTGTGAACACGCGCTTCTACAGGCGGAAGAGCCTCTAGTTCAGACGTGGATGAGCTTGTTCTGAACCTAAATGTGTCCACTCTGAAACCGAACCTCATGAGCTGCTTTGGACCCGAGTGCGTTAAACTCAGCGGAGGCGAGGCTAAGGCTGTGCGTCAGCCTCACTACAACAGCAGCGCCTTCAGCATGAACCCGCCACAGTCTGATCCAGATGCAGTTTCTTTGCTCTGTCATAAAGAGGGAGGAGCCAGTGCGCGCGCCGTCACGGTGACCTCGATTTACAACAGGAGTTTTCCTCATTCTGATCTGAGGAGCGAGAGGAGAAGGAGAAGCGTCTGTGCCTCATCATCGCCTCCTCCTCTGCTGCTCACTTTGCTTCTGTCTCATGCAAAGCTTGTCTTGCGAATAAATGATCTGAGCTTTAATGAGCTTAAACCAGCGCATTCACCTTTGTAGCTCCAGTGGTTTGACAGTGAGGGCGACGCTGAGGGGGCGGGGCCAGAGGGGGCGACGCAGAGGGGGCGGGGCCAGAGAGGGCGACGCAGAGGGGGCGGGGCCAGAGCGCAGTGTTCAGAAAGAGCTGGTCACTGGCATGAAGCAAAACCCTCAGCTTTAGCCATTCACACCCACAGCCTCGTTTTCAAAACAATTAAAAACTGACATTTTCTTTTAATATGTTATGTTAAGTATTTATTTAGGACAAGACCTTCTTATTGCCTCTCACTCAGGCGAGCAAAACTGTTTGTAAAACCTGCTTCACAGTAATAATGGATGAAATAGATATTAAACAGATATTTTATTTTGTGATATTCATCATGTCAAAGTATGGGGTACGTGACTCGTCACCTAACACTTCAGGGGGTGCACGGCTGCTCCCCCTGCCCTGGGGCAGACTGATGGAAGTGAGGCCAGTCTGCACCATCTGCATGTCCGACCACCGTCCACTCACTCACAAATCCACTCAGGCTCCTGGTCCCAAACGGTGCAACAAAAAGCAATTTTTGAAAACAGCTCAAGGATGAGACAAAAGTGTTTTTGATCACTTAAAATACAGGAAATTACATCTGAATCTTTAAAAAATTCCTGGGGGAGGAGCCCCAGACCCCCCGGTTTAAAGAATTATACGGACCTCACTGTTTTTTGCATCCTGGCTACGGCCCTGGTAAGAACATATCTCAGTATGTAAAAACGGTGGCCTATTCCTTTAACCCTCATTATAGACATGGGAATAAAAAGGAGACGTGCCGTTCAATCCCAAAGTAAATTGGCTGGTCAGTTCCTGTAGCCTGTTCGATGTATTTTCCCTATAGCCGTTAGCATTAGCCAACGATAATCGCAAATTAAGTTCAAGTTTATTGAGGTGACGCACGTTGAGCTCTGATGAATTTGTCATCCACACATTACGGTAATCTGGCCTTGATTTAAAGCTGAAGCACTGGGCCATTCATCATCATCATCATCATCATCACCTGCAGCTCTAATCACTAACCAATAGGCCTCGTAATCAGCATGTTTCAGACGTCAATACTAATAACACGTCACTAATGAGAGAGGGAGTGGAACAACATTTGCCCACAGTGGCGACGTCCAACAACTGCAGCACCATTATTTAACGGATCTTTTCCAATACGTTAACTTAAATGGAGAATTAATTGTGGGGTTCCGCAAGGTTCTGTTTTGGGCCCCAAGTTATTTTTGTTACATATGAATGATATTTGTAAAGTCGGATGTTCTTAATTTTATTCTATTCGCGGACGACACAACGATATGTTGCTCTGGCCCAAATCTTAAGGAGCTTGTTTTGGTGGAAGAAAGAGAATTATTTAAACTAAAGAATTGGTTTGACGTGAATCAATTGTCACTGAATTTAGATCAAACTAAATGTATGGTATTTAGTAATAAAGAGATAAACGATCAGGATCAATATTAATGAAACAGAAACAGAAAGAGTAAATCATATGAAATTTCTTGGAGTGATTATTGATGTTGATGATTGTAAAATGACATGGAAACCACATATTTTAAACATGCAAAGGAAAGTATCAAAAACGACAAAATATGCAAAATATATGTACAACAATGCATTACTTACTTACTTTATGGTTCTCTTGTCTCACCGTACCTAACGTATGGTATCGAGATATGGGGAAACACTTATAAAACTAGAACCAATCCAACTTTCCTATTACAGAAGAAGATTATCAGATTAATTAATTATGCACCTCACAATTCACCAAGTCATTCACTGTTTATCCGATCAAAAACCTGGAAGTTTTATGACTTCAAGTTCATTTACCAAGATAAACATAACAAAATCCCTAAATGCTTGCAAATATTGTTGACCCAGCGAGAAAGTCATTATAATCTCAGAGGAACATGTTTATTTAATCAACCATGAGCACATTCTGCATTAAGAGAACACTGTTTATCAAGTAAAGGAGTTACATTATGGAATCGCTGCTGCAATGAGTTAAAACAAGCCACGTCTCTTTTTCAGTTCAAAAATATTTATGAGAGAATAATGGAAAAATATCTGACAGAATGAAAATTAAAGGGATGTTTCAGGATGTTTGACATAGGGCCTCATTTCCTCGTTATCCAGAGTGTTGCTGATTTCTGGAGATATTTTTTTGTAATTCATGCAGTTTTTTTTGAAGAGTTTCGTGGTGCTAGGCTAGTGCAAGGTTAGTGCTCTCGCTTCACAGCTAGAAGGTCCCGAGTTCGATTCCCACCTGGACGGGGCCTTTCTGTGTGGAGTTTGCATGTTCTCCCCGTGTCTGTGTAGGTTTCCTCCGGGTACTCCGGTTTCCCCTACCACTAAAAACATGTACAATAGGCCAGGATGAATGATGTGAGTGAGTGAATGTATGGGGAAACTGAAGCTACAAACATAGTTTACACCACCGAGTACGAAGTGAATGTACAAGTGTCTCATGTAAAGCGCTTTGTGACCATGTCTGTGAAAGGCGCTATATAAATAAAGATCTTCTTCTTCTTCTTCATGGTATCAGCTAGCCTGCATTAAAAACAGTGTGACCCGCTCCACAGAGCACCTGAGGCAAATCACTGATAACACCAGACTAACCATATACATGTCTGTGTCCATAGAGTCATGTTTGGAATATAACTGACCTGCATCACATGAATGATCACAATTTAAGGGACTATTTTCCAGCAGATCACTCCACCGCCGCGTAGCTTATACAACCACGAAGCTGATGCTGCTCAAATATAAGGTATTTTAAATTTTTCTATGGACACAGACATGTATATGGTGAGTCTGGTGTTATCAGTGATTTGCCTCAGGTGCTCTGTGGAGCGGGTCACACTGTTTTTAATGCAGGCTAGCTGATACCATAGACATGCACTAGCCTAGCACTAGCCTAGCGCCACGAAACTCTTCAAACATAAGAACTGCATGAATTACAAAAAAATATCTCCATAAATCAGCAACACTCTGGATAACGAGGAAATGAGGCCCTGTGTCAAACATCCTGAAACATCCCTTTAATTAAATATACTTCTGGAGCGGACAACATATTCACCCCACTGCCAAATAAAGATCATAAGTCACAGACGAAGCTTCGACGTCCTCAAACATCTCTCTCCATTGGCCAGTCCATGTGTCCATGTGTGAGACTTGGGAGTGAATAAAGCGGTCGACTGAAATGAACCCGTTTTTGTTTGGCCCCGTCTCCCCGCGGAGCCGGAGGAAGAGGGACCTGAACTGGAGGGAGATTAATGGCAGTGGAAACCTGGACAGCCTCCTGGCCTTCCGCTGCACGCATACTTTCCTAACCCCGGACGTCGCTGGGAGGAAGCGAGCGAGCAGACTGTGCAGTGTGGAGCTAATCTCTGACCCTCTGGACACGGGGGGACTATATACAGCCACTATCACGTTCACAACACGGTGTTTACGGTACGAGGAGCTGCAGCGGATAAAAGGAGCAGTTGTTTCTGTGCCTGAGAGGAGACGGGAAAAAAAAAAAAAAAGAGACAAGCTCAATCCTTTCGTAATAAGCAAACTGATGATGTTATATAATCTGCTGCAAATAGAACCGACAGAGCAAGGCTTCAGACAGAATTGCCGTGATCTGTGGAGTCCCCCAGGGGTCAATCTTGGGACCCCTCTTATTCAACCTGTACACGCAGCTAATAAACAGCAATAATGTTTCCTATTACGACTGTACAGATGACACTCAGATCTATGTGTCACTGACGGCAGGTGAACACACGACGAACAGATGTGTTTGAGGATGCAAAAAAAACATTCTCCAACGAAACTCAGACCAAACTGAGATCAAAGTGTTATCAGTCACCTTGAGTTGCTCTTTCTAAAACCAAAAAATCAGGTTCGAAATCTGGGAGTGATCATGGACTCAGTCATCTTTCCACAGGGAAACTTTCTAACGAGCTCAAGTAAGTGAGTGATCAGCACCAACACAAATCCTCTTATCTCGGACAAGGTCCTATATCCTGCAAAATCAACTTTTTGGAGCTTTTAGCCATGTTGCTGCTATTTCCTTATCAAAAACTCCCCAAGAGTGTTTTTTGGCTTTACGCAGTTCTCAGTAATCCTCCTGAGTCCTGCTCTGAGCAGCTGCTCCGCCCTCGCCTGGAAAACCACTGAGTTGTGACTCTGACGTTTTTTACATCATCGTGTCAAACAGGAACAGCCCGACGTCTGTGATGTAAAGCTTTACAGAATGAGCGACCCGTCTGAACAGACGTCATGTTTGCACTGAAAGTTGTGAAGAAGGAGCTCTTTCTAACCTACTCTGGACACGCCTGTCCTTTTTTCATACCTAACGATGATGTCACGGAGAAAAGCACGTTTGCCTACGAGAGGTACAGGGTACAGATGCTTATTAATCCCCGTAGGGAAATTCATTCCCTGCATTTGACCAAAGCCGCCGGGGCCTGTACGAGCAGTGAGCTCCAGCCTGGGCCGGCGCTCGGAGACCCGCCTCCATGATGTGAAGCCAGGCTGATTAACCTATTGTATATGTTTTCATTGCTCGAAATAAACAATCAACATCGAAATAATGAGGAAATTAATATGATTAAAAAATAAATATAAGATGTTTAAAGGGACTAAACGGAGTTTAAAAATGTTCAAACTCAGTATGTTCCTCCATGTCCGAATGTGTAGAATCAGCTCAGACCTGTTCACCACAACTGCCTCTAAACTGTCACTTCGGGTCCAAAGTGCCGTCATGCACGAGCTTAATATAGAAAGTGCAGTTACACGTATGACCTGAGGTGGCAGTAGTGAGTATAAAATTACCAACTTGTATCTACTCTCTTTAATGAATCTATAATAGAAAACGCAATCTCAATGGCCGCCGCCTGGGCGCCGCCATGTTTATTTCCCATACCGACTTTGAAGCTAAGCAGGGAAGTGCCTGGTTAGAACTGGGATGGGAGACAGTTTGGGACCACCTGAAAGCCTGGCGACAGTACTGAGTTTGTGCGTGGTTGGTGATGACCGTATTCCGTCTCCAAAGCTTTGTCTCCGAAAAAAAGTACACGCAAAACATTGCCGAAAACCTGCTGAAACACGAGCCTCTAATCGAACGCGCTGCTCTGACTGATTTATCCTCCGTGTGAGTAAAAGCGAAAATGAAACTACAACTTAACGAGCGCATGGCCTGCACTGCGTAGTTTGTTTTCTTTTTTTTTACGTTGCTGCTGTACCATTTGTTTTCTATTTTGCTTTCACGTATTGTGAGCCCAGAGGTACATTTTATTCTAAAGCAGCTTGGAAAGCATTGCCAATTTTATTGTAAGGTTATAAATACTGTCTAACAACGATCATTAGGCTATTTCAGTTCAGTACCTACTTATTATTTTTTTTATTGCACACTACCGTGATGCACCAAACCACGGGTCCTGCACCGTGAACCAAACCGTTAGAGCTGAACCCTTAATATTTCTCCATAATTATCCCACTGTCTCTTGAATCCTATTCCCTGAGTTTAGCGAACATATTGTGGTTGTAGTTTATAAGAA
Organism: Gobius niger; assembly: GCF_951799975.1. Classification (NCBI taxonomy): domain Eukaryota; kingdom Metazoa; phylum Chordata; class Actinopteri; order Gobiiformes; family Gobiidae; genus Gobius; species Gobius niger. The sequence continues at coordinate 42,147,005 of NC_136855.1, forward strand.
AGGAGCACGGGTGCATCAAACACTCCAATTGCAGTTTGTTTGAAATTATTTTTAGCATTCATTATTTTACTCATTTGTAGTGGCCATAGTTTTTGGAATGGGTTGGGAACCACTGGTCTACAGCTGAACTGTGTGACGGGTTAGACATTTCTTTGTAATAACTCATAATCTCAGAATATCAAATGTGGAGACTAGCGAGGCCCGGCCGAAGGCCGGGTCTCAGCTAGTAAAATATAAGGTACACTAAAGATCAAGTTCGATTATTCTTTTCCTTTATAACTTCCATTCACTTCCAGACAAAAACACCTTTCGTTATGAACACTGACGTTTCCTGCAGTGAAGATGATTTTCCATAATACCTCGTTCAAGGAGGAAGGACTCACTTGCTGTAACCCTTTGGATTATTATTCTGGCATCTACGTATCCCTGTTCCCAGAATACTTGGTGCTTTTGACCACACATGCCCATTTCTATGAGAATTGCTGCAATAAAGATAACAGTCTTAAACAGTGTTCCTCTTAATGCCTTGTTGGTTTTGTCCGACAGCTCATGTTAAAGCTTCCCTGAATCACAGCGTGACAGAACCTCGTGCTGACTTTGTGCTGACGAATGCACAACCCCCCCACCACGCATTACTCAGTTTACCCCAGAAAACAGCCGTGTTCCTGGAGAGCCGTTTTCAGACCTCCACAGTAAACAGCAGATGTGGAGACAGGAGACAAATGTCAAACATATTGATCGCACGCTTCATTACAGCGAATAGTAGGAGGTTAGAGCGAGACTGCGGCTACGCAACACTCATCTGCACAAGCACCATCTCTCAGACTAATGCAAACACTGTTAACACACACTGGGCAATTACAGGGCACTGAGGAGAACAGCCGTGTCCCCACAAAGAGGGCAAACAAACACCGCACTGAGGAGAACAGCCATGTCCTCACAAAGAGGACAAACAAACACCGCACTGAGGAGAACAGCCATGTCCCCACAAAGAGAGTAAACAAACGCCTCACTGAGGAGAACAGCCATGTCCTCACAAAGAGGGCAAACAAACACCGCACTGAGGAGAACAGCCATGTCCTCACAAAGAGGGCAAACAAACACCGCACTGAGGAGAACAGCCATGTCCTCACAAAGAGGACAAACAAACACTACACTGAGGAGAACAGCCATGTCCCCACAAAGAGAGTAAACAAACACCTCACTGAGGAGAACAGCCATGTCCTCACAAAGAGGGCAAACAAACACTACACTGAGGAGAACAGCCATGTCCTCACAAAGAGAGTAAACAAACACTACACTGAGGAGAACAGCCATGTCCCCACAAAGAGAGTAAACAAACACCTCACTGAGGAGAACAGCCATGTCCTCACAAAGAGGGCAAACAAACACCGCACTGAGGAGAACAGCCATGTCCTCACAAAGAGGGCAAACAAACACCACTGTGAGGAGAACAGCCATGTCCTCACAAAGAGGGCAAACAAACACCGCACTGAGGAGAACAGCCATGTCCTCACAAAGAGGGCAAACAAACACTACACTGAGGAGAACAGCCATGTCCCCACAAAGAGAGTGAACAAACACCGCACTGAGGAGAACAGCCATGTCCCCACAAAGAGGACAAACAAACACCACACTGAGGAGAACAGCCGTGTCCCCACAAAGAGGGCAAACAAACACCACACTGAGGAGAACAGCCATGTCCTCACAAAGAGGACAAACAAACACTACACTGAGGAGAACAGCCATGTCCCCACAAAGAGGACAAACAAACACCTCACTGAGGAGAACAGCCATGTCCCCACAAAGAGGACAAACAAACACCACACTGAGGAGAACAGCCGTGTCCCCACAAAGAGGGCAAACAAACACCTCACTGAGGAGAACAGCCGTGTCCCCACAAAGAGAGCAAACAAACACTACACTGAGGAGAACAGCCATGTCCTCACAAAGAGGACAAACAAACACCGCACTGAGGAGAACAGCCATGTCCTCACAAAGAGGACAAACAAACACTACACTGAGGAGAACAGCCATGTCCCCACAAAGAGGACAAACAAACACTACACTGAGGAGAACAGCCATGTCCCCACAAAGAGAGCAAACAAACACCGCTGTGAGGAGAACAGCCATGTCCCCACAAAGAGAGTAAACAAACACCTCACTGAGGAGAACAGCCATGTCCCCACAAAGAGGGCAAACAAACACCTCACTGAGGAGAACAGCCATGTCCTCACAAAGAGGACAAACAAACACTACACTGAGGAGAACAGCCATGTCCTCACAAAGAGGACAAACAAACACTACACTGAGGAGAACAGCCATGTCCTCACAAAGAGGACAAACAAACACCACTGTGAGGAGAACAGCCATGTCCCCACAAAGAGGGCAAACAAACACCTCACTGAGGAGAACAGCCATGTCCTCACAAAGAGGACAAACAAACACCTCACTGAGGAGAACAGCCGTGTCCCCACAAAGAGAGTAAACAAACACCTCACTGAGGAGAACAGCCGTGTCCCCACAAAGAGGGCAAACAAACACTACACTGAGGAGAACAGCCATGTCCTCACAAAGAGGACAAACAAACACCGCACTGAGGAGAACAGCCATGTCCTCACAAAGAGGGCAAACAAACACTACACTGAGGAGAACAGCCATGTCCTCACAAAGAGGGCAAACAAACACTACACTGAGGAGAACAGCCATGTCCCCACAAAGAGGACAAACAAACACCACTGTGAGGAGAACAGCCATGTCCTCACAAAGAGGGCAAACAAACGCCCCTGTGAGGAGAACAGCCATGTCCTCACAAAGAGGACAAACAAACACCTCACTGAGGAGAACAGCCATGTCCCCACAAAGAGAGTAAACAAACGCCTCACTGAGGAGAACAGCCATGTCCCCACAAAGAGGGCAAACAAACACCGCACTGAGGAGAACAGCCATGTCCTCACAAAGAGGACAAACAAACACCTCACTGAGGAGAACAGCCATGTCCCCACAAAGAGAGTAAACAAACGCCTCACTGAGGAGAACAGCCATGTCCCCACAAAGAGGACAAACAAACACTACACTGAGGAGAACAGCCATGTCCCCACAAAGAGGGCAAACAAACATCGCACTGAGGAGAACAGCCATGTCCTCACAAAGAGGACAAACAAACACTACACTGAGGAGAACAGCCATGTCCCCACAAAGAGAGCAAACAAACACCGCTGTGAGGAGAACAGCCATGTCCTCACAAAGAGAGCAAACAAACGCCTCACTGAGGAGAACAGCCATGTCCCCACAAAGAGGGCAAACAAACACTACACTGAGGAGAACAGCCATGTCCCCACAAAGAGGGCAAACAAACACCTCACTGAGGAGAACAGCCATGTCCTCACAAAGAGGACAAACAAACACTACACTGAGGAGAACAGCCATGTCCCCACAAAGAGGGCAAACAAACACTACACTGAGGAGAACAGCCATGTCCCCACAAAGAGAGTAAACAAACACCTCACTGAGGAGAACAGCCATGTCCCCACAAAGAGGGCAAACAAACACCTCACTGAGGAGAACAGCCATGTCCTCACAAAGAGAGCAAACAAACACCTCACTGAGGAGAACAGCCGTGTCCCCACAAAGAGGGCAAACAAACACTACACTGAGGAGAACAGCCATGTCCTCACAAAGAGGACAAACAAACACCGCACTGAGGAGAACAGCCATGTCCTCACAAAGAGGACAAACAAACACCTCACTGAGGAGAACAGCCATGTCCCCACAAAGAGGGCAAACAAACACCTCACTGAGGAGAACAGCCATGTCCTCACAAAGAGAGCAAACAAACACCTCACTGAGGAGAACAGCCGTGTCCCCACAAAGAGGACAAACAAACACCGCACTGAGGAGAACAGCCATGTCCTCACAAAGAGGGCAAACAAACACCTCACTGAGGAGAACAGCCGTGTCCCCACAAAGAGGGCAAACAAACACTACACTGAGGAGAACAGCCATGTCCTCACAAAGAGGACAAACAAACACCGCACTGAGGAGAACAGCCATGTCCTCACAAAGAGGACAAACAAACACTACACTGAGGAGAACAGCCATGTCCCCACAAAGAGGGCAAACAAACACCGCTGTGAGGAGAACAGCCATGTCCTCACAAAGAGAGCAAACAAACGCCTCACTGAGGAGAACAGCCATGTCCCCACAAAGAGGGCGAACAAACACCTCACTGTGAGGAGAACAGCCATGTCCTCACAAAGAGGGCAAACAAACACCGCTGTGAGGAGAACAGCCGTGTCCCCACAAAGAGGGCAAACAAACGCCTCACTGAGGAGAACAGCCGTGTCCCCACAAAGAGGGCGAACAAACACCTCACTGTGAGGAGAACAGCCATGTCCCCACAAAGAGGGCAAACAAACATCGCACTGAGGAGAACAGCCATGTCCTCACAAAGAGGACAAACAAACACTACACTGAGGAGAACAGCCGTGTCCCCACAAAGAGGGCAAACAAACACCTCACTGTGAGGAGAACAGCCATGTCCCCACAAAGAGGGCAAACAAACACCGCTGTGAGGAGAACAGCCATGTCCTCACAAAGAGGACAAACAAACGCCTCACTGAGGAGAACAGCCATGTCCTCACAAAGAGGGCAAACAAACACTACACTGAGGAGAACAGCCATGTCCTCACAAAGAGAGCAAACAAACACCACTGTGAGGAGAACAGCCGTGTCCCCACAAAGAGGGCAAACAAACACCTCACTGTGAGGAGAACAGCCATGTCCCCACAAAGAGGGCAAACAAACACCGCTGTGAGGAGAACAGCCATGTCCTCACAAAGAGGACAAACAAACGCCTCACTGAGGAGAACAGCCATGTCCTCACAAAGAGGGCAAACAAACACTACACTGAGGAGAACAGCTATGTCCCCACAAAGAGAGCAAACAAACACCTCACTGAGGAGAACAGCCGTGTCCCCACAAAGAGGGCAAACAAACACCGCTGTGAGGAGAACAGCCATGTCCCCACAAAGAGGGCAAACAAACGCCTCACTGAGGAGAACAGCCATGTCCTCACAAAGAGGACAAACAAACGCCTCACTGAGGAGAACAGCCATGTCCCCACAAAGAGAGCAAACAAACACCGCACTGAGGAGAACAGCCATGTCCCCACAAAGAGGGCAAACAAACACCGCTGTGAGGAGAACAGCCATGTCCCCACAAAGAGGGCAAACAAACGCCTCACTGAGGAGAACAGCCATGTCCTCACAAAGAGGACAAACAAACGCCTCACTGAGGAGAACAGCCATGTCCTCACAAAGAGAGCAAACAAACACCGCTGTGAGGAGAACAGCCATGTCCTCACAAAGAGAGCAAACAAACACCGCTGTGAGGAGAACAGCCGTGTCCCCACAAAGAGAGCAAACAAACACCGCTGTGAGGAGAACAGCCATGTCCTCACAAAGAGGACAAACAAACGCCTCACTGAGGAGAACAGCCATGTCCTCACAAAGAGAGCAAACAAACACCGCTGTGAGGAGAACAGCCATGTCCTCACAAAGAGAGCAAACAAACACCGCTGTGAGGAGAACAGCCATGTCCTCACAAAGAGAGCAAACAAACACCGCTGTGAGGAGAACAGCCATGTCCTCACAAAGAGGACAAACAAACGCCTCACTGAGGAGAACAGCCATGTCCTCACAAAGAGGACAAACAAACGCCTCACTGAGGAAAACAGCCATGTCCTCACAAAGAGAGCAAACAAACACCGCTGTGAGGAGAACAGCCATGTCCTCACAAAGAGGACAAACAAACGCCTCACTGAGGAGAACAGCCATGTCCTCACAAAGAGGACAAACAAACGCCTCACTGAGGAGAACAGCCATGTCCTCACAAAGAGGACAAACAAACGCCTCACTGAGGAGAACAGCCATGTCCTCACAAAGAGAGCAAACAAACACCGCTGTGAGGAGAACAGCCATGTCCTCACAAAGAGGACAAACAAACGCCTCACTGAGGAGAACAGCCATGTCCCCACAAAGAGGACAAACAAACGCCTCACTGAGGAGAACAGCCATGTCCTCACAAAGAGAGCAAACAAACACCTCACTGAGGAGAACAGCCATGTCCCCACAAAGAGAGCAAACAAACACCGCTGTGAGGAGAGCAGCCATGTCCTCACAAAGAGGACAAACAAACGCCGCTGTGAGGAGAACAGCCATGTCCTCACAAAGAGGGCAAACAAACACTACACTGAGGAGAACAGCCATGTCCCCACAAAGAGGACAAACAAACGCCTCACTGAGGAGAACAGCCATGTCCTCACAAAGAGGGCAAACAAACACTACACTGAGGAGAACAGCCATGTCCCCACAAAGAGGACAAACAAACGCCTCACTGAGGAGAACAGCCATGTCCCCACAAAGAGAGCAAACAAACACCGCTGTGAGGAGAACAGCCATGTCCTCACAAAGAGGACAAACAAACGCCTCACTGAGGAGAACAGCCATGTCCTCACAAAGAGGACAAACAAACGCCTCACTGAGGAGAACAGCCATGTCCCCACAAAGAGAGCAAACAAACACCGCTGTGAGGAGAACAGCCATGTCCTCACAAAGAGGACAAACAAACGCCTCACTGAGGAGAACAGCCATGTCCTCACAAAGAGGACAAACAAACGCCTCACTGAGGAGAACAGCCATGTCCTCACAAAGAGAGCAAACAAACACCTCACTGAGGAGAACAGCCATGTCCTCACAAAGAGAGCAAACAAACACCTCACTGAGGAGAACAGCCATGTCCCCACAAAGAGGGCAAACAAACACCGCTGTGAGGAGAACAGCCATGTCCCCACAAAGAGAGCAAACAAACACCGCTGTGAGGAGAACAGCCATGTCCTCACAAAGAGGGAAAACAAACACTACACTGAGGAGAACAGCCATGTCCTCACAAAGAGGGAAAACAAACACTACACTGAGGAGAACAGCCATGTCCCCACAAAGAGAGCAAACAAACACTACACTGAGGAGAACAGCCATGTCCCCACAAAGAGGGGAAACAAACACCACACTGAGGAGAACAGCCATGTCCCCACAAAGAGAGCAAACAAACGCCTCTGTGAGGAGAACAGCCATGTCCCCACAAAGAGAGCAAACAAACGCCTCACTGAGGAGAACAGCCATGTCCCCACAAAGAGAGCAAACAAACACCACTGTGAGGAGAACAGCCATGTCCCCACAAAGAGAAAAAACAAACACTACTGTGAGGAGAACAGCCATGTCCTCACAAAGAGAGCAAACAAACACTGCTGTGAGGAGAACAGCCATGTCCCCACAAAGAGGGCAAACAAACACCACTGTGAGGAGAACAGCCATGTCCCCACAAAGAGAGCAAACAAACACTACTGTGAGGAGAACAGCCATGTCCCCACAAAGAGAGAAAACAAACACTACTGTGAGGAGAACAGCCATGTCCTCACAAAGAGGGCAAACAAACACCGCTGTGAGGAGAACAGCCATGTCCTCACAAAGAGGGCAAACAAACACCTCACTGAGGAGAACAGCCATGTCCCCACAAAGAGAGCAAACAAACACCGCTGTGAGGAGAACAGCCATGTCCTCACAAAGAGAGAAAACAAACACTACTGTGAGGAGAACAGCCATGTCCTCACAAAGAGGGCAAACAAACACCGCTGTGAGGAGAACAGCCATGTCCCCACAAAGAGGGCAAACAAACACCACTGAGAGGAGAACAGCCATGTCCTCACAAAGAGGGGAAACAAACACCGCTGTGAGGAGAACAGCCATGTCCTCACAAAGAGGCCAAACAAACACTACACTGAGGAGAACAGCCATGTCCCCACAAAGAGGGCAAACAAACACCACTGTGAGGAGAACAGCCATGTCCTCACAAAGAGGGGAAACAAACACCGCTGTGAGGAGAACAGCCATGTCCTCACAAAGAGGCCAAACAAACACTACACTGAGGAGAACAGCCATGTCCCCACAAAGAGGGCAAACAAACACCACTGTGAGGAGAACAGCCGTGTCCTCACAAAGAGGCCAAACAAACACTACACTGAGGAGAACAGCCATGTCCCCACAAAGAGAGCAAACAAACACTACTGTGAGGAGAACAGCCATGTCCCCACAAAGAGGGGAAACAAACACCACTGTGAGGAGAACAGCCATGTCCTCACAAAGAGGGCAAACAAACACCGCTGTGAGGAGAACAGCCATGTCCTCACAAAGAGGCCAAACAAACACTACACTGAGGAGAACAGCCATGTCCCCACAAAGAGGGCAAACAAACACCGCTGTGAGGAGAACAGCCATGTCCTCACAAAGAGGGCAAACAAACACCACTGTGAGGAGAACAGCCATGTCCTCACAAAGAGGGGAAACAAACACCGCTGTGAGGAGAACAGCCATGTCCTCACAAAGAGGGCAAACAAACACTACTATGAGGAGAACAGCCATGTCCCCACAAAGAGGCCAAACAAACACTACACTGAGGAGAACAGCCATGTCCCCACAAAGAGAGCAAACAAACACTACTGTGAGGAGAACAGCCATGTCCCCACAAAGAGGGGAAACAAACACCGCTGTGAGGAGAACAGCCATGTCCCCACAAAGAGGCCAAACAAACACTACACTGAGGAGAACAGCCATGTCCCCACAAAGAAGGCAAACAAACACCGCACTGAGGAGAACAGCCATGTCCTCACAAAGAGGCCAAACAAACACTACACTGAGGAGAACAGCCATGTCCTCACAAAGAGAGCAAACAAACGCTACACTGAGGAGAACAGCCATGTCCCCACAAAGAGGGCAAACAAACACTACACTGAGGAGAACAGCCATGTCCCCACAAAGAGAGCAAACAAACACTACACTGAGGAGAACAGCCATGTCCCCACAAAGAGAGCAAACAAACACTACACTGAGGAGAACAGCCATGTCCTCACAAAGAGAGCAAACAAACACTACACTGAGGAGAACAGCCATGTCCTCACAAAGAGAGCAAACAAACACTACACTGAGGAGAACAGCCATGTCCCCACAAAGAGGGCAAACAAACACTACACTGAGGAGAACAGCCGTGTCCTCACAAAGAGGGCAAACAAACACTACACTGAGGAGAACAGTCATGTCCTCACAAAGAGAGCAAACAAACACTACACTGAGGAGAACAGCCATGTCCTCACAAAGAGAGCAAACAAACACTACACTGAGGAGAACAGCCATGTCCTCACAAAGAGAGCAAACAAACACCTCACTGAGGAGAACAGCCATGTCCTCACAAAGAGAGCAAACAAACACTACACTGAGGAGAACAGCCATGTCCTCACAAAGAGAGGAAACAAACACCTCACTGAGGAGAACAGCCATGTCCTCACAAAGAGGGCAAACAAACACCTCACTGAGGAGAACAGCCATGTCCTCACAAAGAGGGCAAACAAACACCACTGTGAGGAGAACAGCCATGTCCCCACAAAGAGGCCAAACAAACACTACACTGAGGAGAACAGCCATGTCCTCACAAAGAGGGCAAACAAACACTACACTGAGGAGAACAGCCATGTCCCCACAAAGAGAGCAAACAAACACTACACTGAGGAGAACAGCCATGTCCTCACAAAGAGGGCAAACAAACACTACACTGAGGAGAACAGCCGTGTCCTCACAAAGAGGACAAACAAACACTACACTGAGGAGAACAGCCATGTCCTCACAAAGAGAGCAAACAAACACCTCACTGAGGAGAACAGCCATGTCCTCACAAAGAGGGCAAACAAACACTACACTGAGGAGAACAGCCATGTCCTCACAAAGAGAGCAAACAAACACTACACTGAGGAGAACAGCCATGTCCCCACAAAGAGGGCAAACAAACACCTCACTGAGGAGAACAGCCATGTCCTCACAAAGAGGGCAAACAAACACCACTGTGAGGAGAACAGCCATGTCCCCACAAAGAGGCCAAACAAACACCGCTGTGAGGAGAACAGTCATGTCCTCACAAAGAGAGCAAACAAACGCCTCACTGAGGAGAACAGCCATGTCCCCACAAAGAGGGCAAACAAACACTACACTGAGGAGAACAGCCATGTCCTCACAAAGAGGACAAACAAACACTACACTGAGGAGAACAGCCATGTCCCCACAAAGAGGGCAAACAAACGCCTCACTGAGGAGAACAGCCATGTCCCCACAAAGAGGGCAAACAAACACCTCACTGAGGAGAACAGCCGTGTCCCCACAAAGAGAGCAAACAAACACCACTGTGAGGAGAACAGCCATGTCCTCACAAAGAGGGCAAACAAACACCTCACTGAGGAGAACAGCCACGTCCCCACAAAGAGGGCAAACAAACACCACTGTGAGGAGAACAGCCATGTCCCCACAAAGAGGCCAAACAAACACTACACTGAGGAGAACAGCCATGTCCTCACAAAGAGAGCAAACAAACACCTCTGTGAGGAGAACAGTCATGTCCTCACAAAGAGGGCAAACAAACACTACACTGAGGAGAACAGCCATGTCCCCACAAAGAGGACAAACAAACACTACACTGAGGAGAACAGCCATGTCCCCACAAAGAGAGCAAACAAACGACTCACTGAGGAGAACAGCCATGTCCTCACAAAGAGGGCAAACAAACACCACTGTGAGGAGAACAGCCATGTCCCCACAAAGAGGGCAAACAAACACCTCACTGAGGAGAACAGCCATGTCCCCACAAAGAGGGCAAACAAACACCTCACTGAGGAGAACAGCCATGTCCTCACAAAGAGGGCAAACAAACACCACTGTGAGGAGAACAGCCATGTCCCCACAAAGAGGGCAAACAAACACCACTGTGAGGAGAACAGCCATGTCCCCACAAAGAGGGCAAACAAACACCACTGTGAGGAGAACAGCCATGTCCTCACAAAGAGGGCAAACAAACACCACTGTGAGGAGAACAGCCATGTCCCCACAAAGAGGGCAAACAAACACCTCACTGAGGAGAACAGCCATGTCCTCACAAAGAGGGCAAACAAACACCACTGTGAGGAGAACAGCCATGTCCCCACAAAGAGAGCAAACAAACACCTCACTGAGGAGAACAGCCATGTCCCCACAAAGAGGGCAAACAAACACCTCACTGAGGAGAACAGCCATGTCCTCACAAAGAGGGCAAACAAACACCACTGTGAGGAGAACAGCCATGTCCTCACAAAGAGAGCAAACAAACACCGCACTGAGGAGAACAGCCATGTCCCCACAAAGAGAGCAAACAAACACCTCACTGAGGAGAACAGCCATGTCCTCACAAAGAGAGCAAACAAACACCTCACTGAGGAGAACAGCCATGTCCTCACAAAGAGAGCAAACAAACACCTCTGTGAAGAGAACAGCCATGTCCCCACAAAGAGAGCAAACAAACACCTCACTGAGGAGAACAGCCATGTCCTCACAAAGAGAGCAAACAAACACCTCACTGAGGAGAACAGCCATGTCCCCACAAAGAGGGCAAACAAACACCACTGTGAGGAGAACAGCCATGTCCCCACAAAGAGGGCAAAAAAACACTACACTGAGGAGAACAGCCGTGTCCCCACAAAGAGGGCAAACAAACGCTACACTGAGGAGAACAGCCATGTCCTCACAAAGAGGGCAAACAAACGCCGCTGTGAGGAGAACAGCCATGTCCTCACAAAGAGAGCAAACAAACACCGCTGTGAGGAGAACAGCCATGTCCCCACAAAGAGGGCAAACAAACGCCAGTGAGGAGAACAGCCATGTCCCCACAAAGAGAGCAAACAAACACCACTGTGAGGAGAACAGCCATGTCCCCACAAAGAGAGCAAACAAACACTACACTGAGGAGAACAGCCATGTCCCCACAAAGAGAGCAAACAAAAACCTCACTGAGGAGAACAGCCATGTCCCCACAAAGAGGACAAACAAACGCCACTGAGGAGAACAGCCATGTCCTCACAAAGAGGACAAACAAACACTACACTGAGGAGAACAGCCAGGTCCTCACAAAGAGGGCAAACAAACACCTCACTGAGGAGAACAGCCATGTCCCCACAAAGAGGACAAACAAAGACTACACAGAGGAGAACAGCCATGTCCTCACAAAGAGAGCAAACAAACGCCAGTGAGGAGAACAGCCATGTCCCCACAAAGAGGGCAAACAAACACTACACTGAGGAGAACAGCCATGTCCCCACAAAGAGGACAAACAAACGCCACTGAGGAGAACAGCCATGTCCTCACAAAGAGGGCAAACAAACGCCAGTGAGGAGAACAGCCATGTCCCCACAAAGAGGGCAAACAAACACCTCACTGAGGAGAACAGCCATGTCCTCACAAAGAGGGCAAACAAACGCCAGTGAGGAGAACAGCCATGTCCTCACAAAGAGAGCAAACAAACACTACACTGAGGAGAACAGCCATGTCCCCACAAAGAGGGCAAACAAACACTACACTGAGGAGAACAGCCATGTCCTCACAAAGAGGACAAACAAACGCCACTGAGGAGAACAGCCATGTCCCCACAAAGAGGACAAACAAACGCCACTGAGGAGAACAGCCATGTCCTCACAAAGAGAGCAAACAAAAACCTCACTGAGGAGAACAGCCATGTCCTCACAAAGAGGACAAACAAACGCCACTGAGGAGAACAGCCATGTCCCCACAAAGAGGACAAACAAACGCCACTGAGGAGAACAGCCATGTCCCCACAAAGAGGACAAACAAACGCCAGTGAGGAGAACAGCCATGTCCTCACAAAGAGAGCAAACAAAAACCTCACTGAGGAGAACAGCCATGTCCCCACAAAAAGAGCAAACAAACACCTCACTGAGGAGAACAGCCATGTCCCCACAAAGAGAGCAAACAAACACTACACTGAGGAGAACAGCCATGTCCTCACAAAGAGAGCAAACAAACACTACACTGAGGAGAACAGCCATGTCCCCACAAAGAGGGCAAACAAACGCCAGTGAGGAGAACAGCCATGTCCCCACAAAGAGAGCAAACAAACACCACTGTGAGGAGAACAGCCATGTCCCCACAAAGAGCCAAACAAACACCACTGTGAGGAGAACAGCCGTGTCCCCACAAAGAGCCAAACAAACACCACTGTGAGGAGAACAGCCATGTCCTCATAAAGAGCCAAACAAACACCACTGTGAGGAGAACAGCCATGTCCCCACAAAGAGCCAAACAAACACCACTGTGAGGAGAACAGCCATGTCCTCATAAAGAGGGCAAACAAACACCGCACTGAGGAGAACAGCCATGTCCCCACAAAGAGAGCAAACAAACACCTCACTGAGGAGAACAGCCATGTCCTCACAAAGAGAGCAAACAAACACCACTGTGAGGAGAACAGCCATGTCCTCACAAAGAGCCAAACAAACACCACTGTGAGGAGAACAGCCATGTCCCCACAAAGAGAGCAAACAAACACCACTGTGAGGAGAACAGCCCTGTCCCCACAAAGAGAGCAAACAAACACCACTGTGAGGAGAACAGCCATGTCCTCACAAAGAGGGCAAACAAACACCACACTGAGGAGAACAGCCATGTCCCCACAAAGAGAGCAAACAAACACCACTGTGAGGAGAACAGCCATGTCCTCACAAAGAGGCAAACAAACACCACTGTGAGGAGAACAGCCATGTCCCCACAAAGAGGGCAAACAAACACTACACTGAGGAGAACAGCCATGTCCCCACAAAGAGGGCAAACAAACACTACACTGAGGAGAACAGCCATGTCCCCACAAAGAGGGCAAACAAACACTACACTGAGGAGAACAGCCATGTCCCCACAAAGAGAGCAAACAAACACCTCACTGAGGAGAACAGCCCTGTCCCCACAAAGAGGGCAAACAAACACTACACTGAGGAGAACAGCCATGTCCCCACAAAGAGAGCAAACAAACACCACTGTGAGGAGAACAGCCGTGTCCCCACAAAGAGCCAAACAAACACCGCTGTGAGGAGAACAGCCATGTCCTCACAAAGAGAGCAAACAAACACCACTGTGAGGAGAACAGCCATGTCCTCACAAAGAGAGCAAACAAACACCACTGTGAGGAGAACAGCCATGTCCTCACAAAGAGGGCAAACAAACACCACTGTGAGGAGAACAGCCATGTCCCCACAAAGAGCCAAACAAACACCACTGTGAGGAGAACAGCCGTGTCCCCACAAAGAGGGCAAACAAACACCGCACTGAGGAGAACAGCCATGTCCCCACAAAGAGAGCAAACAAACACCTCACTGAGGAGAACAGCCATGTCCTCACAAAGAGAGCAAACAAACACCACTGTGAGGAGAACAGCCATGTCCTCACAAAGAGCCAAACAAACACCACTGTGAGGAGAACAGCCATGTCCCCACAAAGAGAGCAAACAAACACCACTGTGAGGAGAACAGCCATGTCCTCACAAAGAGGCAAACAAACACCACTGTGAGGAGAACAGCCATGTCCCCACAAAGAGAGCAAACAAACACCACTGTGAGGAGAACAGCCATGTCCTCACAAAGAGGCAAACAAACACCACTGTGAGGAGAACAGCCATGTCCCCACAAAGAGGGCAAACAAACACTACACTGAGGAGAACAGCCATGTCCCCACAAAGAGGGCAAACAAACACTACACTGAGGAGAACAGCCATGTCCCCACAAAGAGGGCAAACAAACACTACACTGAGGAGAACAGCCATGTCCTCACAAAGAGAGCAAACAAACACCTCACTGAGGAGAACAGCCCTGTCCCCACAAAGAGGGCAAACAAACACTACACTGAGGAGAACAGCCATGTCCCCACAAAGAGAGCAAACAAACACTACACTGAGGAGAACAGCCGTGTCCCCACAAAGAGGGCAAACAAACACTACACTGAGGAGAACAGCCGTGTCCCCATAAAGAGGGCAAACAAACACCTCACTGAGGAGAACAGCCATGTCCCCACAAAGAGGGGAAACAAACACTACACTGAGGAGAACAGCCATGTCCCCACAAAGAGGGCAAACAAACACTACACTGAGGAGAACAGCCGTGTCCCCATAAAGAGGGCAAACAAACACCTCACTGAGGAGAACAGCCATGTCCCCATAAAGAGGGCAAACAAACACTACACTGAGGAGAACAGCCATGTCCTCACAAAGAGGGCAAACAAACACCTCACTGAGAACAGCCATGTCCCCATAAAGAGGGCAAACAAACACTACACTGAGGAGAACAGCCATGTCCCCACAAAGAGGGCAAACAAACACCGCACTGAGGAGAACAGCCATGTCCTCACAAAGAGGGCAAACAAACACCACTGTGAGGAGAACAGCCGTGTCCTCACAAAGAGGGCAAACAAACGCCTCACTGAGGAGAACAGCCATGTCCCCACAAAGAGGACAAACAAACACTACACTGAGGAGAACAGCCATGTCCTCACAAAGAGAGCAAACAAACACCACTGTGAGGAGAACAGCCGTGTCCTCACAAAGAGGGCAAACAAACGCCTCACTGAGGAGAACAGCCATGTCCCCACAAAGAGGACAAACAAACACTACACTGAGGAGAACAGCCATGTCCTCACAAAGAGGGCAAACAAACACTACACTGAGGAGAACAGCCATGTCCTCACAAAGAGGGCAAACAAACACCACTGTGAGGAGAACAGCCATGTCCCCACAAAGAGGGCAAACAAACACCACTGTGAGGAGAACAGCCATGTCCCCACAAAGAGAGCAAACAAACACCACTGTGAGGAGAACAGCCGTGTCCTCACAAAGAGGGCAAACAAACGCCTCACTGAGGAGAACAGCCATGTCCCCACAAAGAGGACAAACAAACACTACACTGAGGAGAACAGCCATGTCCTCACAAAGAGGGCAAACAAACACTACACTGAGGAGAACAGCCATGTCCTCACAAAGAGGACAAACAAACACTACACTGAGGAGAACAGCCATGTCCCCACAAAGAGGGCAAACAAACACTACACTGAGGAGAACAGCCGTGTCCTCACAAAGAGGGCAAACAAACGCCTCACTGAGGAGAACAGCCATGTCCCCACAAAGAGAGCAAACAAACACTACACTGAGGAGAACAGCCATGTCCCCACAAAGAGGGCAAACAAACACTACACTGAGGAGAACAGCCGTGTCCTCACAAAGAGGGCAAACAAACACTACACTGAGGAGAACAGTCATGTCCTCACAAAGAGGGCAAACAAACACTACACTGAGGAGAACAGCCATGTCCCCACAAAGAGGGCAAACAAACACCGCACTGAGGAGAACAGCCATGTCCTCACAAAGAGGGCAAACAAACGCCTCACTGAGGAGAACAGCCATGTCCCCACAAAGAGGGCAAACAAACACTACACTGAGGAGAACAGCCATGTCCTCACAAAGAGGGCAAACAAACGCCTCACTGAGGAGAACAGCCATGTCCCCACAAAGAGGGCAAACAAACACTACACTGAGGAGAACAGCCATGTCCCCACAAAGAGAGCAAACAAACACTACACTGAGGAGAACAGCCATGTCCCCACAAAGAGGGCAAACAAACGCCTCACTGAGGAGAACAGCCATGTCCTCACAAAGAGGGCAAACAAACACTACACTGAGGAGAACAGCCATGTCCCCACAAAGAGAGCAAACAAACACTACACTGAGGAGAACAGCCATGTCCCCACAAAGAGGGCAAACAAACGCCTCACTGAGGAGAACAGCCATGTCCCCACAAAGAGAGCAAACAAACGCCTCTGTGAGGAGAACAGCCATGTCCTCACAAAGAGGGCAAACAAACGCCTCACTGAGGAGAACAGCCATGTCCCCACAAAGAGAGCAAACAAACACTACACTGAGGAGAACAGCCATGTCCCCACAAAGAGGGCAAACAAACGCCTCACTGAGGAGAACAGCCATGTCCCCACAAAGAGAGCAAACAAACGCCTCTGTGAGGAGAACAGCCATGTCCCCACAAAGAGAGCAAACAAACGCCATTGTGAGGAGAACAGCCATGTCCCCACAAAGAGGGCAAACAAACACTACACTGAGGAGAACAGCCATGTCCCCACAAAGAGAGCAAACAAACACCTCTGTGAGGAGAACAGCCATGTCCTCACAAAGAGAGCAAACAAACACTACACTGAGGAGAACAGCCATGTCCCCACAAAGAGGGCAAACAAACACTACACTGAGGAGAACAGCCATGTCCTCACAAAGAGAGCAAACAAACGCCTCACTGAGGAGAACAGCCATGTCCCCACAAAGAGGGCAAACAAACACTACTGTGAGGAGAACAGCCATGTCCTCACAAAGAGGGCAAACAAACACTACACTGAGGAGAACAGCCATGTCCTCACAAAGAGGGCAAACAAACACTACTGTGAGGAGAACAGCCATGTCCTCACAAAGAGGGCAAACAAACACTACTGTGAGGAGAACAGCCATGTCCTCACAAAGAGAGCAAACAAACACCACTGTGAGGAGAACAGCCATGTCCTCACAAAGAGGGCAAACAAACGCCTCACTGAGGAGAACAGCCATGTCCTCACAAAGAGAGAAAACAAACACTACACTGAGGAGAACAGCCATGTCCCCACAAAGAGGGCAAACAAACACTACACTGAGGAGAACAGCCATGTCCCCACAAAGAGGGCAAACAAACGCCACTGTGAGGAGAACAGCCATGTCCTCACAAAGAGGGCAAACAAACACCCCTGTGAGGAGAACAGCCATGTCCCCACAAAGAGGGCAAACAAACACCGCTGTGAGGAGAACAGCCGTGTCCCCACAAAGAGGGCAAACAAACACCGCTGTGAGGAGAACAGCCATGTCCCCACAAAGAGGGGAAACAAACACCACACTGAGGAGAACAGCCATGTCCCCACAAAGAGAGCAAACAAACACCGCTGTGAGGAGAACAGCCATGTCCCCACAAAGAGGGCAAACAAACACCACTGTGAGGAGAACAGCCATGTCCCCACAAAGAGGGCAAACAAACACTACACTGAGGAGAACAGCCATGTCCTCACAAAGAGGACAAACAAACACCGCTGTGAGGAGAACAGCCATGTCCTCACAAAGAGGGCAAACAAACACTACACTGAGGAGAACAGCCATGTCCCCACAAAGAGAGCAAACAAACACCACTGTGAGGAGAACAGCCATGTCCTCACAAAGAGGGCAAACAAACACCACTGTGAGGAGAACAGCCATGTCCCCACAAAGAGAGCAAACAAACACCTCACTGAGGAGAACAGCCATGTCCTCACAAAGAGGGCAAACAAACACTACACTGAGGAGAACAGCCATGTCCCCACAAAGAGAGCAAACAAACGCCTCTGTGAGGAGAACAGCTATGTCCTCACAAAGAGAGCAAACAAACACTACACTGAGGAGAACAGCCATGTCCCCACAAAGAGGGCAAACAAACGCCTCTGTGAGGAGAACAGCCATGTCCTCACAAAGAGGGCAAACAAACACCGCTGTGAGGAGAACAGCCGTGTCCCCACAAAGAGGGCAAACAAACACTACACTGAGGAGAACAGCCATGTCCCCACAAAGAGGGCAAACAAACACTACACTGAGGAGAACAGCCATGTCCCCACAAAGAGGGCAAACAAACGCCTCTGTGAGGAGAACAGCCATGTCCCCACAAAGAGGGCAAACAAACACCTCACTGAGGAGAACAGCCATGTCCTCACAAAGAGGGCAAACAAACACTACACTGAGGAGAACAGCCATGTCCTCACAAAGAGGGCAAACAAACACCACTGTGAGGAGAACAGCCATGTCCCCACAAAGAGGGCAAACAAACACTACTGTGAGGAGAACAGCCATGTCCTCACAAAGAGGGCAAACAAACGCTGCTGTGAGGAGAACAGCCATGTCCCCACAAAGAGGGCAAACAAACACCTCACTGAGGAGAACAGCCATGTCCTCACAAAGAGGGCAAACAAACACTACACTGAGGAGAACAGCCATGTCCTCACAAAGAGGGCAAACAAACACCACTGTGAGGAGAACAGCCATGTCCCCACAAAGAGGGCAAACAAACACCACTGTGAGGAGAACAGCCATGTCCTCACAAAGAGGGGAAACAAACACTACTGTGAGGAGAACAGCCATGTCCCCACAAAGAGGGCAAACAAACGCCTCACTGAGGAGAACAGCCGTGTCCCCACAAAGAGGGCAAACAAACGCTGCTGTGAGGAGAACAGCCGTGTCCTCACAAAGAGAGCAAACAAACACCGCTGTGAGGAGAACAGCCATGTCCCCACAAAGAGAGCAAACAAACACCAGTGCTGACACAAGAGCTCAGAGCACGGGAGATACAGATGTCACACACGGCTCATCTGACTGCAGTAACTGGCCATTCTCCAGATCTGTGCAGTGTGTCTCAACCAATACATGTATGTGCTATACGAGTATTTCACCTATACCTCTGCAGTTATGGTGATGTAAAAGATGATATTGTCACTTTCTACAAAAATACCTCCAATTCACAGATCTTGTATAAGACGAGGGGCTGAGCCTCAGGTGGACATGTGTCATCATGGGGCACATACACAAAAGGAAACACAAAGCAAAGTTAAACCGGTTTCCCCCGGCCACATGGTCCAGCCTAAGATTTTAAAATGGCCGACAAAGACCACGCCCCTTCCTTTCTCACCAGGTGGTACAGGTAAATGTCTGAGTAAATGAATAAACAAATTTTAAATGGACAATGTGATATAATTATTAACTTATACATGAATCAGGGGTTATTGTCGGCTGGTGTATATCGCAAATGGGTTTGTTTTGGGGGATGATTTCTTTTCCAAAATGGCCCAGCCCTCACTCCCAGTCACTGCCACTCAGACCTGCAGCCGTGCCTGGTGTTTGTTCTCCTCCAGCCCCATTAAAGCTGCAGAAACAGCCCGTGGCCAAGTGTGGATAATCCAGGAGGTCAGCGCGAGGTTCAGACGGAGCTGGTCTGAAGTCGGGGGGGGGATGTTCCTCACAGCAGCACCTGGGCGTTTGGCCGCGGCAAATGCTCGGATATGTATTTTTCATGCTCTGGAAAGCTTGTAACTGAGGTTTGCTTGTCATCCACCGCCTGGGGACCCCCCGGCTTAAATGCATTCTACACACTGCTGCAGAATCACAAGATGTCTGACCTCGCTGCCGCCGCAAAGTGCCCGGAGAGAGTGAGGGAGAGGGAGGCTGTGACCGACACAGAGCGGGACGGTGCTTTTAACCAGCAGGGCCTGAAAGCACCGTCGCACGCAAGAGTCACGGCTGCAGAACGGGATCTGAGTGTCGACGGGACGAGCTGTAACCCAGGCAGGAGCAGGGCAGCGAGATGAGAGGGAAACACTCCAGAACATTCAGGTTTTAGGTCAGGAGGTTATGAAGGAGAGGCTGAAGGAGCTGGGTAAGGAGTTTTAAAGTTATATCCTCCTAGGGCTGTGCAATTAATCGAAATTCGATTACGATTTCGATTACAACAGTAAACGATTACAAAATTAGCATAATCACAAAAAATCGATTATAATTTTTTTTTTCAATATATATATTTGTTTTTTCAATTTTTTTTTTTTCAAATTTTTTTTTTCAAATTTTTAAATTTAGGATTTTTGTCACTTTTTTGCTGGATTTTTGTCATTTTTTTTGCTGGATTTTTGTATTTTTTTGCTGCATTTTTGTCACTTTTTGCTGGATTTTTGTCACTTTTTGCTGGATTTTTGTCACTTTTTTGCTGGATTTTTGTCACTTTTTGCTGGATTTTTGTCACTTTTTGTTGGATTTTTGTCATTTTTTTGCTGGATTTTTGTATTTTTTTGCTGGATTTTTGTCACTTTTTTGCTGGATTTTTGTCACTTTTTTGTTGGATTTTTGTCATTTTTTTGCTGGATTTTTGTATTTTTTTTGCTGGATTTTTGTCACTTTTTTGCTGGATTTTTGTCATTTTTTTGCTGGATTTTTGTATTTTTTTTGCTGGATTTTTGTCACTTTTTGCTGGATTTTTGTCACTTTTTTGTTGGATTTTTGTCAATTTTTTTGCTGGATTTTTGTCACTTTTTTGCTGGATTTTTGTCATTTTTTTGTTGGATTTTTGTCATTTTTTTGCTGGATTTTTGTCACTTTTTGCTGGATTTTTGTCACTTTTTTGTTGGATTTTTGTCACTTTTTTGCTGGATTTTTGTCACTTTTTTGCTGGATTTTTGTCATTTTTTTGCTGGATTTTTGTATTTTTTTTGCTGGATTTTTGTATTTTTTTTTGCTGGATTTTTGTCACTTTTTGCTGGATTTTTGTCATTTTTTTTGCTGGATTTTTGTCATTTTTTTGCTGGATTTTTGTATTTTTTTGCAGGATTTTTGTCACTTTTTTGATGGATTTTTTTAAAGGCAACAAATAATCGTTTGAATAATCGTGATTTCAATTATGACAAAAATAATCGTGATTATTATTTTTTCAATAATCGAGCAGCCCTATATCCTCCACAATAAACTACTACTCACACATGTCAGTAAAATAAGTTATATCTATTTCCATTTAAATCTGAAGTGAAATGGAACCTCAGATGAGTGGACAAATCAAAAATGCAAATGCTCACAGATTTAAATTGAATACAAATAGAGAATAGAGAAGCCCGGCGCCCAAACTAGCGAATGGGAAGGTTTAGAACTTCTGTGGTTTATTTATCATTAGCATCTTATAAGATTACTAGCTGAGACCCGGCCTTCGGCCGGGCCTCGCTAGTTTCCACATGTGATATTCTGAGATTATGAGTTATTACAAAGAAATGTCCAACCCGTCACACAGTTCAGCTGTAGACCAGTGGTTCCCAACCCATTCCAAAAACTATGGCCACTACAAATGTTTAAAATAGTTAATGCTAAAAAATAATGTCAAACAAACTGCAATTAGAGTGTTTGATGCACCCGTGCTCCTTTCTTATATACTACAACCACAATATGTTCGCTAAAAGGGAGTAGAATTCAAGAGACAGTGGAATAAGCATGGATCAATATTAGGGGTTCAGCTGTAACGGTTCGGTTGACGGTGCAGGACCCGTGGTTTGGTCCATCACGGTAGTGTACAATGTAAAAAAGGAAAAAGTTGGTTTTGAACTGAAATAGCCTAATGATCGTTGTTAGACAGTATTGATAACCTTACAATAAAATTGGCAATGCGTTCAAAGCTGCTGTAGAATCAAATGTACCTCTGGGCTCACAATACGTGAAAGCAAATGACACACATCTCCCTGTGTGCGCGCGCACACACAGACACGCACGCACACACGCACGCGCACACCGCCCTGTTGTGATGCACGCGCGCACACAGACACGCACCGACGCACACACAAACGCGCGCACGCGCACACACACACATCGCCCTGTGTGGATGCGCGCACACGCACGGCAGTCAGATCGCATGCATTCGCGTTTTTGTGACGGCGGGTTGTCCTCGGACAGCAGCACCGCGGTCCATATGGACCCGTGGTCAATGCCCTCGGGCGGCGGGACCGGGGGGGGCCGGCACCACGCACAAACTCACTACTGTCGCCAGGCTGCCTGATGTTCCCAAACGGTCTCCCATCCCAGTCCTAACCAGGCCCGTCCCTGCTTAGCTTCAAAGTCGGTATGGGAAAGAAACATGGCGGCGCCCAGGCGGCGGCCATTGAGATAGCGTTTTCTATAATAGATGTTTAGAGGCCACTGGGTGTGTAAACGACACAGAAAAAGCAGAAAACCTAACCTCTGCACCTAAATTACTCAATAATTAGATAGAAAGATGTATTTATTATTGTTAATCTCTATAGTTAAGTAACAGAGGCAAAGTGCATTTATAGCTATTAAACTGTGTGTCCATAGAGTCATGTTTGGAATATAACTGACCTGCATCACATGAATGATCGCATTTTGAGGGACTATTTTCCGGCAGATCACTCCGCCGCTGCGTAGCTTATACAACCACGAAGCTGAAGCTGCTCAAATATAAGGTATTTTAAATGACTCTATGGACACAGACATTTATATGGTTAGTCTGGTGTTATCAGTGATTTGCCTCAGGTGCTCTGTGGAGCGGGTCACACTGTTTTTAATGCAGGCTAGCTGATACCATAGACATGCACTAGCCTAGCACTAGCCTAGCGCCACGAAACTCTTCAAACATAAGAACTGCATGAATTACAAAAAAAAATATCTCCATAAATCAGCAACACTCTGGATAACGAGGAAATGAGGCCCTATGTCAAACATCCTGAAACATCCCTTCAATATAGAAGCTGCAGTTACGCATGAGGCCTGAGATGGCAGTAGTGAGCATAAAATCACGATCCATTAATAAGAACTGGTCAAAACACCCTGATGCTCTTCTATGTTCTACAGATAAATGGAGCCTCGCTGACTTTAATGCAGCTCATGAGTTGAACAGTGAGCTGTAAGTATCCCCTGCTCAGTATCGCTCTTCTCTCACGTACATCGGCCTCACACAGGCTCCAATGGCACCATCAGCTTCCTCCTGCGGTGAAAGAATGGATTGGATCAATGCCCCGCGGTAATGGGGGCCTGATTGGCCTGTGTTTGAACGGCCGCCTCCCCAGCTGCAGGCCCGTGTCGGTGAATGCGAGGCGGGGAACACGGAGATGTATTGGACAGCTCTGCTCAAAGCGCCGCCAGCAGCCCTTCATTGCTCAATTGATTCTTATTGAGTGGCCGGCCGCCCAAAAGCGTGAGGATTTTGTTTGTGCTCGGTGTGCTCATGCTTTTCCAACAGCTCCGTGAATTCCAGCCTGATGAAACGTTGTTGACATAGTCATGCTATCACCGGGTTTCAACATCGAGACGGAGATTTGACAGTACAATCTGGGACCTCCAGTGATTAGCAGATAGGGCTGTTGTGCTAACCTCCTGGCAGGGGCACAACAGCCATGAGCCCGGGCCCCTTCACACATTCACTCTTCTTCACTTCCTCCGGACTCACAAAGGGGTCCTGTGTGCACGTCTGGGCCAAAGACACAAATGATGACGCGCAAATCTGCTTTGAAATTGTGATTCACTTACAGTTATTACATTACATGAATTATAAGTTTACATTTAGGAGATGGACGGTGTTTAACTCACAGTGGGAGAAATCGTTATCTAGTTTGTCCAGCGATAGTGAGGCTGTGAGCTACATTAATGTTAACCCCTTAACTCCCACCTGAAACGAGCACATTTTCTCCAGTTTGGCTTTACCCCAGTCCAAAAGCTTCGGGAAAAAAGGTGTGAAAAAAGCAACAAAACTGAGACGAAAACAATGATGAAAATGTGACAAAAAATGACAAAAAAATTTACAAAAAATGACAAAAATGTGACAAAAAAATGTGACAAAAATGACAAAAAAATGACAAAAAAATGACAAAAAAATGACAAAAAAAATGACAAAAAATAAGAAAAAATGACAAAAAAATAAGAAAAAATGACAAAAAAATGGACACAAAAAATGACCAAAAAATAAGAAAAAATAACAAAAATCGGACAAAAAAGAGACAAAAAATGACCAAAAAAAATGACGAACAATTGACAAAAATGTGACATGTGAAAAAAAAAAAATGAAGAAAAAAAAAATTACAAAAAAGTTAAAAAAATGACTTGAATACCAAAAAAAAAAAAGATGGAAAAAAAATCTGATGACGTGAGGAAAAAGATCCATTTAGATGAGTTTTGTAGGTCTTTCAAATGAGGCGTTACACTGGCCTACAGGATTTGGGTAAAGCTGAACTGGAGAAAATGCTCTCAGTTCAGGCGGGAGTTAAGAGGTTAAGAATCTAAATCTGGTGAGCATGTTCGCCACAGACACCAGCTCTGGATGGGCATCTTTATTAAAGTAAGTCCAGTTGTTTTTATTTACTTTTTCTGAGTTTTAATCAACTACCTGGACGACTGAGAAACGGGACTGCACGAATCTGCGCCAACGGTCCCTCTGACCAACATTCATTCATTCATTCACATACACAAAATCTTGTACTTCTATCTTAGTGAGGACACTCATAGACATAATGTATATTACCCTAACCCTAATCAAAACCCAATTCTAACCCTAACCCTACAACCACATCTGACCCTCAAACAGTCCTTCAAATAAGTGAGGACCACCCAAAATGTCCTCACAATGTCGTAATTACAAGAACACGCACACACACACACACAATCTTGTACTTCTATCTTAGTGAGTGACACTCATTGACATAATGTATTACCCAAACCCCAAACCTAAATCTAACCCAAAATGTCCTCACTCTGTTGGATAAAAAGTTAAACTGGTCCTCACAATGTCGTAAGTACTAGAACATACACACACACAGAGGTGGGTAGAGTAGACCAATCTCAAGTAAGAGTAACGTTACTGAGAAATTATATTACTCAAGTACAAATAAAAAGTAGTGGCCCAAAAAAATACTCAAGTAAAAGTTTAAAAAAAGTACTTGAAAATGTTACTTGAGTAGTGTGGGTAACCGAGTAACTGTTTGAGCGAAAAAGTCTAATTTATTTTTATTTACGCCATAAACAAAACATAAAAGAAAAGGAAAATTCCCAGAAAATACAGAAAAACTGAATCATTTTGTTTAAAAATGTAAGTGTTTTAATCAATTCATTATGATTCTAAGATCATGATATATTAACGGGATATTTCAGGATTTTTGACATAGGCTAGTGCGAGGCTAGTGCATGTCTATGGTATCAGCTAGCCTGCATTAAAAACAGTGTGACCCACAGAGCACCTGAGGCAAATCACTGATAACACCAGACTGACCATATAAATGTCTGTGTCCATAGAGTCATGTTTGGAATATAACTGACCTGCATCACACGAATGATCACATTTTGAGGGACTATTTTCTCGCAGAGCACTCCGCCGCCGCGTAGCTTATACAACCACGAAGCTGATGCTGCTCAAAGATAAGTTATTTCAAATGACTCTATGGACACAGACATTTATATGGTTAGTCTGGTGTTATCAGTGATTTGCCTCAGGTGCTCTGTGGAGCGGGTCACACTGTTTTTAATGCAGGCTAGCTGATACCATAGACATGCACTAGCCTTGCACTAGCCTAGCGCCACGAAACTCTTCTTTGCTAAATTGTTTGTGTGATATCTGATTTCATTATATTGAAAATAACAAGGGCGATGATATGATATATGTGCCATAAGTAAAGACGATCACGTTCAGATCCTTAAACGTCCCCAAACATTCTCGTGTAACCGGCTCTATCTGCGCCGCCATCAATCTTTTCCACAGAGATTAACTTTATCGAGCTTCATCCTCGTCCGTGTCACTAACGCCTCTTTGGGGCAGCGGCGCCGGACTCCACACGGCGAGCGGCTCCCGGGATGTTTTATGCATACCAGCACTTGAAACTGAAACCACGGGCGGGGCCACATCAGAGCGCCGCCGGCCCGGCCACTTAACCGCTAAGAGGAGGCCGGCCTGTGTGCGAGCTCTCCGCGTGACCTCCCCCCGCCGCCGGGAGCTTGCGCCCAGGCCTGCGCTTCCTTGTGTGGTAATGTGATATTTATATTCCGAGAGCCGTCCTGCCAGCGCCGCCAAACGGGCCGCACGCCCCCGGAACACTGGGCGCGTTCCAAAGAGCGAAGGAAGTCAGGCCAGGCTATTTTCTGCCTCTGGCTCTCGGGCGCTGTGTGAAACTCTACGGCGGCTGTTTCCCCCGGGCTTCCTGTCCCCCCCCCCCCCATGTTCACACAGCGTGTCGGGGTCAGGGCTGTGAATGTGGGGAATGTGCCTTCTGCCAGGGGAGGGACACTTGCCTTTGTCTTTGAAGTGTTAACGTGTTTCAGCCCCCGGTCCGTGAGCGTGACTAATTACAACAAAATAAACACAATGATATTTAAGATTGTACAAAAAAATGTCTTTAATTTGACCATTCCTTCCTTGTTGGACACGGACAGGAAGTGAGATTCAGGCAAACGATTTGAAACTGTTTAAACCACGTAATGTCAATAGAAACAGACGGGATCTCGTCATAGAAGGGGGCGTGGCTTCGCCGAGGGGGAAAAGACCATCTTTAGCCTTTTTCTGGTGGAATATGAACTCGCACATAAATAAAGTCAAGTCTAGATCGGGCCCATATGGATATGTTTTCACAGCAGATTGTTCTGTAGAAGTGAAAAAACGGCAGCGTTAGCATGTATCATTTTTATCATGTTAGCATCATTTTGCTCCTCTCCATGTCTTTGTATCTTTATTTAGTAGAAACTATATTAATAATTCAGCATTTGTTAAAGTAGTTTTTTAATAGATTAGATTTTCTCTTTGTTTTCCCCCTTAACTGTTTAAAACATGACCATATATGGGCGATTCCAGAGACGCCGACTTCATCTGTTGGTATGGAACTTTCCTACAGATACAGACGGCATTTTTCTCTAATTATTCAAAAACTACTTTAACAAATGCTGAATTATGAATATAGTTTCTACTAAATAAAGAAACAAAGACATGGGGAGGAGCAAAGTGGTTCAACAGCCCATAAATACATGAATAACGGAGAATGCTAACATGATGCTCCATGACAGCATCATGCTAATGCTAACAGCTAGCGTTAGCTACGACTACCGTTTTTTCCGCTTCTACTGAACAATCTGCTGTGAATAAACATCCACATGGACCCGATTTAGACCTGACTTTATTTATGTGATAAATAAGTTCATATTTCGCCAAATGGCTAAAAACAGTGAAAAGCTGTGTTTCCCAAAAGATTCTGTTTCCCGATGCCGTCTGTATCTATGTCACTGTGTCACTTCCTGTTAGTAACTTAACATGGCTGCTTCAATTAAATTAAATAATGATTATTACCTACAACAAATGTCATCCATCTAAATAAGTCTGTGCACAGACCTTAGCGTATAAAAGTGTCCTCTGAGCTAAATGCTAACTCATATAGATACAGACGCATCTCCGGAATCGCCCATATATGGTCATGTTTGAAAACAGTTAAGGGGGAAAACAATTTTGAAAAAATCTAAACTTTATCAAATTATTCAAAAACTACTTTAACAAACGCTGAATTATGAATATAGTTTCTACTAAATAAAGATACAAAGACATGGGGAGGAGCAAAGTGGTTCAACAGCCCATAAATACATGAATAACAGAGAATGCTAACTTGATGCTACATGTTAGCATCGGGCTAATGCTAACGGTTAGCTAGCGCTTGCTACAACTGCCATTTTTTTCACTTCTTCTGAACAATCTGCTGTGAGAAAATATCTATATGGGCCCGATTTAGACTTGACTTTATTTATGTGATAAATAAGTTCATATTCCACCAGAAAATGGCTAAAAAGAGGGAAAATTGTGTTCCCCAAAAGATTCTATTTTCCCCCTCGGCGAAGCCACGCCCCCTTCTATGACGAGATCTATCTGTTGGTATGGAACTTACTTACAGATACAGACGGAATTTTGAAAAAAATCTAAATTTTCTGTAATCATTCAAAAACTACTTTAACAAATGCAGAATTATGAATATATTTTCTACTAAATAAAGAAACAAAGACATGGGGAGGAGCAAAGTGGTTCAACAGCCCATAAAGACATAAAAAACGGAGAATGCTAACATGGTGCTTCATAATAGCATCGTGCTATCGCTAGCTATTGCTAGCTACAACTACCGTTTTTTCGCTTCTACTGAACAATCTGCTGTGAATAAACATCCACATGGACCCGATTTACACTGGACTTTATTTATTTTATTAAAAGATTCTATTTCCCCCACGGAGAGGCCACGCCCCCTTTTATGACACATAACGGCTGTATCTATGTCACTATGTCACTTCCTGTCATTAGCTTAAAACTTTTCTGCCCATCTTTTCTTCATTAAAATGGCTGCTTCAATGAAATAAAATAATTATTATTACTTACAACAGATGTCATCCATCTAAATAAGTCTGTGCACAGAGCTTAGCGTATAAAAGTGTCCTCTGAGCTAAATGCTAACTCATATTCAGTCAAACTTCTGCTTTTTGTGGGTCAGATACACATCCAATGGCCACTACACAACATCTTATAAGATGTTAATGATAAAGAAATCACAAAAAATGACATCAGTGCCATGAGAAGGACAAACTAACCCTGCCGTACTAAGGTATTGCGCCTGGTTTCTCTATTCATTTGTATGGGGATGGAATGTTCAGTTTAAATCCCTAATGTGATATTTGTTGATTTAAATGGTCTTCACTGACATCGAGAGGCACTGAAGCAGCTCGATGAAGCTTAATAACAGTGTCACATAAACATGAGCGCCGTGAGGAAACTGTCACAGTGTTTTCGTCTAAATTAAAGTTTAAACCATCGATTTCCGACTCTCACAAGCTGCACATCCATGAATTGCTCCACTCAAGTCTCTTCACAATCTTGGCACTCTCGTCCTACAAGAGGCCCTTTGAGTGTCCCGCCCCCGAGCGCCACCAACGGCCAATTAGCAGGGGCGGCGGCGCACCGGGGGGCGGGGGCGGCGAGGGAGGGGGTCTGAGTGGTGTAACAGATTATGGAGGGGCCGGATCAATACACCAGGCAGTCTGTAATGAGGGAAGGGATGGGTCAAGACGAGCAGATGGTCATCCCGCTGGGGCTGCGGAGCTGGGGGGGAGTTTAGGACGACAGCGCCCCTACTGGAAAAGCAAAGCCACTACACGACGCTGGCGAAGAGGGAAAAAAGGATCAGTCATAGGGCTTTGCTGACTTTATTTTCCACCAAAACGAGAGCTAGCATAGATACAGACAGCATCTTTGGAGGTGCCCATATATGGTCATGTTCGAAACAGCCAGAGGGAAAACAAAACCCTCCCATTTCTCCACCATCACTTTAACAAATACTGAATTATGAATATATTGTTTTCTAGAGGATGGACAGGTGCAAAGTGGTTCAACAGCTCATAAATACTTAAAAACAGACCATGCTAACCAGGAAGCTAACATTAGTTTCATGCTACATATGCTAACGTTAGCGACGAGGGCCAATTTGTCGCTTCTATTGAACAATTTGCTGTAAAAAACATGAAAATTAACACGATTTTAGCTTGACTTTATTGGCGTGTGATAAATATATTTGTTGTCCGACAGAAAACGGCTAAAAACAGCAAAAAATGGTGATTCCCATGAAGGGCTAATCGGCTTTAGCCTCAGAAAAACCCATATCGGCCGATCCTCTAGAACAGTGGCTCTCAACCTGGGGGTCGCGAGACAAATTTGGGGGGGTCGCCATATCATGTAGATAAAATATACACACTTTTTTTGCATATAATATTATATTTTATTGTCGCTTGTGTGTGCTATTTTACCAGAGTGCCATTATATGTTCGTTATTTGATTTATTTTATTCTAGCCATTTGATTTTTTTCTTTGTTTTTAAAGAATTATGTGGCTAATGATCCGATTCCTCACGGTGTGACCCGGGCGGGGGGTCACGAACCCCTTTAACTGTTATAATGGGGGTCGCGGCTCCAAAAGGTTGAGAACCACTGCTCTAGAAACTAGCAAAGCAGATAAACAAACCCTCTGTCTTACTTAAAGAACAATCTATCACTGCTGCTGGTTTCATGGCTTTTTTTGAGTGGAAAATGAAAGAACCGGTTCTGAAATTGGGTATTGAACCAGCACCAGGAAAACCAATTCAGCAGGTCAAATCCTTCAAGTATCTCGGTGTACACATTGATGACCTGCTCAAATGGGACGTGCACATTGAGCATTTGTGTTCCAAACTGTCCCATAGCACCAGTCTATATCACACTACAATGATGACAAACCTTCTGTTGGTCTGTAAATGCAGTAAATTAGAATAACTGCCTTATATAAAATTGCTCTTTCAAAATGGCCGCCCTGAACGTCTTGAAATAGGCCTCTGTCTCTTTAAGACGCTCCCTGACCCTTTCAGACACGCCCCCTCCACACGCTGTCTGTGGCATCAGTGGGGAGGGGGTTCTGCTGAGGAGCAGTGGTTGGTTACTCGGCTGGTGACCAAAGCTCGGAGGCGTCTCCAGGAGGTGGGGGCGTTCCTAGGAGGACTCAGGCAAACTTATCCCTAAAATGGCCGCCATCAGAGTTTTTACAGATTACTCAGAAACACGTGAATGTGCCAAGGCAACACTTCAGCCATGTTTTTAATGAGGGAGTGACAGAATAACAGGATGGAAAGCTTGAAAAACTCCATTTGGCAGAATGTGAGCACAGAAATGTTGACCCACTTCTACAATGCCATTCTAGAGAGTATTGTCCGGTACGGGATCGCAGCCTGGTACGGTCCTCTAACTGTGAAGAGCAAAACACAACCTGAGAGACTCGTCCTGAGGGAAGCTGACCAACACAAAAGAGTTTCCGTCCATGAAAAAAAAACATTGAAAGCTCTGTCCTCATCCAAGCTCAGAAAATCATTGAGAATCCATCACATTTTCTGAAATTCTCCCATCAGGACGACGGTGCAGAGACACAGTTTCAAGAACAGCAGATACAAGGTCTCATTCCTCCCCAAATCTGTTTCTCTATGAAACAAACTGAAGGATAAAGAGCAGGTGAAGAGTCAGGACTGAGATGAACTGATCTGTTTTATTGTGATGTACTGGCTGCACTGACTAACTGAACTGTTTTATATGAATGGTTGTACTGTATGTGTGACGCACCAGCACCAGAACCAGCATCAGCACTAACACTAGCATCAACACAAGCACCAGAACCAGCATCAGCACCAGCCCCTCCACCAACACCAGAACCAGCACCAGCACCTCCACCAACACCAACACCAGAACCAGCACTAACACTAGCATCAACACAAGCACCAGAACCAGCATCAGCACAAGCCCCTCCACCAACACCAGAACCAGCACCAGCACCTCCACCAACACCAACACCAGAACCAGCACTAACACTAGCATCAACACAAGCACCACAACCAGCACCAGTGGTTCCCAGAGTCAATAATAAACACGGTGAGGCTAAAGCTAAAATCTGGAACAGTCTCCATGAGGATGTGAGACAGGCCTGACTCTGACAATGTTCAAATCCAGGCTGAAAACAGTTCTTTTTGCCTGTGAATATGAAAGTATTTTATCTGCACTCCTGCCTTTTGCTGTAATTGACTAATTCTATGTTGACGTCCAGAGGAGAAGGAGCGACAAAAACAGAGGTTAGGCAACTTTGTGTGAACGGGCAAGTAAAAATAGAGCTCAAGACAGAGCAAGTCAAAACAAGACTTAAAAATGCATATAACTGAAAGTATTTTATCTGCACTCTTGCCTCTTACTGTAATTGATTAGTTTTATGTTGATGTTTTTATTGATTGTATTAGTTTTCTTATTATATTTATGCAACTGTGAAGCACTTTGAATTGCCTTGTCTATGAATTGTGCTCTACAAATAAACTTGCCTTGCCTTGCCAGAACCAGAACCAGCACCAGAACCAGCCTGGAGGAACAACAAAGACCCTGAAAGGAGCCGGATTGATAAGCACGGATATCAGTTTGTGAATGCTACAGAAGTTTAGTTTGTGTTCTTGTCTGTAGCGGCGCCTCATGGTTTTCCGTCATTGCCATGTCGTTAATTATTACCAATAAAACTGCTCGTCGTTGTCGGCAAACATTACACAACGTTAACAGGGATCCAAAGCTCAGCCAAGAGTCGTGAGTCAAAATATTTGTCCTGCAACATCCACCGAAACTGGTTCTAATCTGAGGCAGAAGTACGGCAGGTTGGATGACAGAAATAGTCTTTTTAAGCAGAATTAAACTGTTTATAACTACTGCGTTTGCTGAAAAAATAATGAAGGAAGTTGCCTACAATCATTGAATCCACACAAGAGCGTAATATCACCGCAGTTCAGTCAGAAAAGTCATATTCTGAATATAAAAATGGAGCAACAGGAGCAAAACAAGGTGGAATATTGATTGACAAACATCGCATAAACCCTCCTCGCTTCTTCACTGTCGGCCGAACACACGACTCAGACGCTGACGAGTAATTGGCTTTTCAAATATGGCCGACACGACTGGGGGCAGATTTAGTGGAGGGAGGCGAGGAATAATGACTGTCTGTCTTTCAGCGCCCCCCCCTCCTCCCACCGCTTTAAACAGCCACAGCTGCCAGCCCCGTGCAGGACAGTAAATCCTCACCTCACCCACAACATCACAACAGGCTCACGCCGCCATGGACTGACTTTTCAGAGTTCGGCCATGTTGTGATGTTTTTACCCGACAGAAATATACAAACTCAAGATCTGTCCTTCTGAAGCAGCGGAAACGAGCTCCTGCCTGTTTTTGAAAGTCTTCTCCATTACAAAGCATCTGTCCTGCCAATTCATAATAACAGAAGCCAAAGCCACGCAGTGAAAATCCATTTTAAAGGAACAGGCCAGCGTTTTTCCACACTGAGATATGTTCTTACCTGAGCTGTGACGAGTTCTTTAGGACCTGTCTGATCTTCAGTCACGTAAACACAGCGCAGACGGCGTTAGCATTTAGCCTCTCCCTCTCTCCTCTATAGCTCCAAAACCGGTCAAGATAGAAGCTACCAAGCTCTTCCACGTTTTCCCTATTTAAATATGGTTACGTGAAGTGTTCCACTACAAAGTATAATTACACACAATTAAACAATGTGGATTTTCTAAGCGGATAAAAGGGGGAACTATATTGTAAGGCGCAATAATACCAGGAGTAGTTCGAAATCCGTAATCTTCACTTTACTGTGCGGATGCCAAACTACTCCAGACAGGTCCTAAAGAACTCGTCAAAGCTAAGGTAAGGACATCTCTCAGGATGGAAAAACGGTGGCCTGTTCCTTTAAGTTTCTATCTTCAGACGCTCATAAAGAAAGATGTCTGCACAAGGACAGGATTTTTGTAGATTATCTAACATGAAATATCAAAGTGTTAAATATGGTCACGGGGAGGTCTTTTGTCGCCGTATGGTAGGGCTGCTCGATTATTGAAAAAATAATAATCACGATTATTTTTGTCATAATTGAAATCACGATTATTCAAACGATTATTTGTTGCCTTTAAAAAAAATCCATCAAAAAAGTGACAAAAATCCATCAAAAAAGTGACAAAAATCCAGCAAAAAAAGACAAAAATCCATCAAAAAAAGTGACAAAAATCCATCAAAAAAGTGACAAAAATCCAGCAAAAAAGTGACAAAAATCCAGCAAAAAAAAGACAAAAATCCATCAAAAAAGTGACAAAAATCCAGCAAAAAAGTGACAAAAATCCAGCAAAAAAAAAAAAAAAATCCAGCAAAAAAGTGACAAAAATCCATCAAAAAAGTGACAAAAATCCAGCAAAAAAAAGACAAAAATCCAGCAAAAAAGTGACAAAAATCCATCAAAAAAGTGACAAAAATCCAGCAAAAACAAAAAAAAATCCAGCAAAAAAATGACAAAAATCCATCAAAAAAGTGACAAAAATCCAGCAAAAAAAGTGACAAAAATCCAGCAAAAAAGTGACAAAAATCCATCAAAAAAGTGACAAAAATCCAGCAAAAAAGTGACAAAAATCCAGCAAAAAAAAGACAAAAATCCATCAAAAAAGTGACAAAAATCCAGCAAAAAAATTACAAAAATCCAGCAGAAAAAGAGACAAAAATCCAAAAATTTAAAATTAGAAAAAAAAATATGAAAAAAAAAATTGAAAAAATATAAATTATAATCGATTTTTTGTGATTATGCTAATTTTGTAATCGTTTACTGTTGTAATCGAAATCGTAATCGAATTTCGATTAATTGCACAGCCCTACCGTATGGATATTTGTCCTCTGAGTATTCACCTATTTTGCATATTCTGGGTTGCCGGGGGAAACTCATCCAAACCTAGATGCAAAGTGCAGAATGACAGGCCCAGAAACCCAGGACCTTCTTGCTCTGAGGCTTCACGGTGCAAGTGCGATACTGTGGTGTTGTCCCACCTGGACCACCGCTCTGTGCTGTGGTGACCTGGCACAGAACAAACCCAGAGCTCAGCTGATCTCCATGCTCTTGGTCACGTTCATTGTGTCTACTGGTCTCTGCAGAAGTTCTCCGACGACTCCGCCATCGTGGGCTGTGTGTCTGAGGGGAACGACCTGGAGAACCGGTTGGTTATCGTGGACTTTGTGCGTTTGGTAACACCAGTAGGACGAAGGAGAGGGTGATCAACTTCAGGACGACTTCACACCGCTGAACATCCAGGGGGAGGACATTGAGGAGGTGGACAGCTTCAAGTACCTGGGTGTTCACCTCAACAATAAACTGGACTGGTCCCACAACACCAACGCCCTGTACAAGAAGGGCCAAAGTCGCCTCCACCTGATGAGGAGACTGAGGTCCTTCTGAGGAGACTGAGGTCCTTCGGAGGAGACTGAGGTCCTTCTGTGGAGACTGAGGTCCTTCTGAGGAGACTGAGGTCCTTCTGTGGAGACTGAGGTCCTTCTGAGGAGACTGAGGCCCTTCGGAGTGAGCAGGCCTCCCCTCAGGACTCTTTCTGACTCTGTGGTGGCCTCTGCTCTCCACTACGCTGCCGTGTGCTGGGCCCCGGGCAGCACAGAGCGGGACAAGAACAGACTGAACACGCTGGTCAGGAGGGCCAGCTCCGTCCTGGGCCTCCTGGACTCAGGTGAGCTTCAACAGCTCAACTCTGACCTCTCCAAGAGAAAGCCCTGAACCACACTCCAAACATTAGCTGTGTGATTATTGTGTTGAAGCTAAATGCTAACCGGTAGCATGCTAACGTCTTGAGCAGCTTAAACACTGACTCTGTTAACATGAGAAGCTGCAAAAATCACAGACAAAGGTTTTCTGTTTCCTCTTTGATGTGTTCATTTAGTTGTTTGTTTGTTTTACTGTTTTCTCCTTGAGCAATGATTACGAGTATATAAAAATGTCACTGTCGATCAGTCGTCTTTCATTTCCATCCTGAGTAGAGATATCGTTACATGTTTGAGCACAATAATCCACATTTTAGCTGTTTTGACTTGTTAAGAAGTTGTTGTGCATTTGTCCCAGATTATTTCACTTGTTCTGAGATGTTTCTGACTCGTTTCGATACATTTCGTCCTTATTTCAGCTCATTTTCTTTGCCAATGGGGAAAGAAAATCGGTCTTATCTCATTGGCAAATTTTACTTTCTTACTTCAAGCGAGTTTTACCCTAGAACTGGTCTGAAATGTCCTCAAACAAGCAAAGCAAACTCGGTCCGATCAGGAAAAGTGTCTAAATGAGTGAAAACCGCTCAAAACAAGAAACATTTCCTCAATTCAACTCATTTAAGCCAATGCTTGATATTTACTTTTTGTAGTGTGCATAACTTAATCTACTTTGGTATTCAAAATGGCCGCCGGAACTATGCGTGATGTCATCGGAAACCTATGTGTAAGTTGGTTTTGAAATAAAACAGCCTAAATGTTCATGATCAGGCAGCATTTATTATCTCTACAATAAAATAGCCAGTGTTTTCTAATTTTCCAAAGCTGCTTTAAAATAAAACGGTGCCTCTGGGCTCACAACGCAAAACGATAAAAGAAACTAAAGTAAAATAAAGAAGAATAAGCAGCGTCTTTTATCCCAGAGAGAAGACTCCGTGTTACAAGTGACCGATACGAAACCCCTTCCCTTTCTCGCTCCCCTCGTGGGGGGACTTGAGTGCGTGCGGTGGGGGGGGGTGTTATTTACGGCCCCCGCCCCCCCCCAGCGCCACCTCCGCGCAGACTTTTCCAGGGGATGAAAGGGCATTCACACAGAGGCCTGATTTTACTGCCCTGGCCCGGAGTGAGTGGTGCGGGAGAGAATGAGGACACGGCACAAAAGCCCGGAGATTTACAGCCCCCGGCAGTCCCGGCGCTAAACCCCGCGCAGCGCTTACGGATTCCTCCCACAAAGAACACAACTCTGCACAAATGAGACGCACCAGACCACACCACAGGCCAATCACTTAAGGAGGACGCCGCATGTTTTAAGGCAAACGGGAGAGGGTTGTTTCAACGGTCTCAGCAATTCCCAAAAGCCCAATACACCGTTCATTGTGATCCCGAAGGCTGATGATGAAATCTAAACATAGACCGATACAGAGGTGGTCTTGGGATGGAATACAGAGCAGCACAAGCATCAGTGAAGGCAGCTGTTTGAATATAAATCATCATTAGCACTTCAATCATTACAATCTGAACGGTCCCAATGACCAAATCACAAAAGATGTGATTAAAGAGAATTGTTTTTCCCAAAGTGCTCTTCCTATTGTTCCTTATTAAAGCCGGAACGTTAAACGATGTGAGTGTTATGGACTGATCCAGCCTTTTTGCTTCCGATACCGATACTGGGGGTTTGAGCATCTGTCGATATCCGATATCAACACATTGAGTGCCAAAAACGGAAATGAATTACGAAACTAGACACTCCAATACTCCTTATGTGTGATGTTGTAGCTGTGATGAACAGAAGTGATATAAATGAGTCACATCTGGACACTTCGTATATATTATTGCGATTCTTTTAGTCTGAGGAAAGGTTTTCCCACGGACAGATCGAAACAGTTACACAACATGGTTAAAATCGGTCCAGGGACGACTGAGAAACATCCTGTTAAAGTCTTCAATCCAGAACCAGGCTGTTTAAATGCACACGCCATGAAAAGAGATCGAGAACACGCGTGTTTCAAAACATGTCAACAATGATGTCGTTGAAAATTGACATGAAACTGAGATATTCAGGCATTTTCCTCTTCACATAACGTTAGTGTCAGAGGAGAGAGGAGTTAATCAGGAAGGAGAGAGTTTCATAAAACACTGATTATCTCAGAATCTAGAAAAAAATCTGTGATTTTGATCCAAACTAGCCTCTGTTTAGCTTAGATTTCTCAGGAACCGAGACACGTAGAATTAAACTGTTTTCACCTACGGAGAGTTTAGAGTCTCAGCTTTCAAACGAACTACAGCCTGAGTCCACAGCAACTACATGGAACACGCTGTGGTGCTACAAACATCATGAAAAATGGTCTGGATTGTTGGCTCTGCAGCTAAATCCCCAAAACAGCGCGGCCTCAGTGTGTTCACAGACACTAAGAGACTTTCTTAAAACCTGCTGTGAGTGAAAAAGTGAATGGTCTTTTCTCCAGTGTGAGATCAATAAAGTCTTATCTTTTCTTAGGTTATCTACTAACAAACTGTAATGGACTTTTCTACACCAAATATCCATGGGTTTAAGACGTGACATTAACATAAACAACTCACATAATGATCTGATCATTATAACTTGTGCATTACAAATATGTTCAGTTATTCTTTAACAGCATTAACTAAAACACTAACCCTCGGCCCCTCCAGCAGCTCTGATTTGATTTTACTCGGCTGCTTTAGGTGATCAGATCATAGTTTCTGTAATAGCTTTGTTTAGCTGACGTTAGCATTAGTATGCTGTTGGCTAGCCGTGGCATTTTGCCCAGCGATCAAAGGCACATTCACAGAGGTTAAAACTAACTCAGAGCTTCAAAATGATGAACAGCATGACCCACATTCAGACTTAGTTGGTGAAAGTTTTTAAAAACAGTGAGAGAACAAACAGGTGTCGGTTCAGTATCCAATATTTGCAGTATCGGCTCTGATATCCTTAGTATCGGATCAGTGCATCCCTAATAAATATGGTATTGGGAAAAAAAAGTCTGGGTACTGCAGGTCTCGAAAAAATACAATTATCAAAAGCAGGTACTGAGAGAAAACGTACATCTTTAGATCCACGTTTTGATGCTGTTGGTCCAGGAAGTCACTTGGTAGTTTCAGCTCAAATAAATGATACACTTGTAAAACAAATATTATTTTATTTATTATTGTTCAGTTTTCTAGCTCGAGATGGCAAATATTTTAGTATAGGTGTCATAAAAGTATCATTCAGGCATCAGTATCAGGAAAATATGTAACAATGTCCTTTTCCCTTGTAGTGAATGAGACCTTGTAAAGATATAAGCTGTGAACATATATGTGAACACAGACACACCATAAAAACAACTCCGGTCAGTGACACTGAACAAACAACAGAAGCACAGTCTTAAACATCACAGTCACGGCTGTAACTGTCCAGGTTTTCCTCTTAAATCCTCACTGCCCCTGAAGGCAACACCAGGCTGTTCAGGCAAAAGAAAACGAGACATTCTGACTCAAACGCTCCGATATATATTCAACACAACAGAGCAGAGCAGCAGCAGCAGGAGCTTTACTGTGTCGAGGGAAGACTGTTTTTGAGTCAATGCTGCCCCTAGAGCCAGTGTTAAATATAAAGGAGGGAAAAGAAGGTAAAGGACGCCCTCTGCTGGACAAAGAGCTCACTGCTTCTCCTTTACACAAAATGATTTTTCTTTTCACTTTTCTAACAGTAAATAAACACCAGTAACTATGACATGTGCTCTCTGACACACAGGGCCAGGGATTAATGTGAAAATCATTTAAGAATCCTTTAAGCGTGATAGAGATAAACAAAAGTATGAAATCTGGAAATATACCTTTTCATGGCACTGTTCTGCTGTACACACACAAAGCATCGAAAGCAGGAACCGAAAAGAAATATAAAATCTTTATATTCACAAAAACAAGAGGAAAAAATTGGGGAAATAAAAAAAATATATGATAAAATATTGGGGAGAATTTTTTTTGAAAAAAATGGTAAAAACTGAAAAAATTTGGGGGGGAAATCTTTAAATGTTGGGTAAACTATAAGATTACATTATAACGTCTAACGCGGCTCCTCGTTGTTTAATCCGCTTATACCAGGGTCCCACAAACCTAACATTTATAATAAATGTGTTTTTCATTGACTAAAGTCACTAAATCTGCCAGACTACGGGACTATTTTCTGTGGGTTATTAGCCGGTCACTGAAGGCTGGTCTCAGAGCGAGTCATTCTCCGCAGCTATTACGAGGATCTCAGTCAGGCTCAACGACACAACATCAGCACAGAATCACAACACAACAGGACTAACCCGGAAACACTTTTCCCTGGAAGGAAACACCGATATGCGGCACTCGTGGGCAGGAGTTATTTACCTTTTACAAGGTTTAACCTGAAGCTAAAGCTAGCTAGCTCAACCAGCTCAACTGTTTATGGAAACAGCTGCGGTGGAGTCGCTCACACCTGGGCCCCCCCAACTCAAACTTTTATGTTTGACTTTACTAATCCAGACAAAGATGCTTCAATGCAGGATCATTTTATGTACGCCTGAAAATGATGAACAGCCTTAACCGTTTCCAATAGAAATGTAAAGCTCGTATGTTATTAACAGTAGCTAACCTAGCTGCTCACTCACGTTTTGTTTTGGCCAAACATTGAAATTAACCATAAAATCCATCTCATACGTCCCTGTCAGTTACTAATAGGCTTATGCACAGTTTCCCCACGTCACGTCTTCCTGGACAGTCACAGACGCTGGACTTCCTGTCAGCGATCGTTTACATTCACAATGAGCAGGTCCCACATAAATATAGAGAAGCTCAGGATCTGGTGAAGGACGAGTTACTGATGGAGTCACAGCAACGTGTTACAAACATCACGTTCACTGTGAATCAGCCCCAAAGGAAACGCCTGCTGTCGTAAGGGGCGGAGCTTTATCTCAGAGCTAAACGCTAGTGTTGAAAAATTATAATATAACATGTAAACAAGTAAATATTATTTAAACTAACAGGACGATCCTTTTTTGCGCAGGCTCGTTCTAAACTTTGCGCTAGTTTTCATTTTTATTTTGTGTTAGCTGTGTTAGCCACGTTAGCTTCAAGACAAAAACATCCACCGTTATGAACACGGAGTTTCCTCCAGTGAAGTCGTTACATCTCACGTAATATTTTTTAACCTGCTCCGTCACATCCGAACTTTTACTCGCCGTCCTTCATCAAATGTTATCGTTTCATTTCTGCGGGATACTGCTAATTTGTAATGGGAAGAGAGAGCGGACAGGAAGGACAGCTCTGGTTTACTGTCCAGGCGGAAACCACGTGGGGTCACTGGGCAGAGAACCCAGCCAATCAGAATCCAGTATTCACCCAGACCATGGTATAAATGTAGATAACCATTAATGTGCAGTTCATGGCCAGTGAGTCGTATACTCCGGAGCGACTTACAGACCGGAAAATACTAGATGACAAATACTTTAGCACAGGTATGGAAAAAAGTATCGCTCAGGTATCGAAAAACCAAGTATCGTTAAAGAACTGGTATGGAAAACATTCTTTTACAGTTCCCAGCCCGAGTCCCGACAGTGAAGCAGATCCCTCACCTGCTCTTGGAACTGGTCCTGGGACAGGCAGTCGCTCACGTTCACGCAGCCCAGTAAGCAGCCGGTCGGGTACTCTTTGGGGAAGGCGGGCTCTGCAGAAGAGAACAGCTGGTTACTCCGTGGCCCAGACTCCTCCCATCAGGCTCCTCCCATCAGATCAAAGCCTGAGCACCTTTCTTGTAGAGGCGGCGGTGCATGTTCTCCACCTCGGCCACCTCCTGAGGCGTGGGCTTCTTGGCGGCGGCGGCGATCCACAGGCGGCCGCGGTGTGAGGTGTACCAGGTCCGTCCCTCCACTCTGCAACACAACACCCACGTTTACGGGAAGATCTTCCTCAACCCGGGCAGCCTCGTCTTCAAAGTCGGCTTCCTGCTACGGCCGGCGATCAGAACACGCTTCAAAAGGAAACGAGCGGCGGCGGCGGCGGCGGCGGCGGCGGCGGCCTGTGGGGCTACGCGGCGAGCGAGCGGAGCTGGTAGATATACTTGGATTTAATGTGGAAATCAATACCAGGGGGAAATGGGCGTATAGATTTTACCATATTGTCCAGTCCTGATGTGAAATAAACCTCTGGATGTGGACGTGAGTTGTGTAACTGTCTTTGATGATCAGTTATATTCTAAAGCTCGCCCAACAAAGGACACATGAGGGAGGAGCTTATGACAGGGTTTAAAGCCTTTGAAAATATAATAATTATGAGGGATAACATCAGTTGCATAATTTTCATTTTATTTCAGTGAAGCAGCAATTTTCATGAAGAAATGTTGGGTAGAAAGAATATTTGAATTAGAATTTTGAAGCTGCTGACAGGAAGTGACGTAGATAGAGGTAAAGCTCCAGAGCAGATTGACTGAACATTCTTCTATGTCACTTCCTGTCAGTGTCCAATAAGGAAGTGAAATTATATGCGCTACAAAAATGGTCGAACTACAGAAAACTCGGCACAATCTTTAGCAAAATCTGAAATATACTGTGAAAAATGTGTCTAATGTGTCAAATGCACTTGGTAAAGATTGTACCCAGAATTCTTTAGTTTGACCATTTTTGTGATGTTTATAGTTTCATTTCCTTATTGGACACTGACAGGAAGTGACATAGATAGAGGCGACTGACGGTAACTGTGGTAACTGTGGTAACTGTGGTAACTGTGGTAACTGTGGTAACTGACGGTAACTGTGGTAACTGTGGTAACTGTGGTAACTGTGGTAACTGACGGTAACTGTGGTAACTGTGGTAACTGTGGTAACTGACGGTAACTGACGGTAACTGTGGTAACTGTGGTAACTGTGGTAACTGACGGTAACTGTGGTAACTGTGGTAACTGTGGTAACTGTGGTAACTGACGGTAACTGTGGTAACTGTGGTAACTGTGGTAACTGTGGTAACTGTGGTAACTGTGGTAACTGACGGTAACTGACGGTAACTGTGGTAACTGTGGTAACTGTGGTAACTGACGGTAACTGTGGTAACTGTGGTAACTGTGGTAACTGTGGTAACTGACGGTAACTGTGGTAACTGTGGTAACTGTGGTAACTGTGGTAACTGACGGTAACTGACGGTAACTGTGGTAACTGTGGTAACTGTGGTAACTGTGGTAACTGACAAAATGCAGATTTTTGTGTCTTATTTTTTGGCTCATATCTCAGTCATTACTGGAGGAATCCATATGAAACAAAAACTGTCACAGAGTTCATGATCCCCTCTAATGTTCAATTATTTTATCAGAAAAACGTCAAAAAGTGGTGACAATATGTGAAAACATGAGTGTGATGTTGTCCAATAGAAAGGACTTTCACACATAAAAATAATATCACAGGTTTGTGAATCTGATCAGATCAGACTGATGAGGAAAAACATTTGTCAATTTTCGTTTTGGAGATTTCTTACAAAAACTGTATTTCTCCCATAGATACAGACGCATCTCGTCATAGAAGGGGGCGTGGCTTCACCGAGGGAGAAAATAGAATCTTTAGAGAAACACAGTTTTCCCTCTTTTTAGTCATTTTCTGGTGGAATATGAACTTATTTATCACATAAATAAAGTCAGGTGTAAATCAGGTCCATATGGATATTTTCTCACAGCAGATTGTTCAGTAGAAGCGAAAAAACGGCAGTTGTAGCAAGCGCTAGCTAACCCGAAGCTAACATGTAGCATTAAGTTAGCATTCTCCGTTATTCATGTATTTATGGGCTGTTGAACCACTTTGCTCCTCCCCATGTCTTTGTATCTTTATTTAGTAGGAACTATATTCATAATTCAGCGTTTGTTAAAGACGTTTTTAAATAATTAGACAAAGTTTAGATTTTTTCAAAATTGTTTCTCCCCTCAACTGTTTTCAAACATGACCATATATGGGCGATTCCAGAGATGCCGTCTGTATCGATAGAGCTGTATTGGCCCCGCCCTCCACCTGACATTATGACATCATCACATTCTACATCGTGAACGCCGCTTATGATGAAGATGTTGTCCATCTAAAGCAGGGGGGGTCAAACTCATTTTGGGTTATTTGGGCCACATATAATAGAGAAAGTTATTAAGTTAAGTTAAAGTTATATTTTTCCAAAGCATTAAAACCTGTCAAGTGCACTTTACCTGAATATAGTTTGAACACGGCTGTTTCTGAACTGTACAATGTGTGAGCAGTGACAGCAGGGGGCGCTGTATGAGG
Organism: Gobius niger; assembly: GCF_951799975.1. Classification (NCBI taxonomy): domain Eukaryota; kingdom Metazoa; phylum Chordata; class Actinopteri; order Gobiiformes; family Gobiidae; genus Gobius; species Gobius niger. The sequence continues at coordinate 42,190,941 of NC_136855.1, forward strand.
GGCACAGGGCTGATTCACTCAGGACATTCATGTTTAGTCTATACTTCAGAGAGAGAAAGCTTGAAAGAGACGTTTTGTTTTGGAATCTGCTGATTTTGGTCCATCTCTTATGGTTCTGAAGTCGACAACTTAATGCGAGACACTTTAGGTGAAAGTATTGATGTTTCCCGCAGTGGTGGAAGTGGAGATTTGTATCTGTTTTCCTCCCTTTACATCTTAGTTTTCATGTCAGATATAAAAATGCTGATGTTTATTTGATGATGTTTTGTCTGCGAGGTGGGGGCGACCCGGAAGTAGAAAGGCCGTCTTTCCCGCGGGTTTTCATTCATAAATATTGACAGATTTGACATCCACGTGTCCTGCTAAGGGGCCCCGTGATGACGCTTTCACCCAAATATGGTGTTTTTCCTCCTACGAGACGCTGGAGCGGAAAAGTGGAAGAACGGGCCGAGCATGCGCACTCGCTACAAAACTTCAGGGCTGGTTTTCTCTGAATGAGAGAAGCCGCACTCGGGCAGAGCCTGAGCCCTTATAGAAGCTCCCACAGACTCCACACTTTACAGGCTGAGACACAACAACATTCTGAAGGTTTTTTCAGAGGGATTTTTTAATATCTAATTCCTAGCCTGATTTATTCAGCTTCGAAACCAAAAAAACAGGCGGAATTTGAGTTTTTACAGATTTTTTCACTGATGATTAGTTTATTGAGAAACTAAACAAAATATCCAAAATCCCCTCTGGAAAAATCTGAGTCACTAATATGTCAATAAAATAAAACCATAACATTTTATCTGGCTCAATTCATCATTTTGATTTCGTCGCCCAAAATATAGGCAATTTTGGCCATTTTAATGCTGAAAATGCCTGAAAAAATGCAATACATTTTTTTCCTCATATTTATATCTGTGATGTTCAGCAAAGGTTTCAAATTGACGTCTCTACATTTATTTATTTTCCCTGTTCACCTGCAGTGTCTCGCCTTAAAACACATAAATCACAATGCAAAGTAGGGCTGAAACAACTAATTGATTAATCGACAATTAATCGATTACTGAAATAGTTGTCAACTATTTCAGTAATCGATTAATTGTTTTCTAGTAAACACAGACTAAAGTAGAGCAAAAAAGACATGAAAATTATGTATTTTGGATGAAAACCTACTTTGTTTTTAAAGTGAGGGTCTGCGGTGTTTTGTACATTGTAAATTTCATAAATATCTGTCTTTGTCTCGTCCAATCAGAAGCAGAATTAGCACAAAGAGCCTTGTACAAACGTTTACTTTAAGTTTACTCCATCAACATGTCCTCAAGCAGCGTCACTTTAGCTCTATGTGATAAAAAAAAATGAAAAAATACAATTTCCATGCACCTTTCACAGCCAAGCGATTAATCGATTAATCGTAAAAATAATCGGTCGATAAATCGATTACCAAAATAATCGTTAGTTGCGGCCCTAATGCAAAGTCCAACTCCTGAAGGCTAAGTTTGGGCTCTGACTGATCTAGTCCCGGTTCTCGCCTTTCTGATCCACTTTTACATAGTTTTTGTTCAGTTTTAGCTCACACGGCAGTAAATAACATGCATGGTCCACAGCTTTACCTTTTGATGCCCCTGACCAGCAGCGAGGCCCAGGGCTGGTGCATGCTCAGACACCAGCCCCCGTCAGACATCTCCTGCAGCTCCTTGTCCTGGAGCCTCAGCCTGGAACGCTCCCCCGTCCCGCCGTCCGCTCGCTTCCCCACGTCCAGGCTGCGCTTGTGCTCCTCCAGGCCCCCCACGTCCACCCACTGCACACAACACAGGCATCCTGAACTCTCTAACAACAATGATTTACTGCTATCCATCCGAGCCTGAGTGTGAATGTGATGGTGGTAAATGGTGCAGAGAGGAGTGTGACTAATGAGATTATGAGGCCTGTCAGTGATGGAACAGAGACAGGAGAAGAAGATCACACCCATTTATCACATCATGTCTTAGCATCGAATAAGTCAAGCAGAGTTTTCATCTTCAAACCCGGAGGACCTGCCTCGTTCCTGTGTGAGGGAAACTCCGTGAACTCAATGAAAAAGCAGAAACGCTCTGAGGGTTTTATCATCGATGGCCTTCGTCCTGCTCCTCGTTTGGCCTCGGGGTTTGTAACACAGTTCGAGCTCTCCGGTCACTGAAACAAGCGTAATCTGAAGCACATCAGCAGATATAAGTGGAATCTGCTTGTGATTTTTTTAGTGAAAAAGCAGCTGCTGTAAAAATCCACATTGGCTCTGGATGATCGGGTTCCTGAAGTGAATGTAAACATGTGGGATTTGATTATGGGGTTCGTCACTGCTTTAGTCGAACGCTTTTTAAATCCTGTTATTGTATATGATGTTTGTAAAGCCTTTCCTTGTAGCACAAACACTGAATGTCATGGTTGGTTTAAAGAGGGTTAGCGCTAGATCGTCTGCTCCGGAGGGACGGTCTACTGTGAGTTTGTATAGATCTATGAGTTGGTTTGTCTAAAAATACAAATAATCCTAATCCTTAAAGTTAACCCCTTAACTCCCACCTGAACCGAGCACATTTTCTACAGTTTGGCTTTACCCCAATCCAAAAGCTTCTGGGAAAAAGTGATGGAAAAAAAAAGCAATGATGGAAATGTGACAAAAAAGTGGGAAAACATTGACAAAAAAGTGACGAAAAATTGATGAAAAATTGATGAAAAAATGACGAAAAAAATTGACAAAAAAATGACAAAAATGTGATAAAAAATTACAAAAAAGTTACAAAAATGAGTTGAACACCCAACAAAAAAATGTTGGAAAAAAAAGTGATGACGTGAGGAAAAAGCTCCTCTCGGTTCAGGCGGGAGTTAAGAGGTGAACCATTTCCCTGGCCCTAACCTTCATTTGTGTCATGACAGACTGTCCCTCCTGAGCAAACGATCTAGCACTAACCTTTAAAGAGTTAGAGCTTTTCCTGTTTGCGTGAATGTAACGGTTAATATTAATGTTAGATCAGGAAGAATTTGACTTGATTAAAGGTGTATGGAGCAAGTGCAGGAGGTGGAGAGACAGCTGTCCAATTTCCCATTTAAGGACTTTGGATTGTTCATACAGAGTGCCTCAGACTTCTCTTTCTGTGACTTTTGATTTCTCCACCTCCTGCACTTGCTCCATACACCTTTAATCAAGTCAAATTCTTCCTGATCCTGCGACGCTGGCCCAGTCTTGGAAGAGCAACTGTTTGTTAGCCTTCTAGGGCAGGTATTCAGCTTCCACATATTTCATTTCTTAAGATTTGCATTAACATTTCATCAAACCGAGGAAAGAGAAATGACCACAGGGAAAGCCTTTGAGCAAAAAAAAGAAGACAGGGCACAATCAGCCAAAACTGCTACTGTGTGTGTTCAAACCATCATTTTGGTCTTTTCAATAATAAAAAACAACATTTTTCGAAAATGTTTGACTTAATGCCAGTTTGAATCCATTAAAATGATCTAATGACATGAAAAACCTTGATTTTGGCATTATTGATTAATCTCCAAAGCTAATCAGAATCCCTGGTGCCATCGCTTTGACCAATGAGACGAGCTCTCCCTGTGAACCGGCCTCAGGGCCAATCAGGAGGGACTTGATTGTTTACTTTCACATTTCACTTCTTTAAAGGGATGTTTCAGGATGTTTGACATAGGGCCTCATTTCCTCGTTTTCCAGAGTGTTGCTGATTTCTGGAGATATTTTTTTTGTAATTCATGCAGTTCTTATGTTTGAGTTTCGTGGCGCTAGGCTAATGCAAGGCTAGTGCATGTCTATGGTATCAGCTAGCCTGCATTAAAAACAGTGTGACCCGCTCCACAGAGCACCTGAGGTGAATCACTGATAACACCAGACTAACCATATACATGTCTGTGTCCATAGAATCATTTTGACCATTTTGCATTAAAAATACTATATATTATATATATATAGGTCCCAGGTTCGATTCCCACCTGGAAAGGGCCTTTCTGTGTAGAGTTTGCATGTTCTCCCCGTGTCTGCGTAGGTTTCCTCCGGGTGCTCCGGTCTCTGTGGGACTATGCTGGTTAAATAAAGGTCAAAATAATAATAATAATTTGAGCAGCATCAGCTTTGTGGTTGTATAAGCTACGCGGCGGTGGAGTGATCTGCTAGAAAATAGTCCCACAAAATGCGATCATTCATGTGATGCAGGTCAGTTATTGACACAGACATGTATATGGTTAGTCTGGTGTTATCAGTGATTTGCCTCAGGTGCTCTGTGGAGCGGGTCACACTGTTTTTAATGCAGGCTAGCTGATACCATAGACATGTGCTAGCCTTGCATTAGCCTAGCACCACGAAACTCTTCAAACATAAGAACTGCATGACTTAAAAAATAATAATAATATCTCCAGAAATCAGCAACACTCTGGATAACGAGGAAATGAGGCCCTATGTCAAACATCCTGAAACATCCCTTTAAGGAGGAGCCAAAAAAAAATGAATAAGTAAAACGTGACCGACCTCCGGTGCACTCTGCATGATGTTGGGGTTAACCAGGTCTCGGAGCGCCGGCCGATCACCCTGAACCCGGGAGAACGTGGCTGATGACGGGGCACTGTTCATGGCCTTCAGAGTCTCATCCAGCCTGGACACATGTGAACAAACATCAAAATCATTTCATCTGCAACTGAAGGGCCATTGACATGAATGGAGAGCTGCTGCTGGAGTTTAAAAACATGTGAACTCATAATGTGGTGAATGTGCCTGTCAAGGAGGTCCTCTGGGTGGAGACATAATAATGGTTTCATATCTTGACACTTTTTGTGGCTTTTTTGTCACTTTTTTCTCTGGTTTTAGTCACTTTTTAGTAGATTTTTTGTGGCTCTGTTGCCTCGATTTTGTCTCTTTTTTTTGTTTCTTTTTCATCACATTTTTGTCACTTTTCGTAGCTTCTTGTGGCTTTTTTGTCACCGTTTTTTGACTAGTTTTACTCCCTTTTTAGTTGATTTTCTGTGGCTTTGTTGTCACTTTTTCATCACATTTTTGTCACTTTTTTCACTAGTTTTAGTCACTTTTTAGTTTGGCTTTGTTGCCTCGATTTTGTCTCTTTTTTTGTTTCTTTTTCATCACATTTTTGTCACATTTCGTAGCTTCTTGTGGCTTTTTTGTCACTGGTTTTTTGACTAGTTTTACTCACTTTTTAGTAGATTTTTGTGGCTTTGTTGTCACTTTGTTGTCACTTTTTTGTCACTTTTTCATCTAATTTTGGTCACTTTTTTGTAGTTTTCTGTGGCTCTGTTGCCTCGATTTTGTCTCTTTTTTTGGTCATTTTTTCATCACATTTTTGTCACTTTTCGTAGCTTCTTGTGGCTTTTTTGTCACCTTTTTTTTGACTAGTTTTACTCACTTTTTAGTTGATTTTCTGTGGCTTTGTTGTTACTTTTTCATCACATTTCTGTCACTTTTTTCACTAGTTTTAGTCACTTTTTAGTTTGGCTTTGTTGCCTCGATTTTGTCTCTTTTTTTTGTTTCTTTTTCATCACATTTATGTCACTTTTCGTAGCTTCTTGTGGCTTTTTTGTCACAGTTTTTTTGACTAGTTTTACTCACTTTTTAGTTGATTTTTTGTGGCTTCGTTGCTTCGATTTTGTCTCTTTTTTGTCACTTTTTCATCACATTTTTGTCACTATTTCATCACATTTTTGTCAGTTTTTAGTTGATTTTTTGTGGCTTTTTTTGTCATTTTTTCATCTAATTTTGGTCACTTTTTTGTAGCCTTCTGTGGCTTTGTTGCCTCGATTTTGTCTCTTTTTTTGTCGTTTTTTCATCACATTTTTGTCACTTTTCGTAGCTTCTTGTGGCTTTTTTGTCACTGTTTTTTTGACTAGTTTTACACACTTTTTAGTTTGTTTAGCTTTGTTGTCACTTTTTAATCACATTTTTGTCACTTTTTTCATCACATTTTTGTCACTTTTTAGTTGATTTTTTGTGGCTTTGTTGCCTCGATTTTGTCTCTTTTTTGTCACTTTTTTGTCACTTTTTCATCTAATTTTGGTCACTTTTTTGTAGCTTTCTGTGGCTCTGTAGCCTCGATTTTGTCTCTTTTTGGTAATTTTTTCATCACATTTTTGTCACTTTTCGTAGCTTCTTGTGGCTTTTTTGTCACTTTTTTTGACTAGTTTTACTCACATTTTAGTAGACATTCTGTGGCTTTGTTGTCACTTTTTCTTCACATTTCTGTCACTTTTTTCACTAGTTTTAGTCACTTTTTAGTTGATTTTCTGTGGCTTTTTTGTCACTTTTTTGTCATTTTTGCACAAATGAAGTCGGTACAGTCGGTCAAAGACAGAAAAACATGCAGGATTCGCTCATGTCCATTGAAGTGAATGGGATTCGAAAGTGCAACACCAGCTAATCCTCCCTCGTACTCACTTGGTGTAGTACTCCTTTGTACTCACTTGGTGTAGTACTCTCTTGTACTCACTTGGTGTAGTACTCCCTTGTACTCACTTGGTGTAGTACTCCTTTGTACTCACTTGGTGTAGTACTCCCTTGTACTCACTTGGTGTAGTACTCCCTTGTACTCACTTGGTGTAGTACTCCCTCGTACTCACTTGGTGTAGTACTCCCTTGTACTCACTTGGTGTAGTACTCCCTTGTACTCACTTGGTGTAGTACTCCCTTGTACTCACTTGGTGTAGTACTCCCTTGTACTCACTTGGTGTAGTACTCCCTTGTACTCACTTGGTGTAGTACTCCCTTGTACTCACTTGGTGTAGTACTCCCTCGTACTCACTTGGTGTAGTACTCCCTTGTACTCACTTGGTGTAGTACTCCTTTGTACTCACTTGGTGTAGTACTCCCTTGTACTCACTTGGTGTAGTACTCCCTTGTACTCACTTGGTGTAGTACTCCCTTGTACTCACTTGGTGTAGTACTCCTTTGTACTCACTTGGTGTAGTACTCCCTTGTACTCACTTGGTGTAGTACTCCCTTGTACTCACTTGGTGTAGTACTCCTTTGTACTCACTTGGTGTAGTACTCCCTTGTACTCACTTGGTGTAGTACTCCCTTGTACTCACTTGGTGTAGTACTCCCTTGTACTCACTTGGTGTAGTACTCCTTTGTACTCACTTGGTGTAGTACTCCCTTGTACTCACTTGGTGTAGTACTCCCTTGTACTCACTTGGTGTAGTACTCCCTTGTACTCACTTGGTGTAGTACTCCCTTGTACTCACTTGGTGTAGTACTCCTTTGTACTCACTTGGTGTAGTACTCCCTTGTACTCACTTGGTGTAGTACTCCCTTGTACTCACTTGGTGTAGTACTCCCTTGTACTCACTTGGTGTAGTACTCCCTTGTACTCACTTGGTGTAGTACTCCCTTGTACTCACTTGGTGTAGTACTCCCTTGTACTCACTTGGTGTAGTACTCCCTTGTACTCACTTGGTGTAGTACTCCCTCGTACTCACTTGGTGTAGTACTCCCTTGTACTCACTTGGTGTAGTACTCCCTTGTACTCACTTGGTGTAGTACTCCCTTGTACTCACTTGGTGTAGTACTCCCTTGTACTCACTTGGTGTAGTACTCCCTTGTACTCACTTGGTGTAGTACTCCCTTGTACTCACTTGGTGTAGTACTCCCTTGTACTCACTTGGTGTAGTACTCCCTTGTACTCACTTGGTGTAGTACTCCTTTGTACTCACTTGGTGTAGTACTCCCTTGTACTCACTTGGTGTAGTACTCCCTTGTACTCACTTGGTGTAGTACTCCCTTGTACTCACTTGGTGTAGTACTCCCTTGTACTCACTTGGTGTAGTACTCCCTTGTACTCACTTGGTGTAGTACTCCCTTGTACTCACTTGGTGTAGTACTCCCTTGTACTCACTTGGTGTAGTACTCCCTTGTACTCACTTGGTGTAGTACTCCCTTGTACTCACTTGGTGTAGTACTCCCTTGTACTCACTTGGTGTAGTACTCCCTTGTACTCACTTGGTGTAGTACTCCCTTGTACTCACTTGGTGTAGTACTCCCTTGTACTCACTTGGTGTAGTACTCCCTTGTACTCACTTGGTGTAGTACTCCTTGAGACCGTCTCCCTCCTCGACGACTTGTCTCCCGGCGAAGTCCAGCGTGATCTTGCGGTCTTTCCGAGAGGCGTGGCGGATCTCCCTCAGCTCCTCCTCTTTCCGCCGCAGTTTCTCTCTCTCACCCGGAGACAGCCACTGGTTCGAGTCCGAGGCAAAGTAATCCGACTCATCGTCCAGAACCTGGGTCCTCCTCACGCTGGAATGAAGAAAACGTCAGTGGACACATCACTTAAGTCAGAGCTCGGGCATCTCAGCTCTGACATGTCACAGTTTTATCATTCAGGATTCCTCCAACATAACCAACATTTGTACCTGTTTTTGTCAAACTCCAGCAGTTTGTCCTTGTGCTGCACAGCCTTCTCCAGACCAGCCTTCATCTTGGCCTCCTGGTGCGGGAGATAGTCTCGCTCTCCATCTGCAAACAAGCCAATGTTTCAATCAAGCCTGACAATTCACAGGCGACAAACAGGGACATCACGGCAAAAAAGGCAGAGGCGGCATTACTGGCACTCTTTACTTTGATCTTAAAGGGGGGGGATTATGCAAAAAATTGACTTTTCCAAGCTTTCCATCCTGTTATTGTGTCACTCCCTCATTAAAAACATGGCTGAAGTGTTGCCTTGGCACATTCACGTATTTCTGAGTAATCTGTAAAAACTCTGATGGCGGCCATTTTAGGGATAGGTTTGCCTGAGTCCTCCTAGGAACGCCCCCACCTCCTGGAGACGCCTCCGAGCTTTGGTCACCAGCCGAGTAACCAACCACTGCTCCTCAGCAGAACCCCCTCCCCACTGATGCCACAGACAGCGACACCAGACAGGAGCCCGAGCCTTTGAGGTGAACAAACTTGTGTCTGATTTTCACCGCGTTGTCTCTCAGCCTGAGGCCGAGGAAGTTGAGGGAGGTTCGTTTTAAGGCTGTGACTGAGCTCTTTTCAATGGTAAATGGACTCAACTTATACAGCGCTTTTCTGCCTTTATCAGGCCCAAAGCTCTTTACAGTAAGGAACCCAGTCACTCTCTCATTCATACACCAGTTAGGTGTATGACCGGAGGTTAGGGTGAAGTGTCTTGCACAATAACAGTGTGCATTTGCAGGAAACCCACGACCATCCGATCACGGGACGGGTCGCTCTACCAACTGCACCACCGTCGCCCTGGGAAGTCTCGCCCCGGGAAGTCTCCATCACTTAATGATCCAGAGATATCGGCCTTTAATCAATGTATATCGGCCGATATAGTAAAAGACCCATATATTGGCTCAATATCGGCCAGCCGATATATCGGTCAACCAGAGGTGGGCAGTCACATCTACTCAAGTACATGAGAATGAGTAACTTTTCTTCTTAAAGTAGTTTGATCATATGGGACTCTTTACTTCACCAGAGTAAAATTATAATGAAGTATCTGTGTCTTACTCGAGTAAAAATAATTGTTGCTTTTTTCCCTGTGAGTAAATATTTAAGCTGCTTCATTTTGATTTATAAAGTAGATGCTCCTTGTTCTTCAGAATAATTCAGTTTTTCAGTATTTTCGGCCATTTTCTGGGAATGTTCTTTGTGAATCTCATGAGTTCCACAAACCCTCACCTCCCATGAGCTTCTTCCTGAGCTTCTGGCTTTTGTTCGAGTCTCTTTGCAGAATTTCCTGCTCCTCTCTGGTGCACACCTGAGAAACACAAACATGATCAAATCCTCCTCTGCACAGTGCACAGAGAAGTTCACCGTGGGCTGGATCTGGACTAAACGTATAAGTAAACATTCTGAAAACATGTGTAACAGTGGCTTCTTCATATTGAACATGTGATACACAGAGTGGCCAGTAGGTGATGCTCTGACCAGGCTTCCGCAGAACAGACAGGGCCCGGAGCCCTCCTGCTCACACGCGATGCGACCGCAGCTGGTGCAGTTGTTGATGAGCTTGTGCTTTTGAGCAAGGCAGTCGCAGGCGTGTCTCCCGGGCAGCAGGACGGCCAGCTTGTCCTGGCCTTCCTGAGCGTAAAGGTTCACAAACTTGTTCTTCTTCTTGGTGGAGCTGTCGCGGTCTTGGCTCTGGAAGAGAGGAGGGGGTCATGAAAGAATCCAACGAGAATCAGAAAAGTGTGAGTGACTTTACAGGAGGAGCGTAAAACAGTTCACACTTTAATCTCACTTTTCAGGAAGTTTATTTGTCACATTAAAGGCAAACACACGGGCTGCTGTTTCACACGACCCGTTTTCAACCACAAAACGCATGAAAAAGAGAAAGAACATTGGTATTATTACGCCTTACAATATAGTTCCCCCTTTTATAGCAGATATCTGTATGTGCTGACTTTATTCGACATCTCCATGGAGACGAACTGGAGACGAACCCGTCCCGGTGAAGTTACAGGTCATGTCTAAGAGGACGTGAGCCGCTCACAGCAAAATCACACCTTTGTTTAAACTTTTATGAGGTAATTTTCAATGATGAAAATATCCGTCAGAAAATAAATTCTTGTACTTAAATTTTATTTATTAGGTAAATTCTACGCGGTGTAGCTTTAAAAAATCCACATTGTTTAATTTTGTGTAACGAGACTTTATCGTGTAACACTTCACATAACCATATATAAATAGGGGAAAGGTGGAAGAGCTCGGTAGCTTCTATCTTCACCTGGTTTGAGCTACATGTATGAGTATGAGTATGAGTATGAGTATGAGCATGGAGTGAATGTGTCTCATGTAAAGCGCTTTGTGACTATGTCTGTGAAAGGCTCTGTATAAATAAAGATCTTCTTCTATAGTGGAGAGGAGTAGAGGCTAAATGCTAACACCGTCTGTGCTGTGTTTACATGACCGAGGACACGCGTGAAGACCAGACAGGTCCACATGAACTCGTCTAAGCTCTGGCAAGAACATATCTCAGTCTGGAAAAACGCTGGCCTGTTTCTTTAACTTAACCAAGGCACGTAGAATGAAACCGTTATAACAGCTATAACATAGAGTACTGTGGTGCTACAAATATCATGAAGAATAGTCTGGATTGTTGGCGCTCTACAGCTGAATCCCAAAAACAGCGCGGCCTCAGTGTGTTAAAGGAACAGGCCACCGTTTTTACATACTGAGATATGTTCTTACCTAACCTTAGTCGAGTTAATATATCCCCGTCTGGTCAGAGATCGAACCCGGCTGTGCTGAACTCACCCTGGCCTGATCGATGGGAGTCTTGACCGTCTCCGGCTCGGGCTCCGCTTGGCTGATCGACAGCACCTCTTTGTTCCGACCTTTGCGCTTGGATTTCTTCTGAGACTCTCTGGAAGCGTCCGCAGACTCTGAAAGACCAGTGACGTGTTTACAGTCTGCTACAGCATTAGAAGAGTAAGAAGAGAAGCATTACCTGCAGAGACGAGAGGCTCCTTCAGCACGAACAGCCCCGCCGGGTCCAGGGTCGGCCTCTGAGTCTGAGTCCTCTCCCACTTCTTCAGAAGCTCGTCGATGAAGTGCTTCTTTCTCCCGTCTGTTCCCTGCAGCAGGTCTCCCACGTATTCCTCCAGCTCCTCGCGGTTCTCAATGGTCAAAATATACCTTAACACAATACGACCAACATTTAGAACTTATTTGGACCCGTGAATGTGAAGCTGCGACTCTGGTAAAGTAAAGACTAAATTATACATGGAATCAATTAGAAAGAGGCTGTTTTTTGGTGAAATGAATCCAGGTTAACAATCATGACCTTGGAATTATTTCAGATCATGAAAAGACAAAAACACCTGTCAAAAAAAGTTGCATTTTTGAACCCAAAAATACTCATAAATCTGAGTACAGTTGATCATTTTCTAAATAAACCGGCAGCGCCCGCGAGATAAGGGCTGTTTTGAGTAAACACTTCAGGGGGACGCGAGACGACGGAGGTTGGAAACCACTGGTCTCGTGCAAAACTTTTGGTTCTAAGATGATTTTGAAAAATGCCTCCTGGAACCGCCACCTTAAAGGAACAGGCCGTTTTTCCACACTGAGATATGTTCTTACCTGAGCTGTGACGAGTTCTTTAGGACCTGTCTGATCTTCAGTCACGTAAACACAGCGCAGACGGCGTTAGCATTTAGCATCCGTGCAGTAAAGTGAAGATTACTGCGTGGATTTCGAACTACTCCTGGTATTATTACGCCTTACAATATAGTCCCCCCTTTTATCCGCTTAGAAAATCCACATTGTTTAATTGTGTGTAATTATACTTTGTAGTGGAACACTTCACGTAACCATATTTAAATAGGGAAAACGTGGAAGAGCTTGGTAGCTTCTATCTTGACCTGTTTTGGAGCTATAGAGGAGAGAGGGAGAGGCTAAATGCTAACGCCGTCTGCGCTGTGTTTACGTGACTGAAGATCAGACAGGTCCTAAAGAACTCGTCACAGCTCAGGTAAGAACATATCTCAGTGTGGAAAAACGCTGGCCTGTTCCTTTAACGTGGTGGAGGGTTTGAGCTGAATGATCCTGGAGCTCTGTTGTCGGGGCTTCGTGCCCCTGTAGGGTCTCCCAGAGCAAACAGGTCCTATAGGTGACGGGTCAGACAAAGAGCGGTTCAGAAGCTCCTTATGAGAGACCAACAGGCCCGGTTCATCGTGAGGCCGTCCTTCTGTGGACCCACCACCTGCAGGAGGCGCCATAGGGGCTGGTGCAGCTCCCACAACTGCCCCCACGACCCGGCAACGGACAAGTGGAAGAAAATGGATGGATGGCCTGAAAATACTAGTCTCGCCAACCAGACTCCGCTTCTTTACAGAAGAGGGTCTGGCAACACTCGCGCTTTCAAAGGAAGTGACGCAGCGATTATGGAGCCGACCGACCAATCAGAGCAGCTCCTGAACGGGCGTCACGTTGTTGCGCCTTTGATTTGTAGTTTTTCAACACGAGCGACCACTTCCCGTAATGCTCGGTTTGCTTGTGTTCTTAAGTTTTTCATACATAAACGACAGAAGTCATTTACTGACCTCTGTGTGGCAGGAGCGCCATTGTTAATGTCCCAATGACACAACTTTCTTGTGGCTGTTTCTGTCGTCACATCCGCTATGTTCTCATTGGCTGCTGCGGTTCGGTCGTCCTACATTAGTCCCGCCTCCAGCAGTAGCTTTTCCACGACAGGGTCGCCAGACTAGTCTCCTGTTTATTCATTAATAAACATCGGAGATTAGTCTGGATGCCAGGATATGAAAATACAGTTCCTTGAAAAATTTGAGCTATATCGATATTCAACCTAAATATATCTAGTAAATATACCTAAATATATTATTAAAAAAAGCCTCGTTACAGAAGCTCAAAGTCGTATATAATGATGCTTTTAGGTCCAGTAGTGCCAGTGCTGCTCTGCCAGGCTCGTGTCAACAGCTTTCAGGCACTAATGACAACTTTCTATTTTAAATTCATTTGTCGCCTCAACGACTCTGTGAGCTCTTTGGTGGCTCTGGTGAAGCCCAGGTCTTTGGTACCAGTGTCCTGTATGGAAACACTGGTATAGCTGTCTTTAATAATTTTGTATGTATTGTTCATGTGAGTCTTGTCTGTATCTTTTAATACCATGGACCTAGAGCTTCAATAAAGAATGATGAAAGAAATGAAAGATATGGGGATATGACACTTGGTCCATATCGCCCCCAGCCCTGAGTGACATCAAGAAATCTGTCCACATGAGGCAAAGAGAGAGATGTCATCACTCACAAAATGAGATGATTTACTTAAAAACCTGAAAATGATGTACTTAAGTAACATGTTTAAGTAACAGTACTTTTGCAAATAGTTTATTCATAGAGTGCTTTTTACTTCAGGAGCAAATTGTATTACATGTTTCAGTCCCAAGCTTTAATAAAAGTGTGGTTTAAACTTCAGAGGAGTCTGTTTTAGACTTTAGACCTGAATCATTTACAAACAAAACTAAATTATGAAGAATCCTAAAGCAATGAACAAATACAACAAACACAGCGGGGCATTAGGATATAATAACAGAATATAAACGTGATTGTGAAGCTGCTCTGAACGTGCCTGACAGGTGACGTCAGTCCGTTAGCCGTTAGCATGATATATATATGAATATCCTGCACTTTTCTTACTTGACAATGTCCTCACAGGCCTCGATCCCGAACCTGTGGTGGAGCTGATCCACACACCACCCGAACAGCGCCTCCGACATGTTCCAGCCCGGATTCAAGCTGCTTTTCAGGCACAAAAACCGGCGTCGTGTCGGTCCACAGCGAGAACAGGCGTGTTTCCAGACGAGCGCATAACAAAGCGACACCGGTGCGCTCTTCAAATAGGACCCGCGAGGAACAGCGCGCGCACGTCAATGGTTCCGCTACGTTTATTACTGCGCTAAATAATAAACTGTGAGATGTTGTACTGTTATATGTTATACTATGTTATAATTTTTTTTATTTTATCATAGTTTTTCCGCTGAATAGACTCTAGACTCAAATGTAACAGCGCAAACCCTCCACTAAGGGGCGCCTCTGCACTCGTGAGGATTGTGGCTGTTTCTATGGACATGTTTTTAATGGTTTATCATTTTCAAATTGTGCATCTGTTACTTCTGTTTCTGTTGCAACAAACAAACGTAATTAACTTTTCCTCATTCCGACTGTGGACGTGTTTAACCTCTTAGTCCCCACCTGAACCGAGCAAACAAGGGACGGAAATGTGAAGAAAAAAGTCACAGAAACGGGACAAAAATGTGATGACAAAAGCCACAGAAAAGTGATAAAAATGTGATGGAAAAAGTGACAAAAAAGTGATTTAAAAAAGCCACAGAAGAGTAGCAAAAAAAGTGACAAAAGTGTGATGTAAAAGTGACAAAAAAGAGACAAAGACGAGACATCAAAGCTACAGAACACTAGTCAAAAAAGTGACAAAAAAGCCACAAGAAGCTACAAAAAGTGACAAAAGCGTGATGTAAAAGTGACAACAAAGCCACAGAAAATCTACTAAAAAGTGACTAAAACTAGTGGAAAAAGTGACCAAAAAAAGCCACAAGAAGCTACGAAAAGTGACAAAAATGAGATGAAAAAATGACCAAAAAAAGAGACAAAATCGAGGCAACAGAGCCACAGAAAGCTACAAAAAAGTGTCCAAAAATTAGATGAAAAAGTGACAAAAAAGTGACAAAAAAGTTATTTAAAAAAGCCACAGAAGAGTAGCAAAAAAAGTGACAAAAAAGAGACAAAAATGAGACCTCAAAGCTACAAAAAATCAACTAAAAAGTGACAAAAACCAGAGAAAAATGTGACAAAAAAGCCACAGAAAGTGACACAAATGTGATGAAAAAAGTGACAAAAAAACAAGGCAACAAAGCCACAGAAAGCTATAAAAAAGTGACAAAAATGTGATGAAAAAGTGACAAAAAAACCACAGAAAATCAACTAATAAGTGAGTAAAACTAGTCAAAAAAACAGTGACAAAAAGCCACAAGAAGCTATGAAAAGTGACAAAAATGAGATGAAAAAGTGACCAAAAAAAGTGACAAAAAAACAAGGCAACAAAGCCACAGAAAGCTACAAAAAAGTAACAAAAATACGATGAAAAAGTGACAAAAAAGCCACAGAAAAGCAACTAAAAATAATGTGACGAAATCGAGGACGACACGGCAACAAACCGGGTGAAGCTGAAGTGGAGAAGCTGCTCTGGGTTCAGGTGGGGGTGAAGAGGTTAAGACATTGATTCATAAACCTGCGTGTGAGGCTTTGCTGCACTTGGACCATTTCCCCTGGGGCGACGAGTCTGAGAAATACTTAATTAAATATTGAATTAACATCAGAGACTTTTACAAACAGTTCTACCTCTTAACATTGTGCGGGAGAGAAAACATTACAAATTCCCATTTTTATCCTACTTTTAAAATCACAGAGAAAGAAAACACAACTCCCTTTTGAGGTTTCATAGAGAAAATACATTTATTTGAGAAAGAAAAAAAAGCTGTGATACTGTCGCCTACAAGAGACACAGAGAACAACAATGTTACAAGAAAATCAGAGACACACAGGCCTAATATTATCGCAGTACAAAACATAACGTGGATAATGAGGTCGTTAATAATGGTAAAGGCACACTCACATTTCAGCTACAAATGGATTAATATTCTTGTTATAATAATATTCCGTTATACTAACTCTCATCGTACGACATAGATGACTCTATATGTGTTAATATACGTTGGTTATTATTGTATCAGCACATTCTGGTTATATTCTTTATTACCTCAGAGTGTATTATAACAACAGGAGGAAACAGAAAAGGACTGACGGAGCCGTGGGAAGATGTTTTAGTGAGGGGGCGCTGAGGGACAACATTTACCCCCAAAATACTTTTTCTGTGCATAAATCCTATTTATTAACCTCTTAACTCCCGCCTGAACCGAGAGCATTTTCTCCAGTTTAGCTTTACCCAAATCCTGTAGGCCAGAGTTACGCCTCATTTGAAAGACCGACAAAACTAAATGGATCTTTTTCCTCACGTCAGATTTTTTTTCATCACTTTTTTTGTTGGGCAGTCGACTCATTTTTGTCAGATTTTCGTGACTTTTTTGTCACTTTTTCGTCAAATTATTCGCATTTTTTTGTCAAATTCTTATCACTTTTTCATCAATTTTTTCCTCAATTTTTCGTCCTTTTTTTTCTCACTTTTTCGTCAATTTTTTGTCAAATTTTGTGTCAATTTTTTGTCACTTTTTCGTCCATTTTTTCTCCCTTTTTTGTCAATTTTTGTCAATTTTTTGTATTTTTTTGTCACTTTTTTGTCCATTTTTTCTCAATTTTTCATCAATTTTTTCTCACTTTTTCGTCAATTTTTTGTCAAATTTTGTGTCAATTTTTTCTCACTTTTTTGTCAATTTTTGTCAATTTTTTGTATTTTTTTTGTCACATTTTCATAAAATTTTTCTCACTTTTTTGTACATTTTTTGTCACTTTTTCGTCACTGTTTTCTCACTTTCTTCACATTTCCATCCTTGTTTTCGTCTCAGTTTTGTCGCTATTTTCACACCTTTTTTCCAGAAGCTTTTGGATTGGGGTAAAGCCAAACTGGAGAAAATGTGCTCGGTTCAGGCGGGAGTTAAGGTGTTAACATTGCCTGCAGTTCACAAACCATCCACCAGGGGGTGCTGCAGCGCCCTCAGCACCCTGGGTTCCCACGGCCTTGAGGACTGGACATTACTGGACGTGTGAACTCTCATCTGGATAATCAAAAAAGCGTCAGAAAAACGGATTTCCTACAACGATGGTAAATGCATCACAAAACCGGCCTCACTTTGTATCAAACCTGCTGCTCCTGTAGTTCAGGCGTCTCTACAAACATGTGGGGGGATTCGTGTATTCGTTCGTAAAGTGGGAACCGTGAACTGAACTCGTAACGGTTTGTGAAGGCTGGATTATGCATCAAATGCGGTCGACTGGACTGGGTAAATCCAGTTTAGAGGCTTCAAAATGGCAGCCCCCCCCAGTCATGAACAGAGTCATGTTTATGGAAAGCTGCGGTCGACTTCCTGTGAGCTCATAACCATTTCCTGTCCCCACTTTTAAAGAAAACAATGAAAGTTTAAAAGAAATGTAAATGAAACTTAAACTGATTGATCCTCTATATAAGAGTATAGGCCTTTAGAATGCTGCGATGTCACCTGCAACCCAGCCATAGGAGCAGTTTGAAGGGGCGGGGCCTAACGCGCACAGACTGTCAGTGAAATAAACCGATTAGCGATTAGCGATTAGCGGACGTGACGAGAGCCGTAGAACAATTCACAAAATAAGTGAATAGAAACTCACGCTGAGGCTAAATGGTCTCGACTTCATCCATGATTCGTTTTGGCTAATGCTAATGCTAATGCTAATGCTAATGTAAATAACAACATGGCGGCGCCGCGAGTCATGTAACCTTGTCATTTCTCACAGACTCCCCTTCTTTCCCGCAGTAAAGAAGTGGGTGTGGTTTATCAGGCTCGAGGTGAGTGCTTTGAAAGGTGACCACTAGAGGGCGCTACATCATTGGCTCATGTTCACCTTGTGCTGTGGCTCAATCAAAACATTACCTCATCTCATCACACAACCAAACCTCCACCTGCATCCGCTCTCTGCTGCCACCTCTTGGTGAGGCCGAGCTGAGGGGAAGAAAACCTTTAATCACTATTTTCACTCTCGTTTTCTGGCGGATTTGAAACATATTTATCGTATGTGGCATGAAGCTAACGTTGGCTTCCTCGTTAGCTTTGTCTGTTTGTTTTTTTGTATTTATGGGCTGTTGAACCACTTTGCTCCTCTCTATGTCTCTGTATCTTTACTTAGTAGAAAAATATATTCATAATTCAGCATTTGTTAAAGTAATGTTGGAGAAATGGGAGAAAGTTCAGTTTTTTCTCTGTTTTAGCTCTGGCTGCTTCAAACATGAACATGGGAAATATCCAAAGAAGCCTCGTGTCATAGAAGGGGCTTCGCCGAGGGGGAAACAGAATCTTTAGGGAAACACAACTTTTCACTCTTTTTAGCCAACTTATTTACCAAATACACATAAAGTCCAGTGTAAATCGGGCCCATACAGATGTTTATTCACAGCAGATTGTTCAGGAGAAGCGCTCGCTAGCATTAACATTAGCACGATGCTAACATGTAGCATCATGTTCGCATGACCGTTATTTATGTATTTATGGGCTGTCGAACCACTTTGCTCCTCCCCATGTCTTTATATCTTTATTTAGTAGAAACTATATTCATAATTCAGCGTTTGTTAAAGTAGTTTTTGAATAATTAGAGAAAGTTTAGATTTTTCTCCCAATTGTTTTCCCCCTTAACTGTCTTCAAACATAACCATATATGGGCGATTTCTGAGAGGCCGTCTGTATCTATGGGTTGCATTCATGTTATATATATATATATATATATTGATAATCTCAGATGGAGGGCAGGGTCCAATGTAAAAACTCAATAAGAGAGAAAAGGTTTTTGAAAGAAATCCCCCAAAAAGAAAATCTAAAAATGTTGAAGCTGATCAGTATTTGGCTGTGATTCGATTCACAGTTGCCATAGTTACCACCACGGATTTTTTTCCTTTTTGCAGCTGGACGGACCTTAATATTGTCATCTTTAGCTGACACAAAATCGCACATGGTCGTTTCACCGTCGAGAGTTCCTTCCGCTGAACACGTGACGTCACTCCCGACACGTGAGGAGAAAGACGGAAACCCTGACGCTAACGCTAACGCTCAGCGAGAACAGTAGCTTTAATCTGATCACCGCCATGATGTCTTTAAACATACTGACCCCCCCACGGGAACAAAACGAGGACAGGAAACACTTACTAGCACAGGACGCTAGCACAGGACGCTAGCACAGGACGCTAGCTCAGGACCAGCACGTCGCCTAATTACTGAAAACGTCTTTGGAAATGGCCTCCACGAAGTTGGGCGCGGACATGAGGATGCCGATGGTGCAGAGGATGGTGAAGAGCGAGAAGGCCATGAGGCAGAGGCGGTCGATGACGCAGGCGGCGAACTTCCACTCGTTACAGACCGTCTCCTCCTGGTCCTGGTCCCGGAAGCGCGTGGCGATGTAGCGCACCTCGTCCAGGATCCTGCCCAGGTCGGGCTCCGCGCTGCCCGCCGGGTAGCCGTGAGCGCCGGGCATGAGCAGCTCCTCCTCCCCCGTACGCAGGAGCCTGGGGGGGGGGGAACAGTTACAGAAGGTTAGTGCTAGATCGTATGCTCCGGAGGGACGGTCTGCTGTGAAAACGTGAGATATCATGACACAAATTAAGGTTAGGGCCAGGGAAATGGTTAACCTCTTAACTCCCGCCTGAACCGAGAGGATCTTTTTCCTCACTTTTTAATCACTTTTTTGCTCCCTTTTTTATCACATTTTTGTCATTTTTTGTCACATTTTTTGTCATTTTTTCGTCAATTTTTCGTCAATTTTTCGTCAATTTTTTGTCACATTTTTTGTCACATTTTTGACATTTTTTTGTCATTTTTTATCAATTTTTTGTAATTTTTTTGTCACATTTTGACATTTTTTCGTCATTTTTTTTGTCAATTTCTTGTGACATTTTGTGACATTTTTGCTACTTTTTCATAAATTTTTCGTCACTTTTTTGTCAATGTTTTGTCACTTTTTTGTCACATTTCCATCATTGTTTTATTGCTATTTTCACAGCTTTTTTCCAGAAGCTTTTGGACTGGGGTAAAGCCAAACTGGAGAAAATGTGCTCGGTTCAGGTGGGAGTTAAGGGGTTAACTTTAAGGATTAGGGTTAGGATTAGGATTATTTGACAAACCAACTCATAGATCTATACAAACTCACAGCAGACCGTCCCTCCGGAGCAGACGATCTAGCACTAACCGTTACAGAAACGTGTGCGAATGAAACAAAACACCCCCCAGGTCTGAGCTCGATAAGGCTCTCGTCCCGCCTACCTGCCGCACAGGACCCCAGAGTCCGGGGAGGTGGCGCTCGGGGTGGAGTGGGGGTTGCTGTCCAGGCCCCTGACGCTGACGTAGAGCATGTTGCTGGTGTTGGTGGGGGGGCCGGCGGTGCCGTTGGGGGGCAGGTCCATGCTGCTCAGGCTGCTCCTCAGGCCTTTGTCCGGGCAGGCCGGCCGCACCTTGTCCTCCCCGGGACGCTTCATACGGAGGAACCAGGCGCACCAGTTCAACAGGAACACGCGGGTCTGTGGGGGAAACGTGTGTTAAAGGGGGGGGGGGGGGGTTATGCCAAATGGACTTTTTCAAGCTTTCCATCATGTTATTCTGTCACTCCCTCATTAAAAACATGGCTGAAGTGTTGCCTCGGCACATTCACGTATTTCTGAGTAATCTGTAAAAACTCTGAGGGCGGCCATTTTAGGGATAGGTTTTTGTCACATTTTTTTGTTGAATTTTTGTTGATTTTTTGTCATTTTTTTGTTGATTTTTTGTAATTTTTTGTTGAATTTTTGTTGAATTTTTGTAATTTTTTTGTTGAATTTTTGTCATTTTTTTGTTTAATTTTTGTCACTTTTTAGTTTAATTTTTGTCACATTTTTGTTGAATTTTTGGCTGATGGCGGCCATTTTAGGGATAGGTTTGCCTGAGTCCTCCTAGGAACGCCCCCACCTCCTGGAGACGCCTCCGAGCTTTGGTCACCAGCCGAGTAACCAACCACTGCTCCTCAGCAGAACCCCCTCCCCACTGATGCCACAGACAGCGTGTGGAGGGGGCGTGTCTAAAGGCTCAGAGGTTCTTAAAGAGACAGAGGCCTATTTCAAGACATTCACTACAGCCATTTTGAGAGAGACATTTTATACAAGGCAGTTATTCTAATTTACTGCATTTACAGACCAACAGAAGGTTTGTCATCATTGTAGTGAGATATAGACTGGTGCTATGGGGCTGACAAAAGCAGAACACCCCCTCTTTAAAGCAGAACACCCCCTCTTTAAAGCAGAACACCCCCTCTTTAAAGCAGTATTAAGTAACTCGTACCCCTAGAGGCCATAAGCGCAACTGCAGGTGTCGTGTTTTTTTACTCATTAATTGTCCGTGAGAGTAAATACTAAACTGACAGAAAAGACAAAGGGACAGAGGGATATTGTTCATCCAGTTACACAATGAAGATTTTTTTTCACTCAAACTCGGCTGTAAATACTGTTTAAGCTGCGCTAGCCCACAGTTAGCTTAGCCCGTTAGCCTGTTAGCTTCTTCTTCGTGATTCTATTCGTGTGTTTTGGTGCTCCGGTCCGGGACACCAGGGGGAGATGAAAGACCCCCCAATCCTCCCATTAACACTTGTATCACCCCCAGAGGGATGATGGAAAGGATTTATTAAGGTAAACAAATGACTTAGTTCTGCTTTAAACAATATAACTTTTGACCTGACTGGACAAAGCTCCAAAACATGTGAAACTAATTTCTCTTGTAGCTCTTTTTTTAAAGTAAGTCCTGTTGTTTTGATTCCTAATGACCTCCCTGGACGACTGAGAAACGACATTCTTATCACTGTATTTATTGAGTTGTATTTATACATAGAGCGAGCCTTGGCTTTGCTGTGGGACCAGTGTTTTTGATGCATGTGTGTCACATATTTGTCAAAGAGAATATTTTTAACCTCGCAGCGATTCTCACGGTGCCGGATTTGTGAGTTTGCAAACACAGAAGAATCCTGGAAACTGAACTGCTCGGAGACAAGACCAAAACTGGATCGAACGGTTCAAGCCGGCGCCGGAGAAGACTGATGCTACTGGCTCTGTGATATCAGTCTGGCTCTCGTCAAGTTAATCAATAACCAAACACATAAAATAAGCTTAACCCCTTAACTCCCGCCTGAACCGAGCACAGTTTCTCCAGTTTGGCTTTACCCAAATCCAAAAGCTTCTGGAAAAAAGGTGTGAAAAAGCAACAAAACTGAGACGCAAACAATGAGTGAGAAAAAGTGAGAAAACATTGGCAAAAAAGTGACGAAAAATGTATGAAAAAGTGGCAAAAATTGACAAAAATGTGATGAAAAAATTATGAAAAAATGACAAAAAATGACAAAAAATGACAAATAAATGACAAAAATGTGATAAAAATGTGACAAAAAAAGGACGAAAAATTATTTAAAAAGTGGCAAAAATGTCACAAAAATGTCACAAGAAATTGACAAAAAATTGTCGAAAAAATTACAAAAAAATGACAGAAATTTGAAAAAAAAATACAAAAAAAAAAAAAAATACAAAATGTGACAAAAATGTGATAAAAAAATTGATGAAAAAATGTCAAAAAAGTTACAAAAATGAGTGTAATACCCAACAAAAAAAAAACATGGGAAAGAAATGTGATGACGTGAGGAAAAAGATCCTCTCGGTTCAGGCGGGAGTTAAGAGGTTAAAGCCTTTTGGTGAAACGGTGACCAAACCCGGCGCAGAAGAAGCAGAAACACAGAGGTGAGGGAGGGGGGGGCTGTGAGTGTCAGAACATGATCCAGTGCGTCGTCCTTCAGCGGCTGCTCTGTCTCTGTGAGTGACGCTGTATCTCACTACATTCATCGTGTCCGTTTAGCTGCTGCTCGAGCTCTTCTACTTCCTGAAGGCCTCGGGTCCTTCAGAAACGTAAATCTCACTCACCCACTTGGGCATCTTGCTCCCGTTGGGGTCATGATGGTGATACTGCAGGACCAGGACTGTGGCGATGACAGACAGGCCCACGATGACCATGGTGGTGGCAAAGTACTGAGCTGAGAAAAGGAGAAAACAGATACTTCACATACTTCACTGTGTACTGAGTGCAGTACATGTACTCACATATTAGAGGCACAGTGTCTGAAGTGGCAGGCATGATCTCTGCCACCAGCAGCATGAAGACGGTGAGGGAGAGCAGCACGGTGATGCCTGGAACAGGAGAGGAGAATGTTCAATCACACAGCAGTTCGGGCTCGAAAAACCTCCAGCCCTTTGAGAGTCTTGTTCTTCTCACCACCTGCTAATCGAGCCATAATCACCACTGTTTCACACCGACAGTGGCCACTCGGGGCCGCCATCGCTGTAGTGCCTCCATAAAGCCGCTTGTCCCTCATTGGAAAGCATTGCACTTCAGACATGTAACATATTGAGTGCTGTAAAGCCTTGTTTTTCGCTCCCATGCGTTGAGTGCCAGAAATGGAAAAACTCGGGGGCGAGGTGATGCGTAGCAAACAGCTGTAAACCCCACATTTCTCTCTCGCTCTCTGGACAAAGCAGAGCCATTTCCCATTTACAAATCCAAACAGGTGAGATTAGGGCTGAAACTAACGATTGCTTTGTAATCGATTAAAGGTATACAGGAGGATTTTCCCGAATTTTAGGAAAGAACCGCCCTCTCCACTTTAAAAAAAAACGCTCTACCTGCCTCCGAGGAGGAAGAATCTCCCAAAAACACTCTGGTCTTGTTTCTCTCTCCTGAAGCCTTTCTCTTCTTCTCATACACTTCTCAGACACTTTTTCTCTGACCCTCTGCCATTTTCAAACGACTCGGTGCGTCTGAAGCAGCAATGAACGGCTGACAGCGTAACTCACATAGGCCTGAAAGTAACAAGGGGCGAGCGCGCACGACGGCCTCACGTAGCAGATCACCAGAATGATCGACAATTAGGACCAATCGTCTTGATGATCCACCCGGAAATAGAACATCCTCCGCTATTCCTTTAATCTGTCGATTGTAGCTTAAGTGGCGCTGCTTGAGGATGTGTTGATGGAGTAAAACTAAAGGGAACTGTTTGTTGGAGGCTCTATTCATGAAGTTTACAATGAACAAAACACTACAGACCCTAAAGAAAGCAGGTTTTCCTCAAAAATGCTTCATTTTATTAATGTAATTTTTGCTCCATTTAAGTCTGTGTGAGCCAGAAAACGATTAATCGATTACTAAAATAGTTGCTGACTCTAATCGATTAGTCGTTTCAGCCCTAGGTGAGATTTTAACATTTCTCTGAGTTTGCATTTTCCTCTTCACAGAACGTTTTAGTCCGTCCAGAGAGAAGAGAGAAGAGAGAAGAGAGAAGAGAGAAGAGAGAAGAGAGAGAAGAGAGAAGAGAGAAGAGAGAAGAGAGAAGAGAGAAGAGAGAAGAGAGAAGAGAGAGAGAGGAGTTAATCAGAAAGGAGAGAGTTGCATAAGACACTAATTATCTCAGAATCTAGAAAAACAGTGATTTTGATCAAACAAGGGGGAGGGCCGGACTGTTCGCATCGGAGCTGTGTGAGCTAGACTTTGGCCTCTCCCAGTGTGTTCCTATGGCTCCAAACGGGGGTGAAGTTAGAAGCGACCAGGCTCTTCCACGGACACAAAGACCAAGGGCTGTGCAATTAATCGAAATTCGATTACGATTTCGATTACAACAGTAAACGATTACAAAATTAGCATAATCGCAAAAAATCGATTATAATTTTTTTTTTTTTTTTTCTTCTAATTTTTAAATTTTGGATTTTTGTCACTTTTTTGCTCGATTTTTGTAATTTTTTTTAAGGATTTTTGTCATTTTTTTTGCTGGATTTTTGTCATTTTTTTTGCTGGATTTTTGTCATTTTTTTGCTGGATTTTGTCATTTTTTTGCTGGTTTTTTGTCATTTTTTTGCTGGATTTTTGTCATTTTTTAATGGATTTTTGTCATTTTTTTGCTGGATTTTTGTCTTTTTTTTGCTGGTTTTTTGTCATTTTTTTGCTGGATTTTTGTCTTTTTTTTGCTGGTTTTTTGTCATTTTTTTGCTGGATTTTTGTCATTTTTTTATGGATTTTTGTCATTTTTTTGCTGGATTTTTGTCTTTTTTTTGCTGGATTTTTGTCTTTTTTTTTGCTGGATTTTTGTCATTTTCTTGCTGGATTTTTGTCATTTTTTTGCTGGATTTTTGTCATTTTTTTGCTGGATTTTTGTCATTTTTTTTGCTGGATTTTTGTCATTTTTTTGCTGGATTTTTGTCTTTTTTTTTGCTGGATTTTTGTCATTTTTTTGCTGGATTTTTGTCATTTTTTTATGGATTTTTGTCTTTTTTTTATGGATTTTTGTCATTTTTTTATGGATTTTTGTCATTTTTTTATGGATTTTTGTCAATTTTTTGATGGATTTTTGTCTTTTTTTTATGGAATTTTGTCTTTTTTTTATGGAATTTTGTCACTTTTTTGCTGGATTTTTGTCATTTTTTTAATGGATTTTTGTCTTTTTTTTTATGGATTTTTGTCAATTTTTTGATGGATTTTTGTCTTTTTTTAATGGATTTTTGTCTTTTTTTTTATGGATTTTTGTCTTTTTTTTGCTGGATTTTTGTCATTTTTTTTAATGGATTTTTTTAATGGATTTTTGTCTTTTTTTTGCTGGATTTTTGTCTTTTTTTTGCTGGATTTTTGTCTTTTTTTTTAATGGATTTTTTTGATGGATTTTTGTCTTTTTTTTGCTGGATTTTTGTCTTTTTTTTGCTGGATTTTAGTCATTTTTTTGCTGGATTTTTGTCATTTTTTTGCTGGTTTTTTGTCATTTTTTTGCTGGATTTTTGTCATTTTTTAATGGATTTTTGTCATTTTTTTGCTGGATTTTTGTCTTTTTTTTGCTGGTTTTTTGTCATTTTTTTGCTGGATTTTTGTCTTTTTTTTGCTGGTTTTTTGTCATTTTTTTGCTGGATTTTTGTCATTTTTTTATGGATTTTTGTCATTTTTTTGCTGGATTTTTGTCTTTTTTTTGCTGGATTTTTGTCTTTTTTTTTGCTGGATTTTTGTCATTTTCTTGCTGGATTTTTGTCATTTTTTTGCTGGATTTTTGTCATTTTTTTGCTGGATTTTTGTCATTTTTTTTGCTGGATTTTTGTCATTTTTTTGCTGGATTTTTGTCTTTTTTTTTGCTGGATTTTTGTCATTTTTTTGCTGGATTTTTGTCATTTTTTTATGGATTTTTGTCTTTTTTTTATGGATTTTTGTCATTTTTTTATGGATTTTTGTCATTTTTTTATGGATTTTTGTCAATTTTTTGATGGATTTTTGTCTTTTTTTTATGGAATTTTGTCTTTTTTTTATGGAATTTTGTCACTTTTTTGCTGGATTTTTGTCATTTTTTTAATGGATTTTTGTCTTTTTTTTAATGGATTTTTGTCAATTTTTTGATGGATTTTTGTCTTTTTTTAATGGATTTTTGTCTTTTTTTTATGGATTTTTGTCTTTTTTTTGCTGGATTTTTGTCATTTTTTTTAATGGATTTTTTTAATGGATTTTTGTCTTTTTTTTGCTGGATTTTTGTCTTTTTTTTGCTGGATTTTTGTCTTTTTTTTTAATGGATTTTTTTGATGGATTTTTGTCTTTTTTTTGCTGGATTTTTGTCTTTTTTTTGCTGGATTTTTGTCTTTTTTTTTATGGATTTTTGTCATTTTTTTGCTGGATTTTTGTCTTTTTTTTGATGGAATTTTGTCACTTTTTTGCTGGATTTTTGTCATTTTTTGATGGATTTTTGTCTTTTTTTGCTGGATTTTTTTAAAGGCAACAAATAATCGTTTGAATAATCGTGATTTCAATTATGACAAAAATAATCGTGATTATTATTTTTTCAATAATCGAGCAGCCCTACAAAGACCAGACAGGTACACATCAACTCGTCTAAGCTCAGGTAAGAACATATCTCAGTGTGGAAGAACGGTGTCCTGTTCCTCACGACCCCCCCCGTTATAGACGCTGTCTGGGTGCAGGACTGTCTGGCCCCGTCTCACCTGCTCAGAACAACGTGGCCCCAGGTGTTGCCAAGAACACAAACCAGGTTCCATCTAATTTCACGCTGTCAGACAATACGTTTCCTCCATCATTGCATTACGTTGGCGTTTCGTAACAGTCGAGAGTGACCGATGAAGAAACGAGCTGCGTCTGTTTCAGCCCCGAGCTGTGGCGGAACCAAGTCCTGCTGTTTGTAATAAAATAACCTGAACACGTCTCAGGGTTCAGGCCGGGCGACGGGGATTTCTCTCTTTTTATCGGCGCTGATTTTGATGAAAGTCGGTGATAAACAAAAAGCAATGAGTCAAATCTGAACAGAACCGTCAGCTGGTCTGTGTGAACGAAGTGGAAACACTCTCACTGAGACGCTTCAACATTTTGCACATCTGAGCACGTTTCCTTTGGATCAGCGTCGCTTTGAGGAGCTGACAGCGCTGAGCCTTTCTTCAACAGCCTGAACTCAACAGTGAAGTCTCAGCAGGACGGTCTGACTTTAACGCTTCCACAGAGGATCCTTCTCTGGGACGTGACGTTAAAAGACTTCTGGACACATCGGCCGTGGTGTTTCATGGTTAAAACACTTCACAAAACTCAGCATTGTGTCTTTGAATCACTGACATTAATCTCAGACGCCTGTGATGATTAGCTGTCAGGGGGAAAAACTACTGAAAAAGGACGTTCCAGGCACAATGAATACATCAGATTAAGAGAACAGCTGCTACAAAAACAGGTTTTTGAAGCTGCTGTACTACAAAAAGTGAATATCAAGCATTGGCTTAAATAACTTGAATTGAGGAAATGTTTCTTGTTTTGAGCGGTTTTCACTCATTTAGACACTTTTCCTGATCGGACCGAGTTTGCTTTGCTTGTTTGAGGACATTTCAGACCAGTTCTAGGGTAAATCTCGCTTGAAATAAGAAAGTAAAATCGCCAATGAGATAAGACCAATTTTCTTTCCCCATTGGCAAAGAAAATGACCTGAAATAAGGACGAAATGTATCGAAACGAGTCAGAAACATCTCAGAACAAGTGAAATAATCTGGGACAAATGCCCAACAACTTCTTAACTTTTGATCATTTTTTTGTATTTTTTTTGTCCGTTTTTTGTCATTTTTTCGTCCATTTTTTAATCAAATTTTTGTCATTTTTTTGTCAGTTTTTCGTCATTTTTTAATCATTTTTTTGTCCATTTTTTGTCATTTTTTGTGAAATTTTCATCACATTTTTGTCATTTTTTGTATTTTTTTGTCAGTTTTTCGTCAAATTTTCATCACATTTTTTGTCAGATTTTTGACATTTTTTGTATTTTTTTTTGTCAGTTTTTTGTCATTTTTTCGTCCATTTTTTAATCAAATTTTTGTCATTTTTTTGTCATTTTTTCATCAAATTTTCATCACTTTTTTGTCATTTTTTTGTATTTTTTTTGTCAATTTTTTGTCATTTTTTCGTCATTTTTTAATCAATTTTTGCTCATTTTTTTGTCATATTTCAATGACTATAACTGAGGAAATGTTTCTTGTTTTGAGCGGTTTTCACTCATTCAGACACTTTTCCTGATCGGACCGAGTTTGCTTTGCTTGTTTGAGGACATTTCAGACCAGTTCTAGGGTAAATCTCGCTTGAAATAAGAAAGTAAAATTACCAATGAGATAAGACCAATGTTCTTTCCCCATTGGCAAAGAAAATGACCTGAAATAAAGACGAAATGTATCGAAACGAGTCAGAAACATCTCAGAACAAGTGAAATAATCCGGGACAAATGCCCAACAACTTCTTAACCAGTCAGAACAACTAAAATGTGGATTATTGTGCTCAAACTGAGATGTTTATGCTGATCTAGTTCATTACTTTTGCGGTGTGGGGCCTCTGGAGTCACCGGAACATGAAGGTGCAGTTGTGCGTAAACCTTCTCTCCGGCCTCCCCTAAACTGTTCATTGAAGCAGAAACGGCTGCAGTGGCTCAGAAACACATGAAGAACACCAGGGGCCGAACCTCACCATAGTAGCCCAAAGTAAAGAACTTTCTTCTGCAAATGCCGATGTTTTATATCAGTGGTTCTCGAGCGGTCGGGCTTTGGGACTCGCCATGACCCTCAGATGACAAGTTGCGACTCAAATACAACTGTCATTTGCCACATATCGTGTGAAATATTGTATTTTCCACAAAGGTTTTTATTTAACAAGCCGTAGATATGATTTAAAGAGATCAAAACAACCCGATAACATTCCCTTTAATCTCTTACCCTCCGCCTTAACCAGCATAAGCATAGTTAAGCATATTTTCTCCAGTTTGCCTTGACCCAGATCTACACGAGCAGAGCGTAAAAACCAGGATGAAAACACAACACAAACAGTGACAAAAAAAAGAGCCACATAAAAGTCACAAAAACATGGAAATCATAGCCATGAGGAAAGCAACAAAAACCAACAACTACGAAAACCAGACCAAAAAAAGAGATGGGTCTTAGCTTTCAAATGAGGCGTTACACTGGCACACTTTTGGGTCCTGACCCACCGGTTGACTAGCCTGGCTAACACCAGACTAAAATCACAGTGATATTTAGTCTGGGGACACCAATTCATGTTCTCGTAGGAGAGGTGTGGTTTACGATCGTCCATACTCGTTTATTGGGCGATACGAAAAAAAAAAAAGTCTCATGCGTCTGCACGAGGCCACAGCCAATCATATCATCATATGAGATGACGTATGACGTACCCGCTGTAAACTTTTGAGCTAAATTATTTAGAACAAGGTCTAAAGCTTGATCAAAAAATACCATCGTGTCTGCTGCTGTCATGTTCGATCCGTAAATAAACTTTTTTTTATTTATCCGTAAATAAACTCCAAGCTTCCGTATATCGAATAGTGCGTCATCGTCTTGCCGTCCCTCCTCGCTCTGTGATTGGTTCCCAAATCCACCGGAGATTTGGCCATGGTCCCCAGGCTGTTGTGCAGTTCCAAATGATTTGAGCGCACACAGCAGCCTGGTGTTAGCCAGGTTACCAGTTGACACTATTTCTTGCATTTTAAGAGTACTTTAGCTGGTATGTGATCTCTTATTTGCATAATAATATTTCTCAAATTCAACTTGTGGGCCAGAGGTTCTGTGCTGGCGGCAGTGTTAATTTTGACAACATATTTTAATAGGTGGCGTTCACGATTTAGAATGTGATGATGTCATAATGTCAGATGGAGGGCGGGGCCAATACAACTCTATGGGAGAAATGCAGTTTTTGTAAGAAATCTCCTAAACGATAATTGATAAATGTTTTTCCTCATCAGTGTCTGATCGTGATCAGATTCACAAACCTGTGATATTATTTTTATGTCTGAAAGTCTTTTCTATTGGACAACATCATGGTCATGTTTTCACATATTGTCACCACTTTTTGATGTTTTTCGGAGAAAATAATTGGACATTAGTTCATATGAGCCGACAGAGGAGATCTTGAACTTTCTGACTGTTATTGTTTCATGTGGATTCCTCCAGTCATGACTGAGATATGAGCCAAAAAACAAAGACATAAAAATATGCATTTTGTCAGTTACTGCAGTTACCATAGTTACCATCAGTTGACCTCCACCTCAGTGTTAAACTATAGGCTCTTAAGAATGTTGTGATGTCACGTGAACGCCACCTATTTAGTCTTACTCTTTTGACGAAAATGTAATTCGATTTTAATCAACTTTTAGTAAAAAAAATCAATTTCAGTCTAGTTTTAGTCGACTAAATTTAAGACTAATTTATTGGACTTTGCATTGATAATATTGATTATAATCATATTTAATGTTGTTCCTCTGCTTCATGTTTCTGCTCCACATGAACAAAGCTCAGAGCTGATCCTTTAAACATGATCTGAGGCTCTTTCAGACGCTCAATACAAGTTTGGATGATTTTAGTCTCTCCTTTTCATTTTTATTTAGTCTGATTTTAGTCGACTCAAATATCTGGACATTTTAGTCACAGTTTTAGCCTCATGAGAAACTTTTCATTTAGTTTTAGTCCAATTTTAGTCACAAAAATATCACTTTGACTAAAATTAAGACTAAATATTTTAGTCGACGAAATTAACACTGGCTGGCGGGCCAGATTTGGCCCCCGGGCCTGACGTTGCCGACCCCTGGAGTAGTGGATGGTTGGTGAACGGCCACCATGTCCCAACAAGGCTGTGACGTCAGTAAGGAGGGGGCGGAGTCATGTTTTGGGCCAGAATCATGAGGAGAGAGCTGGTCAGTCCCTTTAGGATCCCTGACGGTGTGAAAATGACCTCTTTCTGACTGACCACTGTCTTCTATGCTACAAAAAGAAGAGCCGTGTTTTCCTGAACAAGATCATCTTCATCATGACAACGCACCATGTCCTGCTGTAAAGAAAACCTCTGCATCACTGGCTGCTATGGGCATAAAAGGAGAGAAACTCATGATGTGGACCCCCTCCTCCCCTGACCTCAGCCCTAC
Organism: Gobius niger; assembly: GCF_951799975.1. Lineage (NCBI taxonomy): Eukaryota > Metazoa > Chordata > Actinopteri > Gobiiformes > Gobiidae > Gobius > Gobius niger. The sequence continues at coordinate 42,222,624 of NC_136855.1, forward strand.
TGAGAACCTTTGGAGCCTCAAGCAAAACTTCTCTGAGGGTGGGAGGCAGTTTTCATCCAAACAGCAGCTCTGGGAGGTTATTCTAACATCCTGCAAAGAAATCCAAGCAGAAACTGTCCAAAAACTCACAAGTTTAATGGATTTAAGAATTTTGAAGCTGCTCAAAGAAGCTCCTCTGGTGAAATATAACTTGACCTGTTAAGATGTTTTTGATTGACATAGCTTTTGATTTTCTTTTTGAGTTGCATAATCATTTGGAACAGTAAACTGGTTAATCCCTACTACAAACCCCTACATCTTTAATTCCCTAAAATGACAAAGTGGAGCCATGAGAAAACCAGCCTGACTCTTACAAAGCAGGGATTCATGTTGACGCTCATGTCGAGGGAAATGACATCTATAAACACACGGATGAATAAACATCACTTGGCATTTTGTGCGACTGTCCAGCAGACGGACGGAGCGCCGGGCTGATGCTGGACGGGCGGATCATCGACACGAAGGCGAGTTTGTGGAGCAGAGCGTGCCAGGCGTCTGCAGAGGGAGGCAGTTTGTTTAATGAAGAGGCCGTGTTTAAGATTTAAGCGACGCCTCCACACGTTCCTCCCTCTGTGCAGACTCAAGCGTGGTCTGGCAGTTCTCATTAGGCTGCTGGCGAAGGAAAGGAAGGGTTTAAGGTGATTCATTAGCAGAGTAAAGCCCGGGACACACTGGGGGATTTGAATATATTTAGCAATTTTAAAACGTGGTACAAAGAGCCGACATTAGCAGCCGATGAAGCTGCACGGGATTAGTGGAGCTTCACAAATTCACAGTAAATGACACCACCTCCACAGGACAACGCTATAGTTTACACTTATACAAACTAACCGTAAACCTGGTCCTAAAAACCCGATACCTTAACCTCTAAACTCCCGCCTGAACCCAGAGGAGCTTTTTCCTCACGTCATCACATTTTTTTTCCATCTTTTTTTGTTGGGTATTCAATTCATTTTTGTAACTTTTTTGTCATTTTTTTTGTCATTTTTTGTCACATTTTGGACATTTTTTCGTCAATTTTTTATCCCATTTTTGTCATTTTTTATCACATTTTTGTCATTTTTTTGTCAAGTTTTGTCAATTTTTTGTCAATTTCTTGTGACATTTTTGTCATTTTTTCATAAATTTTTCATCGCTTTTTTGCCAATGTTTTCTCACTTTTTTGTCACATTCCCATCACTGTTTTCGTCATTTTTTTGTCAAATTTTTATCACATTTTTGTCACATTTTTGTCAATTTTCTGTCATTTTTTGTCATTTTTTTGTCACATTTATGTCATTTTTTTGGCCATTTTTTTGTCCAATTTTTATCACATTTTTGTCATATTTTTTGTCAATTTCTTGTGACATTTTTGTGACATTGTTGCCACTTTTTCATCAATTTTTCGTCACTTTTTTGTCAATGTTTTCTCACTTTTTTGTCACATTTCCATCATTGTTTTCGTCTCAGTTTTGTTGCTTTTTTCACAGCTTTTTTCCAGAAGCTTTTGGATTGGGGTAAAACCAAACTGGAGAAACTGTGCTCGGTTCAGGTGGGAGTTAAGGGGTTAAGGACACTGAAGGTGTCTTTGTTTGTTACTCTATTGTCCCCATGGGGAAGTTTGTCCTCTGCATTTGACCCATCCCTCGATGCCGCTGGGGCGACCCCGTAAGGAGCAGCATGTTAGAAAAGAAAGGGGTCGATAATGGCAAACGTATTGTGGAGAATTAAATTAATAACTTTGATTTTTATTTCATTTATTTATGTCTATTTGGCAGAGACAGTGCAAGAAAACATGGCCACTGACTAAGTAGCTGATGTTTTGTACAGAAGGCGGTTTGGCTCCAAGGTGCATTAAAGAATAGTTAAAGAATAGAAAACTTCCCGATCCACACTCACCTCCTCCAGCTGTTATTTTATTTATATAATTATTAATAAAAAAAACGATGCTGATATTTGCTGTTTTCTGAACTGTCATAAAAATGATTTCAAGTTTGCCTCGATTAAGGAGAGGTCTCTGTTTCACACCTGCCCCCTGCTGGCCGGCCCTCACACCTGCACACTGAGCAGCGCGGCCTGATGACATCATCACACAGCGCCGTTTGTTTTTAAGTCAGGCAGAAGCACGAGCCGTGGCACGAGAAATGAGAGGGGAAAATTATCCCAGCGCCGTGAAATAATGCAAGTCTGCTTTGAAAAAAAAATATATATATATTTTAGATTATGCTAATTTTGTTATCGTTTAGTGTAATATCGAAATTGTAATCGATTCATAATATTATTCATAATACAAGTCTGCTTTGCAAAAAAAAAAAAATTGAAAAAAAAAATATTAAAAAAAGTTTTTTCCGATTATGCAAATGTTTTAATCGTTTAGTGTAATTTCGAAATTGTAATTGAATTTCGATTAATTGCACAGCCCTAACCTCAGGGCTGTGCAACCTCAGCGACTCCACTCCGAGCTCCTCACCCGATCTGGAAGACGGCCCAGTGTAACCTTTTCCTGGTTAAATAAAGGTTTGAATGAATGAAAAAAGAATAGTGCAAAACAGCAATAAAAAGAAAGAAGAGAAGACACGTCTGACCACGTCACGACCAGAGTCCAGACAGTTCCGAGCTCACACTTTAGTTTGTTCTTTCTTCAGAGCTTCAGCTTTAATGAGTAAAGTCAGTTCAGGCCTTCAGCTCCAGTGGCAAACGGATCCATAACCATAACCTTTCACTGAGAATACAGACTAACCTCACGATGCACCTCCACCTGCACCACGGCTGCAAGAACCACAGTCCAAACTCCTGGATCTGGAGCGAGGACTTAATCGTCTTAAGTTGTGTCCGTGGGGTCAAACTGATGTGAGGCCTAATAGCCCATAAATACAGTGAAACCTGAGCCCCCCCGGGCCCCGAGCTCTGCAGCTCTGGAGGATCGATGAACATAAGTCAGTGTTGTTCAGTTTGTCTCAGCACTGCAGACGGGCCACTGTCCAACGTCCGGCTCACGGTCTGACAGAGGGGCAGCAGTTTCTCTCTTCTGCTCATCACTGCAAAGAAGCAATCCTGTCTCAGATAAAGCTTTAGATGTTTCTTTCTCCAGACGTTGTGTTGTATGAAACGGGGTATGCAGGTGATGTCACGGCACGGAGACATTAGCAACGTCAGGGACATGTTGAATTTATAACGTTGGAGTTCTGCTGTTGATCTAATCACAGTGATATGTTTCTAATGTGTGACTCAAACACTAAAAACTCTCAAATCTCTCATATCTTTCAAAGCTGATTAACTGTGTTTAGGCTCCTCCATGTTTGTTTTCTTACAGTTGGACGACGCGAGTCTCTGATTGGACAATCTGCCCATCCATCATCCACATCTGAACTGGGAGAGGTGAGATACCGTCACAGACCAGGTCACTACGTGGATTCATCTTCATTTATTAAGGAAACAAAGCAGGGAAGCACCGGCTCATGTTAAACCTCCTCAGTGCTGATGGCGGCGGGACATGACCCGCACATGACCCGTCTGCAGTCACATGATGAGATCAGGGTCTGCAGATGTGCCCATGAGGAGGAGGAGCGTCCCTCGGGTGAGCCCCATCTGTGAGCTACAACATAAAGCTAACGGAGAGTGAGGGCACGAAGGCTCATTTTACTCTGTCCTCACGCTGGGGGGACCGGCCCATTTTACAATAGAATACAATTTTATCATCTACCGAGGTAGAAATGTATCTTTGGCTCACCGACACACAGAAGTACAAGACTGTGGACAACACAAACATGCCCAATAAAAGTTAAATAAAACAAAAACACATATATAAGAACAGTTCATTTCTGGGGCAGATTGTATTCCGGACGCTGCTTCATTCAGGATCCCCACAGCACAGGGGACTAAAGATTTCTTAAGGCGAGACACTGCAGGTGAACAGGGAAAACATGTATATTTACAGATATCAATTTGAAACTGTTGCTGTCGATCACTGGCATGAATGTGAGAAAAAATACATTGTAAGTTTTCTGTCATTTTATATTTTCATATAAGAACAAGGTGTTTTATGCCTAAAAATGCCCCAAATTTCCCATCTTTTTGGCGACGAAATCTGAATAATGGACAGAGCTACATTCAAATTTATGGTTTCATTTTATTGATGAATGAGTTGCCAAGACTTTCTCAGAGGGGATTTAGGATTTCTTGTTTAGTTTTAAAATAAGCTGTTTTTTAGTGGAAAAATGTGTAAAAATGTAATTTTCGCCTTATTTTTTGACATTCAAAACTCAATAAATGGGACTTAAGGGATTAAATAATAAAAAATCCCTCTGAAAAAATCTTCCAAATATTGTTCAGTCCAAGGCTGGAAAATGTGAAGTCTTTAGGTCCGACTGACGTGGACATAGTGTCGCCACAATGACAGAAACATGTGTTTGGAGAAAAAGGGCCTTGAAATTGTGTTCTCCCATATAAGTCTATGGGGGAACTTTGAATCAGCGCAATATTTAAACATGTTATTGTGAAGATTAGGCATGTTTTCTGTTTCCGGGTGAAAGTTTATATGTTCAGAGACAGATTTGGCCCAAAACCTGAAAACTGAAAAAATTGAGTTTTGCCTGTAGTGTCTCCCCTTAAACACAGCCTTTTTAGCCAGTGGGACTCTGCATCGCCCCCTAGAGTTCAGAAGCTCAATGAAATGACAGCGCTGTTGTAGTGCGCAGGTGTGATGTGCCGGAGACGGCTGGTTAAACATCACTGTGGGCCGCTGCTCACACAGTCTGAGCCTGATGCACCTGCACAGTCAGCACCAGCTTATGGAGATATAAAATATGAATCATTTGTCCACATTTTCCACCTTTCACCTGCTTCTTTCCCTTCCCTTCTCTCCGTTCACTTGTCTCCGGGTTGGACTAAAGCGGAGGGTGTTAAACCCATCGTCCTGCCACAACTGTGAGTCTGTTATTAATTCATTGTTTTGTTTTGACCTCCCAGAAGCTCCACAGCCGGGCAGCCCAGCGATTACCCAGCATGCCTCTGTCCTCAAGCTCACACACAGTGGATACACACTGATGCTGAAACAACAGTGGAGGTGTTTGTCGAGGCGCACACGTCATCAGCTGGACTCAGGACATACTGATGTTTTAAACAGCTGCGCCTCAGCATTAGCTCAGGAGGGAAATGTGGAGCAGTTTGTGCCTGCGCTACAGTAAACACACTTCAACCATATCACTGCGCGGACGTCGAAGCACTCCGGTGTTATTACGCCTCACAATATAGTTCCCCTTTTATCCACTTAGAAAATCCACATGTTTAACTTTGTGTGACTAGACTTGGATCGTGTAATGTTTCACGTAACTGTGTTAAAAACGTGGAACAGCTTTGGTCGCTTCTAATGTCACCAGTTTGGAGCTATACCTATGCTAGGAGAGGCTAAATGCTAGGAGAGGCTAAATGCTAGGAGAGGCTAAATGCTAGGAGAGGCTAAATGCTAACAACATCTGTGTGACTGAGCACACGCACAAAGACCAGACAGGTACACATCAACTCGTCTAAGCTCAGTGGCCTGTTCCTTTAAATCTGTTTTTTCCTGTTCACTGCAAAAAGTAATGAACTAGATCAGTATAAACATCTCAATTTGAGCACAATAATCCACATTTTAGTTGTTTTGACTGGTTAAGAAGTTGTTGGGCATTTGTCCTGGATTATTTCACTTGTTCTGAGATGTTTCTGACTCGTTTCGATACATTTCGTCCTTATTTCAGGTCATTTTCTTTGCCAATGGGGAAAGAAAACTGGTCTTATCTCATTGGCAATTTTACTTTCTTATTTCAAGCGAGATTTACCCTAGAACTGGTCTGAAATGTCCTCAAACAAGCAAAGTAAACTCGGTCCGATCAGGAAAAGTGTCTAAATGAGTGAAAACCGCTCAAAACAAGAAACATTTCCTCAGTTATAGTCATTGAAATATGACAAAAAAATGAGCAAAAATTGATTAAAAAAATACCAAAAAATGACAAAAATGTGATGAAAATTTGACGAAAAAATGACAAAAAAATGACGAAAAAATGACAAAAAACGGACAAAACAAAAACAAAAAATGTCAAAAATCGGACAAAAAAATGACAAAAATGTGATGAAAATTTCACAAAAAATGACAAAAAATGGACAAAAAAATGATAAAAAAAATGACGAAAATCTGACAAAAAAATGACAAAATTTTGATTAAAAAATGGACGAAAAAATGACAAAAAATGGACAAAAAAAATACAAAAAAATGATCAAAAGTTAAGAAGTTGTTGGGCATTTGTCCCAGATTATTTCACTTGTTCTGAGATGTTTCTGACTCGTTTCGATACATTTCGTCCTTATTTCAGCTCATTTTCTTTGCCAATGGGGAAAGAAACTTGGTCTTATCTCATTGGCAATTTTACTTTCTTATTTCAAGCCAGATTTACCCTAGAACTGGTCTGAAATGTCCTCAAACAAGCAAAGCAAACTCGGTCCGATCAGGAAAAGTGTCTAAATGAGTGAAAACCGCTCAAAACAAGAAACATTTCCTCAATTCAAGTCATTTAATGCTTGATATTCACTTTTTGTAGTGTTCAAACTGTGCATTTTTTTTGTTTTGGCCCAAACTCGTCGCTCTCACAATCCCTCCTGCTCATCCAAATTGTTCAAGCAAATTAACCATTTAGATTATACTTCTGTCTTCCGTTACTCATGAAACATTTAGGTGAAGACGATGGAACAACACACTATAAGTTAGTTATTCCAGAGCGGGGATTATGTGGTTATTCACCGCTAAATCAGTAAGTAAGTGATGCTGTTCATGTAAACGTGGCTCTTACCCAGTGAGATCTTCTCCCCGGAGTCGGCGGGCAGCAGGAACACCAGCAGGGCCAGGGTGGAGATGAGGATGCAGGGGATGAGCAGGTTGAGGCCATAGTACAGCGTGCGCCTCCTCATCACCACAGTGTAGGTGATGTCGGGGTACGGCTCCTGGCAGCAGGGGTACAGCTTATCCGTCTTCACCCCGGGGACCTCTGAGGCACACAGGGAGCGCTTACAGACACAGATACTCCCTCACATCTGACAACCTCAGGCTCACACATCAGGACCTGCTCACTTCCCCCTAACACCCCCCCCAGCATCACCTCAAGTCAGTCAGGCCTGGCCCACTGTCAGTGCTTCGTTTATTCCCATTATTGGATGGAGGAGGAGCTTGTTACTACCGTTGCTACCGTTGTAGTCGCTCTTCACATACCCACGAGGTTTTAAACTTTTTTTTGCTGCATTTTTGACGTTTTTTTGTTGGATTTTTGTCGGTTTTTTTGCTGTTTTTTTGTCATTTTTTTGCTGGTTTTTTGTCATTTTTTTGTTGGATTTTTGTCATTTTTTGCTGTTTTTTTGTCATTTTTTTGCTGGATTTTTGTCATTTTTTTGTTGGATTTTTGTCATTTTTTGCTGGATTTTTGTCATTTTTTTGTTGGATTTTTGTCATTTTTTTTGTTGGATTTTTGTCGGTTTTTTTGTTGGATTTTTGTCGTTTTTTTGCTGTTTTTTTGTCGTTTTTTTGCTGGTTTTTTGTCATTTTTTTGCTGGATTTTTGTCATTTTTTTGTTGGATTTTTGTCATTTTTTTGCTGGTTTTTTGTCATTTTTTTGTTGGATTTTTGTCGGTTTTTTGCTGGATTTTTGTCATTTTTTGCTGGATTTTTGTCATTTTTTTGCTGGATTTTTGTCTTTTTTTTTCTGGATTTTTGTCTTTTTTTTGCTGGATTTTTGTCTTTTTTTTTCTGGCAGCAGGGGTACAGCTTATCCGTCTTCACCCCGGGGACCTCTGAGGCACACAGGGAGAGCTTACAGACACAGATACTCCCTCACATCTGATAACCTGAGGCTCACACATCAGGACCTGCTCACATCCCCCCCAGCATCACCTCAAGTCAGTCAGGCCTGGCCCACTGTCAGTGCTTCGTTTATTCCCATTATTGGATGGAAGAGGAGCTTGTTACTGATGACCCACCTGCAGCAGCAGCACTTCGTGTTATTTATAGAAGTTGGAAGTGTTACAGCTGGTCCAATCAGGCTTTAAAAACACCGCAATGTCCTGAAACTACCCTGATGTGAGATGATGGTCTCCTCGTGTAACCTGACCGTCAGAAAGATGAGCTGTTGTAAAACGCTGTAAATCTTCTCTGTAGAATGCAGCACACATTTCCTTTAACACTCCTCACTGTTTGATTCATTTCTTCGAGAGCTGAGGGGTTTTCACTCCACACAAAGCCCATGAGTGGAGAAGACGAGCAGGTGTTTCTTCACCGTGAGAGGCCGTCTGTCTGAGCGGGACGTCAGGGGTGAAAGGTCAGGCTTTCAGCACATTTACACATTCTTTTCCACAAAGTTTGAGGCGTGTTGTGTAAGATCTACACAGGCGAGTGACACGCGTGATCTCCGGAGGCCGCGGTCCTTCCTCTCGCTGTTTTCCTGATTATCGATGTCTTGCACAAAGCAACGAACAGTTCAAGAAAACATGGCCGACAGTGACAAACTGAGGGAGGTCACTGGCTACGTGTTAAAAACATTACGTTGGATTTAAGTACGGCAGGAAACCTCTGTGTTCATAGAGAAGGACTTTCACATCTCAGATCTGTAACACCACAAACATTAAACAACGACAAATACTGTTTGAGCAGCTCATTCATGTCGTGTTAAGAACTTTGGTCTTACACAAAGAGCTGTAAGAACAAAAAGTAATTTTGCTTTTTAACCACGTCTTGTAACTGAAGGACTTTTTGATGGTTCTTGCAGCTCTCGGTGTAAGAACAAAGGTCTTGCGTCTGATAAAGTATGAATGAGCCTTTAGTGCCGTTAGCCTCCAGACAAAAACACCTACAGTGGTGAACATATGCACCGATCTGATATCGGAGCTGATGCTGGGAAACTACGATCAGGATATCGGCTACAAATATCCGATACTGAACCGATACCAGTTTTGGCTCTAATCGCTTTAAAAACAACGTTCACCGACAAAACCTCAGGGAATAAACTTTGAATCTCAGAACCTTCAGTCACTGAGTTAGTTTGAAACATATTCTTAAAAGACGAGCAAAATGGCACAACTAGTAACAGTGTGCTAATGCTAGCGACAGCATGCTAATGCTAGCGACAGCATGCTAATGCTAGTAACAGCATGCTAATGCTAGCGACAGCATGCTAATGCTAGCGACAGCATGCTAATGCTAGCGACAGCATGCTAATGCTAGCGACAGCATGCTAATGCTAGTAACAGCATGCTAATGCTAGCGACAGCATGCTAATGCTAGCGACAGCATGCTAATGCTAGCGACAGCATGCTAGTGCTAATGTCAACTAATCAAAGCTGGGACAAAAATTATGATTGGAAACTTACACTGCTGGAGCGGCCAAGTGTTTTATTTTAGTTCAGGAAAAGCTGTTAAATAATAACTGATATTTGTAATACAGAAGTCATAATGATCAGATCACATTATGAGAGTTGTTAATATTAATGTACCTAATGGCCTGTCTTATACCCAGGACGGGACAGTTACTACAGAAAGGTTCAGTGTTCCTTGTGTAATGTTTTACTATCAGTTTATTCATAGATATATTTGCCTCGTTTGCAGGAAAGAAAAGACTTAATTTATCTGAAACTGGAGAAAAGAGACATTCACTTTTCACTCACAGCAGCCTCTTTATACAAAGTCTGTTGGTATCGGTTAATATCGGATATCGGCAGATACTCAAACTCCCAGTATCGGTATCGGAAGCAGAAACCTGGATCGGTGCCTCTGTAGTGATGAACACGGAGGTTCCTCTGGTGAAGTCTGAACGTTTGTAACATGACTCTACAAACTCACAGGGATTTAACGGGACAGGAAGAGCAGCGCCTCCTCAGGAACGGAGTCACATGACGCCCGTTTCAGCCGTGTCCTACTTTTGAACTCTGACGTGTGGGGCGGAGTGTTTCCGTACACCTAGTACTGTCCAGCACACAAAACAAACCTCTGTGTGGTGTGGATTTCAGACTAAGCACCTGGGACGAGGCCTCATGAAAGTTGGACAAAGCCGTGGTTTTGTTGAAATCCGCCGGGACACGGGACAAAGGGCTCAAAATCAGGACGACAAGAGGCTTCAGCAGCAGCTCATGATCTTTTGTCTGGACTTTTATGGCCTGGTTTTCTTTATCCCAAACTCTAGACTTTCATTTTGTTTAACCTCTTACCACCCGACAAAACCAAATCCATTCTCTCCTCTGGGCCATTGTCGTCACTTTTTGTTTCCCTTATGTGTTTTTGTCATTTTTGTCTTTTTTATTACTTTTTTGCTGGATTTTTGTCATTTTTTTGCTGAATTTTTGTCTTTTTTTTGCTGGATTTTTGTCATTTTTTTTGCTGAATTTTAGTCTTTTTTTTGCTGGATTTGTGTCTTTTTTTGTTGGATTTGTGTCATTTTTTTGCTGGATTTTTGTCATTTTTTTGCTGAATTTTTGTCTTTTTTTTGCTGGATTTTTGTCATTTTTTTGCTGGATTTTAGTCTTTTTTTTGTTGGATTTGTGTCATTTTTTTGTTGGATTTTAGTCTTTTTTTTGCTGGATTTGTGTCTTTTTTTGTTGGATTTGTGTCGTTTTTTGCTGGATTTTTGTCATTTTTTTGCTGGATTTTTGTCATTTTTTGCTGGATTTTTGTCATTTTTTTGCTGGATTTTTGTCATTTTTTGCTGGATTTTTGACATTTTTTTGCTGGATTTTTGTCATTTTTTGCTGGATTTTTGTCATTTTTTTGCTGGATTTTTGTCATTTTTTTTGTTGGATTTTTGACATTTTTTTGTTGGATTTTAAACTTTTTTTTGCTGGAGAAAACATGTTCAGGTGGGAGTTAAGAGGTTGAAGCCTGGTGTGGGAGTCAGTTTACTGTCCACCGTGTTCCATCACATACCCACGAGGTCCCACTCCCCGTTGGGGGTGTAGCCGCTCAGGTCCGCGTCCTTCATCTTCAGGTCGATGGCCCAGCCGTCGTACGACCAGGAGCCGAACTTCAGCTCACACCTCTGCTCGTCGAAGGGGAACCAGCGCACGTCGATCTTACACGTGCTCTTGAAGATCGCTGAGGAGAGAAGAAGAAGAAGACACCAGTTTATGTCATGTATGGAAGCCTGCTGGGGAAAAAAGTAATATAAAGCAAGAGCATGGACTTTAGCTGTTTTGACGAGTTAAGAACTTGTTGGGCATTTGTCCCGGATTATTTCACTTGTTCTGAGATGTTTCTGACTCGTTTCGATACATTTCGTCCTTATTTCAGGTCATTTTCTTTGCCAATGGGGAAAGAAAATTGGTCTCATCTCATTGGCGATTTTACTTTCTTATTTGAAGCGAGATTTACCCGAGAACTGGTCTGAAATGTCCTCAAACAAGCAAAGCAAACTCGGTCCGATCAGGAAAAGTGTCTGAATGAGTGAAAACCGCTCAAAACAAGAAACATTTCCTCAATTCAACTCATTTAAGCCAATGCTTGATATTTACTTTCTGCAGTTTATATAAATAAAGATCTTCTTCTTCGTCTGTTCAGAAGGACGTTGGGACGGCTTATTCAACATGTTGGGTTGTTCTCCTGGAGAATGAGGCGGCGAGAAGCACAGATGGCCTGGTCGTGTTTGTAAATGACTTCGCAAACATTTTACCTGGTTAAATAAAATAAATAAACAATAAAACCCTGCCCCCACATGTGAGTCTGTTTACATGATTCTGTCTTCTCTCATCGATGCTCCGGGACGTGCATTATACAGGATGTTCTTATTGTCCCCTGAGGAAAAGTCCCTCATACCCTGCACTCGTTCCACTCCAACATCCCAGATGAGGCTCAGGACACACATGACGTCACCGCCTGGTCTGTGTTACACAGAGCTCTGTGGACACGAGAGCTCCAGGTGAACAGACTGAAGCCCGGGACATGTGACGCTGCCTCAGTGCCACAGAGCCGTCACCAGGCTTCGGGTCTCAGGGCTGACCTGGAGGCTACAAAGTCTCTAACTAAGGAACTTTAGCCTGGTTCACACCAGTGGGGGGGTCCGCCCCTTTACACCCGTCTCCAGTTGTGCTAGTGGCAGGCCGTGATATTGCAGCCAGCAGCCCAAAAAGCCCTTTTTGTCATAGACACTCATGTAAAAGGAGCAGCCTGTAAAATGGTCCACAGGCATCTGGAGTTTCAGACTATGGCAAATATATTTCTTAAAAATTACTATTTTTAGGATATGGACTTTTTTTCTTCGAAAAAAAATTGTAAAGCATCAAAAATACATTTTTAAACGTTTTCTAATGACGTGACGTCACCAGGGCCGCAGACGTGCGCGAGCGTGTGCGTGTGCGTGTGCGTGTGCGTGTGCGTGTGCGTGTGCGTGAGCGTGTGCGTGTGCGTGAGCGTGTGTGCGTGACGACTCATGAACGAGCAGATTCTCCCTCGTGTGATTTAGCGGCTGAAGTCTGAGCAAAACAAATGAACTGGACTAAAAACAAGGATAAACGACAACTAACAAACATCTCAAGTAAGTTTATGTTTCTCTAAGTCTTTAGCCAAAAACTAAATACGAAATGTATGATGAATATAGCATGTGTTTATAGCATTGGATTATGGTTAATAAGAAACAACTAGTCTACATGTTATTAAACTCATTTCTGAAAATTAAATAATGGCACTAATAACCTGTAACTGTTTTATTAATTAAAAAAATACTAGCAGCATTTAATGTACTTATGTACATGTACATTATTTGTGTAAGTAGAATGAAACACAAAAAAATGCATGATTTCCGCATCTGTCCTGGATCCAGTACAGTACAGTACAGTACAGTACAGTACAGTACAGTACAGTACAGTACAGTACAGATAAATGCTATATAAAAAACAATATCTCACATTTTACCAATGAACACTTTTGCAGTGCTCATTCTTTGTATTTCAGCCAAACAATTCTAGTTATGATGTTATACTAGCAAATACAGTGAAGTAATAACTCGATTTTTATCAATTCTATCACAATATCAAGACTTCCAGCACTTACGAAACTTCCCAGAAAAGTGACCGAGCGGAAGTTCATGAGCGCGGCTACGTACGTCCGAAGGGCCGCTAAGCGCCCGGTTGTTCAAAGAGCGGCTAAACGAGCTTTTTAAGCCCCGCACTGACAAACTAACCCCCAAAGTCATCGTAGCATGGTAGCTTACTCGCCTGAAATGGCCTTAAAAAAACATTTTGTATTTAAAGAACGATGATATTAAGAGATTTTACTTTTTGCGTAATGGCGTCCGCTCCGCTCTGAGGCTTCGTCGGCAGCCGTGCGCGCTCACGCTGCTTCACCCACTTGGGCCGTGGGAGCATAGATACAGATGACGCGTCATACGGGCACTTTGGGCCGTTATGGCGGACGAAACTGGAGTCATGCGCCACTGAGCACCCCTATGTAAAGAGATAGGAGCTGGGACAGCAGGCCTCTTCCATGTATATATTTCTATGGTTCACACGGGCAGATTTCCCCAACCTGAGCCCCACACACGGCGATGAAAGTGCAGCGCGTGGTGCAGCGACAGAATCAACTCATCACACACGAACATCCCCAGGTCGCGAGGTCAAACGTGACTTCAGAGTAAACACACACGGTGGACGACGCAGAGGCAGCGGCCAGAGTCTGCAGCTGGTTTTGAACTGAAAAAAAGAAAATGTGTGGGTCAAAGACGATGGACGGTTGATTTTGGATTCCCATCTGTGCTTCTCGCGCCTCATTATCCAGGACACGGGGAGAACATGCAAACTCCACAGAAAGGCCCCGTCCAGGTGGGAATCGAACCCGGGACCTTCTTGCTGTGAAGCGACAGCACTAACCGCAGCTCGACCGTGAGCCTGAACACACCAAACACCAGGAGTATCTGACTGACCTACGATCGTCCGAGTGTTCCTGTGTGAAGGGGAGACTCGGGGCTAAGATCGGCCGGATCGTCCTGCCGTGTGAACCAGGCTTTACTCTGCAAACAGTGGATTCTAAGCAAGTAAAAAACCTCTTACTTTAACAAATAAGTTCTTATTTTTTCCTTAAAAAGTAATAATGTTTTGCCGAGCAAAGTTTTCTTGAGAAAAAAAATCTTATTTTAGGAAATAAAATCCAGCCATTTCTTGTTCAGATAAATTTGCTAAAAAACATTTTTCTTGTAACAAGAAAGAAAAACTTTTTGAATCTTCTTCAGTTTTAGACAAAGAATATTTTTTCTTATTTCAATAAAAACTAAGATCAACAACTCTTAATGTAAGAACTGCTTCTCACAGAGAGATAAAACATTCCATTCTTTAAAGTGGGCGGCTCGGTGGCACAGCGGTTAGAGCCTCAGCTTCACAGCTCGAAGGTCCCGGGTTCGATTCCCACCAGGACGGGGCCTTTCTGTGTGGAGCAGGTTCTCCCCGTGTCTACCACTAAAAACATGTACAATAGGTGAATCCTCCAGCAGGTGATTCTGACCATCAGCCTGGCTCCACATCATGGAGACGGGTCTCCGGGCGCTGCAATACTTTCCTTAAATATTAGTATTTATTAACAACATTTTACTCAAAAATGTGTAATTTAGAACATTTTACTTAAATCAAGCAACATTTAAGTAAAATACCCACAGTTTTTCACTAAATAAGAATGTTTTCCTTAAATAGGAATCCTCTAGCTGCTTTCATTTAGTGTTTCTTTCTTGTTTTATGATGAGAAAAATATTCTAGAAATAAGAAAACAAAATGCTGATCCCATTGGCAGAATTTTTCATAAACATCACATCATTGTTAAAGCTGCATTACCCATTTCCTTGAAGCTGTAAGTCGAAGTAGTTCAGTATAAACCAGTGTAGTTTCTGGGTCTCACAAATCCCTCCTGCAGATCCTGACTGTCCATATGAATGAGTTACAATGATATTATGAATTCTATGTATTAACGATTGAAAACAGAGCATGTGGACTGATTTTGTGTACGATTTCTCCACTGAAAACCATTTCAAAAGAAGGCTGATCGCTGTAACTGGCGCTATAGATTTCTCTGGACGTCTGTATTAAACTAAGTCAGAGCATGGGGTGAAGTATAATATAATAAATATAATAAATACGCTTCAGCACAGTCAGATGCCATACATAAAAAGGCAGTACAAACCACAGGCCTAACTCAAAGTGCCATCGGCGCTAATGAAGCAGAAATCCAATATGGGAGTGAGCGGGAGGAGGCCGGTGATCCTGCCCCCCCCCCGGAGCCCGTCTGGTTCATATAAAGACAGAGATGGGGGCGCCGTAAACAGGCCTGTCTGTGCAGGGCCATAAGGATGATGAACCTGAGCCGCCGGCAGATTGTGTAAAACGCTCTGCACTAACTCTCCCCTGACCAAGACGGATCTGCAAAGGGAGGACGTCTGCAGGGAAATCAGAGAGCGATTTTTCTGACAGGGACTGAAGTTATGCACTTTCTGTTGCACTTTATGTTCAGCTCATCTTTAACCCCTTAACTCCCGAACCGAGCACAATTTCTCCAGTTTACCCCAGTCCAAAAGCTTCTGGAAAAAAGGTGAGAAAATAGTAAGAAAACTGAGACGAAAACAATGATGGAAATGTGACAAAAAAGTGGCAAAAATGACACAAAAATGTCACAAGAAATTGAAAAAAAATGGAGGAAAAAATGTCAAAAATGTGACAAAAATGTGATAAAAATTTGACAAAAAAATGATCAAAATTTGATTAAAAAATTGACCAAAAAATGACAAAAAATGTGACAAAATGTGACTTTTTTTTGTTTTTTGTTTACAAAAATTAAAATGTGACAAATTAAAATGTGACAAAAAAATTAGCAAAAAATGACAAAAAAGTTAGAAAAATGGGACATAAAAAATACAAAAATGTGACAATTTGTTTCATTAATTTTTTTACAAAAATGAGATTAAAATTGAAAAAATGACACACAAAAAAACAAACAAAAAAAGACAAAAACGTTATAAACATGAGCTGAAAACCCAACAAAAAAATGATGGAAAAAAAAATCTGATGCCGTGAGGAAAAAGATCCTCTCGGTTCAGGCGGGAGTTAAGAGGTTAAAGTAGAGTGTTTGAGGTTGATTTCATGTTCACATCTTAAAGGGACTATACAGAGTTTACAAATGTTCAAAGTAAGTATTTTCCTCCTGTAGAATGAGCTCAGACTTGTTACTGCCTCTAAAATCCTGCTCTGTTGTTACTGTTTCGGGTCTGAAGTGCCGTCATGCACGAGCTTCATGTAGAAGCTGCAGTTACACGTATGACCTGAGGTGGCAGTAGTGAGGATAACATGGCCAACTTGCATCTAGTCCCTTTAAGAGCCTCCTCTCTCGTCGGACTGATCGCGCTCATACAAAGGGCCTGGAGACTAGTTGGAGACTCGAGTCGTCCCTGCAATGTCTCCAAGACCAGTGGGAGACCGAGGAGATCTGAAAGAGGAGTGTGGAGTCTCTCTGAGGCTCACGGTCCGCTTTCCAACTGGATTTAAAATGTCGTCATTTGTTTTTAAAGCTCTTCATAGACATGCTCCCCTGAATCTGTCCAAGCAATAATATCATAGATGAAGTCGTTTCATGCTGATGTTTCCTCTTGTGTCTTTATGTAAAGCTTGGGTCTGCCACGTGCTGTTGTAAAGGGCTGTAGAAAGAACGTGATGGTTTGCTTTGCACAGTGGTCTCTCTGTGGTTCTCTCTGTGGTTCTCTCTGTGGTTCTCTCTGAAACTAAAAGATCAGGTTCGAAATCTCAGAGTGATCCTGGACTCAGACCTGAACTTAAACAGCCTCATCAGAGCAAGAACATCAGCAGCTTTTTACCATCGGAAAAACATTCAGATCAGAGGAACAGTGTCAGAACCAGAGACTGATCCATGTGTTTGTCTCCAGCAGGTCAGATACTGTAACGGCTGCAGAACATCCAGAACCAGGAAACACGACCATATTAGTCCAGTGCTCCGGTCTCTGCACTGGCTTCCGATTCAAAAGGAGCCTCTTAGCTCAGACTCTTCGCCTCATGAACGATCAGGAGGTTTTCTGTCAGGTTTGCTTCTCCTGCTAAAAGGTCCAGCTGTGACTGAATGTGGTTCCTTCATGTAAAACCCGGGGCGTTGGAGGAAAGAGTCGCCTCTTCTTAAGAAACAATGAATAACAAAATACAGAACATTTAAATGTACAATTCTACAGTGTTTGCATCGTGTTAGTGGTTCTGGGTTTGGTGATGAAACGAGACGAGCAAATTAGAAGTAAATATAGGATTTGTTTTTTTGGCATAAAATTGCTTTTTGTCCCTTTAACCTCTTAACTCCCGTCTGAACCGAGAGGATCTTTTTCCTCACGTCATCAGATTTTTTTTCCATCATTTTTTGTGGGTATTCACCTCATTTTTTTAACTTTGTCATTTTTCATCAATTTTTTGTCATTTTTTGGTCATGTTTTGTAAATTTCTTGTGACATTTTTGCCACTTTTTCATCAGTTTTTTGTCACATTTCCATCAGTGTTTTCGTCTCAGTTTTGTCGCTATTTTCACAGCTTTTTTCCAGAAGCTTTTGGATTGGGGTAAAGCCAAACTGGAGAAACTGTGCTCGGTTCAGGCGGGAGTTAAGGGGTGAAAGGGGCTAGATGCAAGTTAGTCATTTTATACTCACTACTGCCACCTCAGGTCATACGTGTAACTGCAGCTTCTATATTAAGCTCGTGCATGACTTTCTGAGTGACAGTGCAGGATTAGAGGCAGTTGTGGTGAACAGGTCTGGGCTCATTCTACATTAGGACATGGAGGAACATGTAGGGGGAGGAAAATACTTCATTTTAGCATTTTTAAACGACATATAATCCCTTTAAATCTGGTGGTTCAATTTACCCCAAGACAACTTTATTTTTAAGACCAACATCTTTAAAACCAGATACTCATTTTGTATTTATTATTTACTGTTTCTGTGCAATAACCACATTATCTCCACCTTGTTTCATATTCGACATTTTGGCGCCTTTAGTTTTAAATGAGGGGTATTCTGCAAAATGGACTTTTTCCAGCTTTCCATCCTGTTATTCTGTCACTCCCTCATTAAAAACATGGCTGAAGTGTTGCCTTGGCACATTCACGTATTTCTGAGTAATCTGTCAAAACTCTGATGGCGGCCATTTTAGGGATAGGTTTGCCTGAGTCCTCCTAGGAACGCCCCCACCTCCTGGAGACGCCTCCGAGCTTTGGTCACCAGCCGAGTAACCAACCACTGCTCCTCAGCAGAACCCCCTCCCCACTGATGCCACAGACAGCGTGTGGAGGGGGCGTGTCTAAAGGCTCAGAGGTTCTTAAAGAGACAGAGGCCTATTTCAAGACATTCACTACAGCCATTTTGAGAGAGACATTTTATACAAGGCAGTTATTCTAATTTACTGCATTTACAGACCAACAGAAGGTTTGTCATCATTGTAGTGAGATATAGACTGGTGCTATGGGGCTGACAAAAGCAGAACACCCCCTCTTTAAAGCAGAACACCCCCTCTTTAAAGCAGAACACCCCCTCTTTAAAGCAGAACACCCCCTCTTTAAAGCAGAACACCCCCTCTTTAAAGCAGAACACCCCCTCTTTAAAGCAGAACACCCCCGCTTTAAAGCAGAACACCCCCTCTTTAAAGCAGAACACCCCCTCTTTAAAGCAGAACACCCCATCTTTAAAGCAGAACACTCCCTCTTTAATGCAGAACACCCCCTCTTTAAAGCAGAACACCCCCTCTTTAAAGCAGAACACCCCCTCTTTAATGCAGAACACCCCCTCTTTAAAGGAACAGGCCTCTGTTTTTCCAGACTGAGATATGTTCTTACCTGAGCTTAGACGAGTTGTACCTGTCTGGTCTTTGTGCCCGTGGAAGAGCCTGGTCACTTCTAACTTCACCTCCGTTTGGAGCCATAGGAATACACTGGGAGAGGCCAAATGCTAAAAACATCTTTGGTCTTTGGTCACACACAAAGACCAGACAGGTACACATCAACTCGTCTAAGCTCAGGTAAGAACATATCACCGGTGGCCTGTTCCTTTAACTTTCAGAGGCTGTTCTGTAGGACGTCCATCAGCTGGTCATCAAAGAGGTCTCAGGCTGCCGACCTCCATCGTTTTTTGGGTGGAAGCAGATTTCAGTGGTAAAGCATCACTTTTACAGTTCTTACGGTTAATCTACCACGGCGTTTTATAATGGTGGTCATTGTAAAACCAGTTAATCGTGAACCATCTACTGAAAAACCGCTGAAACTGATCCACTCTCTGGTTCCTGACCCTCCTGCAAAGAGCCAGAGGAGATCACACGACCGGGACGACGGCCATTTGCTCATTATCCCGTTCACGTTTCCACGCTGATCCGTATCTGCGGCTCTTTCCCGCCGTGACTCTCCGCGAGGATTCATTCGGAACAAAGTTCAGAGGCAATTTGCTCACGACCGAGGCAATGAATCGGCGGGAAGATGCAGTGACGGGGCTGTTTACGTGAGTATCGATTGAGATGGCGAGGCGAAGGCAGCCCGTTGGTTTTGCAGGGTCAGGGGATTGAGGAGGAGCGGGCGGTGAAAGTATCAGGCGTTTGCAACACAGAGCACTGGGTGTAACTCACAGCGTTAAGGGGAGAGACTGCGGCAAAACCTTCTTATTTTCTGCTCTTAGGACTGTAAAAACATTCAGAGTAGAGCAAGGAGATACTTAGGTACTTAGGAGTTCATAGGTTCACCTCCAGAGCGGCGATAGAGGGTGACACGGGTCGGGAACCATGTGTGGGAGATCACAGACACCCCTGGTCCAAAGAGGTCCTCCAAATATTGTCAAAAGTGGAATCACAAAACTTATTTCAAAATAATTTACACTGTAAAATTAGAGGAGGAGCTCAGGGCTGCAGAGAACCACCATGTTTTAGCTTAGCTTTTAAAGCAGTACTAAGTAACTCTTCCCCCAAGAGGCCATAAGCACAACTGCAGGTGTCGTAGCAAGTTACGATTTTGTAATTTATTAATTGTCTTGGAGAGTAAATCCTACGCTGACAGGAAAGGCGAGGGGAGAGAGTGTTACTGTGCATCCAATTATACAATGGAAATATTTGTTTTCACTCAAACTTTGCTGTAAATACTGTTTAAAGTGACGTTAGCCTGCAGTTAGCTTTGCCCGTTAGCATGTTAGCTTCTTCTTCGTGATTCCATTAGTGTGTATTGCTTTCTCCGCACCGGTGGCAGTGAAGTTACAAACATGGTTTTCTGGCCAGAGACACCAGGGGGCGATGAAAGACCCTCCAATCATCCCATAAACACTTGTATCACCCCCACAGGGACGACGGGGAGGGTTTATTAAGGTAAACACGTTACTTAGTGCTGCTTTAACTGACATCTGTCTATTTAATCCTAATATATAATATATATATATATATATATATATATATATATATATATATATATATATATATATATCTACTAGCTGAGACCCGGCCTTCGGCTTAAAGGGATATTTCAGGATTTTTGACATCGGGCCTTATTTCCTAGTTATAGAATAGTGATAGAGTCATGTTTGGAATATAACTGACCTGCATTCTGAGGGACTATTTTCTAGCAGATCACTCCGCCGCCGCGTAGCTTATACAACCACGAAGCTGATGCTGCTCAAAGATAAGTTCTTTTAAATGATTCTATGGACACAGACATGTATATGGTTAGTCTGGTGTTATCAGTGCCTCAGGTGCTCTGTGGAGCGGGTCACACTGTTTTTAATGCAGGCTAGCTGATACCATAGACATGCACTAGCCTTGCATTAGCCTAGCGCCACGAAACTCTTCAAACAAAAGAACTGCATGAATTACAAAAACAAATATCTCCAGAAATCAGCAACACTCTGGATAACGAGGACATGAGGCCCTGTGTCAAACATCCTGAAACATCCCTTTAACGTTTGACCAGAAGAGGTCAGAAGGAAAGAAGCTTCACTCGCCACATTTGAACCTCTTAAGCCCCGCCTTCATACACACTGCTAACGTCATCGCTCTCCTTTCAGGTCCAGACGTTTAAACTGATGTCTGTGGATGATTGTGGGGCCTCACCTGGGGGTATGTAGGTGCTCTCATGTCTGTGGTGATTACCTGGGGGTATGTAGGTGCTCTCATGTATGTGTTGATTACCTGGGGGTATGTAGGTGCACTCATGTCTGTGGTGATTACCTGGGGGTATGTAGGTGCTCTCATGTCTGTGGTGATTACCTGGGGGTATGTAGGTGCACTCATGTGTGTGGTGATTACCTGGGGGTATGTAGGTGCTCTCATGTGTGTGATGATTACCTGGGGGTATGTAGGTGCACTCATGTATGTGGTGATTACCTGGGGGTATGTAGGTGCTCTCATGTGTGTGGTGATTACCTGGGGGTATGTAGGTGCTCTCATGTATGTGGTGATTACCTGGGGGTATGTAGGTGCTCTCATGTATGTGGTGATTACCTGGGGGTATGTAGGTGCTCTCATGTGTGTGGTGATTACCTGGGGGTATGTAGGTGCTCTCATGTATGTGGTGATTACCTGGGGGTATGTAGGTGCTCTCATGTCTGTGATGATTACCTGGGGGTATGTAGGTGCTCTCATGTATGTGATGATTACCTGGGGGTATGTAGGTGCTCTCATGTATGTGATGATTACCTGGGGGTATGTAGGTGCTCTCATGTATGTGGTGATTACCTGGGGGTATGTAGGTGCTCTCATGTATGTGGTGATTACCTGGGGGTATGTAGGTGCACTCATGTATGTGATGATTACCTGGGGGTATGTAGGTGCTCTCATGTATGTGGTGATTACCTGGGGGTATGTAGGTGCACTCATGTATGTGATGATTACCTGGGGGTATGTAGGTGCTCTCATGTATGTGGGTGATTACCTGGGGGTATGTAGGTGCTCTCATGTATGTGGTGATTACCTGGGGGTATGTAGGTGCTCTCATGTATGTGATGATTACCTGGGGGTATGTAGGTGCTCTCATGTCTGTGGTGATTACCTGGGGGTATGTAGGTGCTCTCATGTCTGTGGTGATTACCTGGGGGTGTGTAGGTGCTCTCATGTATGTGATGATTACCTGGGGGTATGTAGGTGCACTCATGTCTGTGGTGATTACCTGGGGGTATGTAGGTGCTCTCATGTGTGTGGTGATTACCTGGGGGTATGTAGGTGCTCTCATGTATGTGGTGATTACCTGGGGGTATGTAGGTGCACTCATGTATGTGGTGATTACCTGGGGGTATGTAGGTGCTCTCATGTATGTGATGATTACCTGGGGGTATGTAGGTGCTCTCATGTATGTGGTGATTACCTGGGGGTATGTAGGTGCACTCATGTATGTGGTGATTACCTGGGGGTGTGTAGGTGCTCTCATGTATGTGGTGATTACCTGGGGGTATGTAGGTGCACTCATGTCTGTGGTGATTACCTGGGGGTGTGTAGGTGCTCTCATGTATGTGGTGATTACCTGGGGGTATGTAGGTGCACTCATGTCTGTGGTGATTACCTGGGGGTGTGTAGGTGCTCTCATGTCTGTGGTGATTACCTGGGGGTATGTAGGTGCTCTCATGTCTGTGGTGATTACCTGGGGGTATGTAGGTGCTCTCATGTCTGTGGTGATTACCTGGGGGTGTGTAGGTGCTCTCATGTCTGTGGTGATTACCTGGGGGTGTGTAGGTGCTCTCATGTCTGTGGTGATTACCTGGGGGTATGTAGGTGCTCTCATGTATGTGGTGATTACCTGGGGGTATGTAGGTGCTCTCATGTCTGTGGTGATTACCTGGGGGTATGTAGGTGCTCTCATGTATGTGGTGATTACCTGGGGGTATGTAGGTGCTCTCATGTATGTGGTGATTACCTGGGGGTATGTAGGTGCACTCATGTCTGTGGTGATTACCTGGGGGTGTGTAGGTGCTCTCATGTCTGTGGTGATTACCTGGGGGTATGTAGGTGCACTCATGTATGTGGTGATTACCTGGGGGTATGTAGGTGCTCTCATGTATGTGGTGATTACCTGGGGGTATGTAGGTGCTCTCATGTATGTGATGATTACCTGGGGGTATGTAGGTGCTCTCATGTATGTGGTGATTACCTGGGGGTATGTAGGTGCTCTCATGTGTGTGGTGATTACCTGGGGGTATGTAGGTGCTCTCATGTATGTGGTGATTACCTGGGGGTATGTAGGTGCACTCATGTGTGTGGGTGATTACCTGGGGGTATGTAGGTGCTCTCATGTATGTGGTGATTACCTGGGGGTATGTAGGTGCTCTCATGTATGTGGTGATTACCTGGGGGTATGTAGGTGTTCTCATGTATGTGGTGATTACCTGGGGGTATGTAGGTGCTCTCATGTCTGTGGTGATTACCTGGGGGTATGTAGGTGCACTCATGTATGTGGTGATTACCTGGGGGTATGTAGGTGCTCTCATGTATGTGGTGATTACCTGGGGGTATGTAGGTGCTCTCATGTATGTGATGATTACCTGGGGGTATGTAGGTGCTCTCATGTATGTGATGATTACCTGGGGGTATGTAGGTGCTCTCATGTATGTGATGATGACCTGGGGGTATGTAGGTGCACTCATGTATGTGGTGATTACCTGGGGGTATGTAGGTGCTCTCATGTCTGTGGTGATTACCTGGGGGTATGTAGGTGCTCTCATGTATGTGGTGATTACCTGGGGGTATGTAGGTGCACTCATGTATGTGATGATTACCTGGGGGTATGTAGGTGCTCTCATGTCTGTGGTGATTACCTGGGGGTATGTAGGTGCTCTCATGTATGTGATGATTACCTGGGGGTATGTAGGTGCACTCATGTGTGTGGTGATTACCTGGGGGTATGTAGGTGCACTCATGTATGTGGTGATTACCTGGGGGTATGTAGGTGCTCTCATGTATGTGGTGATTACCTGGGGGTATGTAGGTGCACTCATGTATGTGGTGATTACCTGGGGGTATGTAGGTGCTCTCATGTATGTGGTGATTACCTGGGGGTATGTAGGTGCTCTCATGTATGTGGTGATTACCTGGGGGTATGTAGGTGCTCTCATGTCTGTGGTGATTACCTGGGGGTATGTAGGTGCTCTCATGTCTGTGGTGATTACCTGGGGGTATGTAGGTGCACTCATGTATGTGGTGATTACCTGGGGGTATGTAGGTGCTCTCATGTATGTGGTGATTACCTGGGGGTATGTAGGTGCTCTCATGTCTGTGGTGATTACCTGGGGGTATGTAGGTGCTCTCATGTCTGTGGTGATTACCTGGGGGTATGTAGGTGCTCTCATGTCTGTGGTGATTACCTGGGGGTATGTAGGTGCTCTCATGTCTGTGGTGATTACCTGGGGGTATGTAGGTGCTCTCATGTCTGTGGTGATTACCTGGGGGTATGTAGGTGCTCTCATGTATGTGGTGATTACCTGGGGGTATGTAGGTGCTCTCATGTATGTGGTGATTACCTGGGGGTATGTAGGTGCTCTCATGTCTGTGGTGATTACCTGGGGGTATGTAGGTGCTCTCATGTCTGTGGTGATTACCTGGGGGTATGTAGGTGCTCTCATGTCTGTGGTGATTACCTGGGGGTATGTAGGTGCTCTCATGTCTGTGGTGATTACCTGGGGGTATGTAGGTGCTCTCATGTATGTGGTGATTACCTGGGGGTATGTAGGTGCACTCATGTCTGTGGTGATTACCTGGGGGTATGTAGGTGCTCTCATGTATGTGGTGATTACCTGGGGGTATGTAGGTGCTCTCATGTCTGTGGTGATTACCTGGGGGTATGTAGGTGCTCTCATGTATGTGATGATTACCTGGGGGTATGTAGGTGCTCTCATGTATGTGATGATTACCTGGGGGTATGTAGGTGCACTCATGTATGTGATGATTACCTGGGGGTATGTAGGTGCTCTCATGTATGTGGTGATTACCTGGGGGTATGTAGGTGCTCTCATGTATGTGGTGATTACCTGGGGGTATGTAGGTGCTCTCATGTATGTGGTGATTACCTGGGGGTATGTAGGTGCTCTCATGTCTGTGGTGATTACCTGGGGGTATGTAGGTGCTCTCATGTATGTGATGATTACCTGGGGGTATGTAGGTGCTCTCATGTATGTGGTGATTACCTGGGGGTATGTAGGTGCACTCATGTATGTGATGATTACCTGGGGGTATGTAGGTGCTCTCATGTATGTGATGATTACCTGGGGGTATGTAGGTGCACTCATGTATGTGGTGATTACCTGGGGGTATGTAGGTGCTCTCATGTATGTGATGATTACCTGGGGGTATGTAGGTGCACTCATGTCTGTGGTGATTACCTGGGGGTATGTAGGTGCTCTCATGTATGTGATGATTACCTGGGGGTATGTAGGTGCACTCATGTATGTGATGATTACCTGGGGGTATGTAGGTGCACTCATGTATGTGGTGATTACCTGGGGGTATGTAGGTGCTCTCATGTCTGTGGTGATTACCTGGGGGTATGTAGGTGCACTCATGTATGTGGTGATTACCTGGGGGTATGTAGGTGCTCTCATGTATGTGGTGATTACCTGGGGGTATGTAGGTGCTCTCATGTATGTGGTGATTACCTGGGGGTATGTAGGTGCACTCATGTCTGTGGTGATTACCTGGGGGTATGTAGGTGCACTCATGTGTGTGATGATTACCTGGGGGTATGTAGGTGCTCTCATGTATGTGGTGATTACCTGGGGGTATGTAGGTGCACTCATGTATGTGGTGATTACCTGGGGGTATGTAGGTGCACTCATGTCTGTGGTGATTACCTGGGGGTATGTAGGTGCTCTCATGTATGTGGTGATTACCTGGGGGTATGTAGGTGCTCTCATGTCTGTGATGATTACCTGGGGGTATGTAG
Organism: Gobius niger; assembly: GCF_951799975.1. Taxonomy (NCBI): domain Eukaryota; kingdom Metazoa; phylum Chordata; class Actinopteri; order Gobiiformes; family Gobiidae; genus Gobius; species Gobius niger. Next base: position 42,248,551 of record NC_136855.1, read on the forward strand.
GTGCACTCATGTCTGTGGTGATTACCTGGGGGTATGTAGGTGCACTCATGTATGTGGTGATTACCTGGGGGTATGTAGGTGCTCTCATGTATGTGGTGATTACCTGGGGGTATGTAGGTGCACTCATGTATGTGATGATTACCTGGGGGTATGTAGGTGCACTCATGTATGTGATGATTACCTGGGGGTATGTAGGTGCACTCATGTCTGTGGTGATTACCTGGGGGTATGTAGGTGCTCTCATGTATGTGGTGATTACCTGGGGGTATGTAGGTGCACTCATGTATGTGGTGATTACCTGGGGGTATGTAGGTGCTCTCATGTCTGTGATGATTACCTGGGGGTATGTAGGTGCTCTCATGTATGTGGTGATTACCTGGGGGTATGTAGGTGCACTCATGTATGTGGTGATTACCTGGGGGTATGTAGGTGCTCTCATGTATGTGGTGATTACCTGGGGGTATGTAGGTGCACTCATGTATGTGGTGATTACCTGGGGGTATGTAGGTGCTCTCATGTATGTGGTGATTACCTGGGGGTATGTAGGTGCTCTCATGTCTGTGGTGATTACCTGGGGGTATGTAGGTGCACTCATGTCTGTGGTGATTACCTGGGGGTATGTAGGTGCACTCATGTCTGTGATGATTACCTGGGGGTATGTAGGTGCTCTCATGTATGTGGTGATTACCTGGGGGTATGTAGGTGCACTCATGTATGTGGTGATTACCTGGGGGTATGTAGGTGCTCTCATGTGTGTGGTGATTACCTGGGGGTATGTAGGTGCTCTCATGTCTGTGATGATTACCTGGGGGTATGTAGGTGCTCTCATGTCTGTGGTGATTACCTGGGGGTATGTAGGTGCTCTCATGTCTGTGGTGATTACCTGGGGGTATGTAGGTGCTCTCATGTCTGTGGTGATTACCTGGGGGTATGTAGGTGCACTCATGTCTGTGGTGATTACCTGGGGGTATGTAGGTGCACTCATGTATGTGGTGATTACCTGGGGGTATGTAGGTGCACTCATGTATGTGGTGATTACCTGGGGGTATGTAGGTGCACTCATGTCTGTGGTGATTACCTGGGGGTATGTAGGTGCTCTCATGTCTGTGGTGATTACCTGGGGGTATGTAGGTGCTCTCATGTCTGTGGTGATTACCTGGGGGTATGTAGGTGCTCTCATGTATGTGATGATTACCTGGGGGTATGTAGATGCACTCATGTATGTGATGATTACCTGGGGGTATGTAGGTGTTCTCATGTATGTGGTGATTACCTGGGGGTATGTAGGTGCTCTCATGTCTGTGGTGATTACCTGGGGGTATGTAGGTGCACTCATGTATGTGATGATTACCTGGGGGTATGTAGGTGCACTCATGTATGTGGTGATTACCTGGGGGTATGTAGGTGCACTCATGTCTGTGGTGATTACCTGGGGGTATGTAGGTGCTCTCATGTCTGTGGTGATTACCTGGGGGTATGTAGGTGCACTCATGTATGTGGTGATTACCTGGGGGTATGTAGGTGCACTCATGTCTGTGATGATTACCTGGGGGTATGTAGGTGCTCTCATGTCTGTGGTGATTACCTGGGGGTATGTAGGTGCTCTCATGTCTGTGATGATTACCTGGGGGTATGTAGGTGCACTCATGTCTGTGATGATTACCTGGGGGTATGTAGGTGCTCTCATGTATGTGGTGATTACCTGGGGGTATGTAGGTGCACTCATGTCTGTGGTGATTACCTGGGGGTATGTAGGTGCACTCATGTATGTGGTGATTACCTGGGGGTATGTAGGTGCACTCATGTCTGTGGTGATTACCTGGGGGTATGTAGGTGCTCTCATGTATGTGGTGATTACCTGGGGGTATGTAGGTGCTCTCATGTCTGTGGTGATTACCTGGGGGTATGTAGGTGCACTCATGTCTGTGGTGATTACCTGGGGGTATGTAGGTGCACTCATGTATGTGATGATTACCTGGGGGTATGTAGGTGCACTCATGTATGTGGTGATTACCTGGGGGTATGTAGGTGCTCTCATGTATGTGGTGATTACCTGGGGGTATGTAGGTGCTCTCATGTGTGTGGTGATTACCTGGGGGTATGTAGGTGCTCTCATGTATGTGGTGATTACCTGGGGGTATGTAGGTGCTCTCATGTATGTGGTGATTACCTGGGGGTATGTAGGTGCTCTCATGTGTGTGGTGATTACCTGGGGGTATGTAGGTGCTCTCATGTCTGTGGTGATTACCTGGGGGTATGTAGGTGCTCTCATGTATGTGATGATTACCTGGGGGTATGTAGGTGCACTCATGTATGTGATGATTACCTGGGGGTATGTAGGTGCACTCATGTATGTGATGATTACCTGGGGGTATGTAGGTGCTCTCATGTCTGTGGTGATTACCTGGGGGTATGTAGGTGCTCTCATGTGTGTGGTGATTACCTGGGGGTATGTAGGTGCTCTCATGTCTGTGGTGATTACCTGGGGGTATGTAGGTGCACTCATGTATGTGGTGATTACCTGGGGGTATGTAGGTGCTCTCATGTATGTGGTGATTACCTGGGGGTATGTAGGTGCACTCATGTATGTGGTGATTACCTGGGGGTATGTAGGTGCACTCATGTATGTGGTGATTACCTGGGGGTATGTAGGTGCACTCATGTATGTGGTGATTACCTGGGGGTATGTAGGTGCACTCATGTATGTGATGATTACCTGGGGGTATGTAGGTGCACTCATGTATGTGGTGATTACCTGGGGGTATGTAGGTGCTCTCATGTATGTGGTGATTACCTGGGGGTATGTAGGTGCTCTCATGTATGTGGTGATTACCTGGGGGTATGTAGGTGCTCTCATGTATGTGATGATTACCTGGGGGTATGTAGGTGCTCTCATGTGTGTGGTGATTACCTGGGGGTATGTAGGTGCTCTCATGTCTGTGGTGATTACCTGGGGGTATGTAGGTGCACTCATGTATGTGGTGATTACCTGGGGGTATGTAGGTGCTCTCATGTCTGTGGTGATTACCTGGGGGTATGTAGGTGCTCTCATGTATGTGGTGATTACCTGGGGGTATGTAGGTGCACTCATGTATGTGGTGATTACCTGGGGGTATGTAGGTGCTCTCATGTCTGTGGTGATTACCTGGGGGTATGTAGGTGCACTCATGTATGTGGTGATTACCTGGGGGTATGTAGGTGCACTCATGTATGTGGATGATTACCTGGGGGTATGTAGGTGCACTCATGTCTGTGGTGATTACCTGGGGGTATGTAGGTGCTCTCATGTGTGTGGTGATTACCTGGGGGTATGTAGGTGCACTCATGTATGTGGTGATTACCTGGGGGTATGTAGGTGCTCTCATGTATGTGGTGATTACCTGGGGGTATGTAGGTGCACTCATGTATGTGGTGATTACCTGGGGGTATGTAGGTGCTCTCATGTCTGTGGTGATTACCTGGGGGTATGTAGGTGCTCTCATGTCTGTGGTGATTACCTGGGGGTATGTAGGTGCTCTCATGTCTGTGGTGATTACCTGGGGGTATGTAGGTGCACTCATGTCTGTGGTGATTACCTGGGGGTATGTAGGTGCTCTCATGTCTGTGGTGATTACCTGGGGGTATGTAGGTGCTCTCATGTCTGTGGTGATTACCTGGGGGTATGTAGGTGCTCTCATGTATGTGGTGATTACCTGGGGGTATGTAGGTGCACTCCCCGTTGTGCTGGACCACGATGTTGGTGTGAAACGTGGCGTCGAAGCGCTCGTCCGCACTGTGAACAAAGACGCCATTTGTTAGTCACGAAGCCACAGAGTCACATCACAGAGACGAACGCTCGCGGCGGCGTTAAAATGAACAGCTGTGGACCCGGATTTATGACACGCATCAACTATATCATCATTTAAACATCACAGTTTGTTTTTACACACGCCTGAACCGAGAACATCTTCTCCAGCTCGGCTTTAACCAAATCTAAAAGCTTCTTGTAAAAAGTGACAAAAAGTGACAAAAAATTGATGAAAAATTTAAGAAAAAGTGACAAACACTGAACAATTGACTGTGTTAGCCGCTGATGCTAAACTGTGGCTGTGTTAGCTGCTAATGCTAAACTGTGGCTGTATCCGAATGTCCACACTATTCCCTAACCCCTCATTCTCTACAGACGTCCACACTATATAGTGACTGTATAGTGACTAGTTAGTGAATGTATATAGTGAATGTCCACACTATTCCCTATACAGTCACTATACAGTCACTATACAGTCACTATACAGGGAATAGTGTGGACATTCGGATACAGCCTGTGTTAGTCTGTGTTAGCCGCTAACGCTAAACTAAATATCCGCATTATTGGCTTCTGTCTCTAACGTAAACAAATATCAAACTGAAATCATTGCTCTTTGCTTCAGCTCTCAGTCATACAGGAGTTAAACATAGTAGCAAAAGGCTCCATCAAATCCATCATCTGTACCGGGTAGTTCAGTTTCCTGTAGACTGGGCATATATATATATATGTTATTGTATCCACGACACCCAAAACACCTAAAGATGGCGGATCTCTCTGTTCATCACATTTGAGACGGGAGTGAATGAAAATTAACTCGTCGCTGCTCATAAAGTGTCTCTGTTGCCCCGCCCCCTGGAGAACCCCGTGGAGAACCCCCTGGAGAACCCCTGGAGAACCCCCTGGAGAACCCTCTGGAGAACCCCCCGGAGAACCCCCCGGAGAACCCCCTGGAGAAGCTGTTTCCGCTCGTGGTCCTGAACGTCTCCCACAGGACCTCCTGGCTCCGGAACAGACCTCGCTTTGTTCAGAACAATGAGCCGCTGCAGTGATGAGGAGCAGCGCTCATCATCCGCTGTCCCGAGCCGGGGCTAATGTCGGCTACACGGATTCTGAACACTCTGAGTTATCGTGATCTCTATAGAGATCACTATAGTGATCTCTATAGAGATCACTAGATCACTATAGTGATCTCTACAAAGCAAAGTGGAGGTTGTGCCGTCTTTTAAACAAATGAAATAATCTCGGACATTCATTTGGAATCACTGCAGTCGCTTCGGTGTCACAATAGGGCTGTAATTATCGATGAATCAATCCAACTGTTGTGTGTCCGATCCCGATACTGGGGCTTTGAGTGTCCGATACCAAGTGACTTTCTTAAAAAGCTCGTTGCTGTTAGTGTAAAGTGAATTGAAACACATTGGATGAGGCTTCACTACAGCTTTTATACTAATAGTTCCTTATATAACAGACAGTACTGAAGTGTGGGGTGATGCAGGCTCCAGTTACACAGACAGGCTGAAGAACTGTGACTCTCAAAGGTCCACGAGACACAAACTGTTTATAAAACTGCAGACCGTGATATTTAATGAATTGGTCAAATTTAAAATACTACAAATTATGTGGAGAGTGAAAAATACATATCCAAAACAAATGTATGTTAATCACAGATAGATCAGTGGGGAGGGGGTTCTGCTGAGGAGCAGTGGTTGGTTACTCGGCTCGGAGGCGTCTCCAGGAGGTGGGGGCGTTCCTAGGAGGACTCAGGCAAACCTATCCCTAAAATGGCCGCCATCAGTGTTTTTACAGATTACTCAGAAATACGTGAATGTGCCAAGGCAACACTTCAGCCATGTTTTTGATGAGGGAGGGACAGAATAACATGAGGGAAAGCTGGAAAAAGTCCATTTTGCAGAATACCCCCCTTTAAAGTGTTGATGGGACCACGGAATGGAGAGATGATGCCTTTGGGAGAGCTGCCTTTGGTCCAGATGTGGCCCAGCGGTTTGCAAAAGGCTTCACATTAAGTCTCTTTGCAGGTGCTTGGACACAGAGCTGGGATTTCACATCGACTTCAGCTTCTCTAGTGTCAACATTCCAGTGTGGCAGCTGCAGTGGATTCATCGCGGGGACTTTTCTTTTCTCAGGAGTTCACACACAAACATATGGATAAGAGTGTTTAGATTCCTGCACACGCTCTCTGGGTCATGTCCTCACACTCCTGGAGGTTCTTCGAAACATATTAGCCTCCAAACGTCTTGATAAATGTGCTCTTGAAACACAGGATAATGTTGAGGTGATGCACAGATGTTTGTGTGTTCTGGAAGCTACTTTCTGCTCTGGTGTTTTCATTCTTCATGGTTCATAAAGTCCCCGAGCGAGTCCGTGAGGGTTTGTGAAGCTCCTCTGCCATAACATTTCATTACAGACGAAAAAACAACACGGGCTGTTTCTCAAAGCCACAGAAGTCCAAAAGTCGTGGTGCATTACTGACGTCCTTCCCCAGTTCCTGACCTCTCATTTAATACTGTGATTAAATTCTTCAACTCTCCCAGACGGACGACAGACGCCATCGCCAGGTAAAAGGTTTCTGCCCTGGGGCTGGTTGGATTAGGGGCGGGTCCGAGGTGAGGGATGCAGATGGAACTCGGGCGTTCTGCTCTCCCAAAGTTTCCTCCGATGGGCGAGGGAGCGAAAACAATTCAGTAGCTGATGTTTTATGATGCAGACTTCGACGTTTCGACTCCCTACTTTTGGGGCTCGTACCTCCCGCCTCCCCCCCTGCCTTCAGCGGACACTTTTAGCCCCGCACTGCCCCGCTGTACGGTCTCCCGCCCGGCTCGGAGCCTCGAAGGCCGGGCAGGATAGCTCACTGCTGCCCCCGGTGTGTGTGAGCTGTAACTGGGAGACTATAGTAAAAAGCACCGACAGCCTCTGATTCTCTCTCCGCCCAAAACAATTCATGCAGTTCTTGTGTTTGAAGAGTTTCGTGGCGCTAGGCTAGTGCATGGCTAGTGCATGTCTATGGTATCAGCTAGCCTGCATTAAAAACAGTGTGACCCGCTCCACAGAGCACCTGAGGCAAATCACTGATAACACCAGACTAACCATATACATGTCTGTGTCCATAGAGTCATGTTTGGAATATAACTGACCTGCATCACATGAATGATCACATTCTGAGGGACTATTTTCTAGCAGATCACAAATAGCTAAATCAAAAATATCTCCATAAATCAGCAACACTCTGGATAACTATAGGAAATGAGGCCCTGTGTCAAACATCCTGAAACGTCCCTTTAATCCGCGCTGCATGAGGACGTTTGGATTAAAGCTCTGATGAGGCAAATGGATCCACTTTACATCTTCATGTTTGTGATGAAAGCTTCACAGTAGGTAACGAGCGGCTGCAGTAAAGTGCATTCCTCCTCACACTGTGTTAAACGGCGACACAGAAGAGTGACCGTCCCGATGCCCGTTGTCATGGGAATGATTGGCTGAACAGCTGATGGTCGTCACGAGGCTGATGGTGTGATGTTTGGAGCGAGCGCCTGCGAACACGACTCAACTAACTTTGAAATAAACACAGTTGAAACCAGGGCGGCCTCGACCCATAAAGGTGTGTGCTTTTCTGTCACTTTTTGGTGGATTTTTTGTTGCATTTTCGTCAGGTTTTCATGAGGTTTTCATGAGGTTTTCATGAGGTTTTCATGAGGTTTTCATGAGGTTTTCATGAGGTTTTCATGAGGTTTTCTTCAGGTTTTCATGAGGTTTTCATGAGGTTTTCTTCAGGTTTTCGTCAGGTTTTCATGAGGTTTTCATGAGGTTTTCTTCAGGTTTTCATGAGGTTTTCCTCAGGTTTTCATGAGGTTTTCATGAGGTTTTCCTCAGGTTTTCATGAGGTTTTCCTCAGGTTTTCATGAGGTTTTCATGAGGTTTTCCTCAGGTTTTCATGAGGTTTTCTTCAGGTTTTCATGAGGTTTTCCTCAGGTTTTCATGAGGTTTTCATGAGGTTTTCCTCAGGTTTTCATGAGGTTTTCTTCAGGTTTTCATGAGGTTTTCCTCAGGTTTTCATGAGGTTTTCATGAGGTTTTCATGAGGTTTTCATGAGGTTTTCATGAGGTTTTCTTCAGGTTTTCATGAGGTTTTCATGAGGTTTTCATGAGGTTTTCTTCAGGTTTTCTTCAGGTTTTCGTCAGGTTTTCATGAGGTTTTCATGAGGTTTTCTTCAGGTTTTCATGAGGTTTTCCTCAGGTTTTCATGAGGTTTTCATGAGGTTTTCCTCAGGTTTTCATGAGGTTTTCTTCAGGTTTTCATGAGGTTTTCCTCAGGTTTTCATGAGGTTTTCATGAGGTTTTCATGAGGTTTTCATGAGGTTTTCTTCAGGTTTTCTTCAGGTTTTCTTCAGGTTTTCTTCAGGTTTTCTTCAGGTTTTCTTCAGGTTTTCATCAGGTTTTCTTCAGGTTTTCTTCAGGTTTTCATGAGGTTTTCATGAGGTTTTCATGAGGTTTTCATGAGGTTTTCATGAGGTTTTCATGAGGTTTTCATGAGGTTTTCATGAGGTTTTCATGAGGTTTTCATGAGGTTTTCATGAGGTTTTCATGAGGTTTTCTTCAGGTTTTCTTCAGGTTATCTTCAGGTTTTCTTCAGGTTTTCTTCAGGTTTTCATCAGGTTTTTGTCACGTCGCTTTTTTGTGGCTTTTATTATTGACTCTTTCTTTCAAGGCGCTTTTAGATTTGAATAAAGCCGAACGGGACTAAATGTGTGGGGGTTAAGAGATAATCGGATTGGGTTGGATTTTGTGGTGACTGTTTCCCTGACACATTGAGCCTCGCCCGCTCTGACCTTCTGCCACCACGACTGGTCTGACGTCATGGCTCGGTCAGGCTTTCGCACTTGCATTTGGGCCACGGCTCGTCTGCCCGGTCGGCCCATGAAAGTGTCAGCACAGCGGCGTGAGGCTCTCATGAAGGGACATCCTGAAGAGAACAAACCCATGGACGTGCTCGGGGAAAAGCAGAATCATCACTGAACTGTGCAGAGGCTGGAGCTCCTGCTGAAGCGAACACAATCCAGTCACGTGAATGAAATAATTCAAGCGAATGACGACGACATGTCCAAGCCCCCGACTGTTCACGGTCCACGAGCCCCGGGTCTGTCTTTGGAACATGGAAATCTCACTCTTCCTGTTCACACATTTGGCTGATTTCACGGAACATTTTCCCAAAGTTACGGTGAAAGGTTGTGGCTCTGAGTCCAAACAGCTCTGATAGAACTGAATGAGAAGATCAGACCAGATGACGAGTGTTAATTTCACTCATTAACATTAAGCTTTGGTAAAACAGCAGTAACTCTGAGGCCGGTCACCATAAAGACTTAAACAACAGATAAATAATAAATACATTTTTGGCTCAATATTTATCTTCTGTACATTTATTTGCATTTCCCCTTAATTTATAACATAATATATATATAATACTGTTAATCGTGATAAATTCCTGCCTCAATTTATTGAACTTCAATTTGATATCATCCCTGGCCTTGTGACATTGTGTCCTTGGGCAACACACTTCACCCAATCAGTGTTAATTTTGACGACATATTTTAATTTAGTTTTATTCTTTTGACTAAAATGTAATTCGATTTTAGTCAAAAGAATATCTTAAATTTTAGTCTAGTTTAAGTCGACTAAAATTGCAAGTAAATTTAGTAAAATTAAGACTAATTGAGTGGACTTTGCATTGATAATATTGATTCTAATCATGTTTAATGTTGTTCCTCTGCTTCATGTTTCTGCTCCACATGAACAAAGCTCAGAGCTGATCCTTTAAACATGATCTGAGGCTCTTTCAGACGCTCAATACAAGTTTGGATGATTTTAGTCTCTCCTTTTCAGTTTTATTTAGTCTCATTTTAGTCGACTCAAACATCTGGACATTTTAGTCACAGTTTTAGTCTCATGAGGAACTTTTAATTTAGTTTTAGTCCAATTTTAGTCACAAAAATATCACTTTGACTAAAATTAAGACTAAATATTTCAGTCGATGAAACTAACACTTCACCCAGTGCCTGTGTGTGAGTGGTTGGTGGGGGTCGGAGGGACCGTTGGCACAGATGTGAGCAGCCTCGCTTCTGTCAGTCTGCCCCAGAGGAAACTGTGGCTACTAGAGTCGCTTATACAAATGAGCAGAGACAGTTTCTCTGCTGTGGAGGGACCTGGAGGCGGCTCTTTCAGCAGAAACAGCATCAGGAGCTGAGGGACGTAGGGGACAACAGCAGCAGAAAGTAACCGCCTCCTGCGCCGAGAGGGAGGTGCAGCTGTAGGTTTGACAGGAGGCCAAACGTCCGCTGGGCTGCGCTCAAGACGCTAGCATGCTACCGGCTAGCAACTGTCATCCAACTGTCAATGGCTTCAACATGATAAACACATGTGTGGCTCTGTGACACTGAGGAAACACTACAGTAACAGCTCTGACCTCTGACCTCTGTCACATGTTGTATCCAAGGCTACATGTTTGTGGTTCAGGGAGGGTTAGTGCTGGATGTTCTGCTCCGGAGGGACAGTCTGCTGTGAAAACGTGAGATATCATGACACAAATTAAGGTCAGGGCCAGAGAAATGTTTAACCTCTTAACTCCCGCCTGAACCCAGAGGATCTTTTTCCTTTGTTGGGTGTTCAACTCATTTTTGTAAATGTTTTGTCATTTTTTTGTCACATTTTTGTCACATTTTTCGTCAATTTTTTGTCACATTTTTGTCACATTTTTGTATTTTTTTTGTCATTTTTATCACATTTTTCGTCAATTTTTTGTCACATTTTTGTCACTTTTTTGTCACTTTTTTCGTCAATTTTTCATCACATTTTTGTCACATTTTTGTCACATTTTTGTCACATTTTTGTCACTTTTTTGTATTTTTTTTTGTCATTTTTATCACATTTTTGTCACATTTTTGTCACTTTTTTGTCACATTTTTGTCACTTTTTTCGTCAATTTTTTGTCACATTTTTGTCACTTTTTTGTATTTTTTTTGTCATTTTTATCACATTTATGTCACATTTTTGTCACATTTTTCGTCAATTTTTTGTCACATTTTTGTCACATTTTTGTATTTTTTTGTCATTTTTATCACATTTTTCGTCAATTTTTTGTCACATTTTTGTCACATTTTTGTCACTTTTTTCGTCAATTTTTCGTCATATTTTTGTCACATTTTTGTCACATTTTTGTCACTTTTTTCGTCAATTTCTTGTGACATTTTTGCCACTTTTTCATACATTTTTCGTCACTTTTTCATCACATTTCCATCATTGTTTTGTTGCTATTTTCACAGCTTTCTTCCAGAAGCTCTTGGATTGGGGTAAAGCCAAACTGGAGAAAATGTGCTCGGTTCAGGTGGGAGTTAAGGGGTTAACTTTAAGGATTAGGATTATTTGTATTTTTAGACAAACCAACTCATAGATCTATACAAACTCACAGCAGACCGTCCCTCCGGAGCAGACGATCTCGCACTGACCTTCAGGGAGAGGTCTGAGCTGCTAAATGCTAACCGGTAGCATCTTTAACACTGACTCACATAAACGAGCGTCTCTGGGGCCGTGTTTTTACTCTTATCTTCTTGAGCAGTGATTACGAGTACATAAAAATGTCTTTCATTTTGAATCCCGTCTGTCGTTGTTCACACTGAGAGGTTTCCGCTCTAACACCAGCTTGATTTACTGAGCTCTAAACTTTGAAGAGACCCCGCCCCAGTACCTGTTGTACAGCAGCAGGTCCGGCTTCCACAGCAGGTTGTTGGGGAACCTCACGTTGCGGACGCCGGGGTACTCCTCGGGGTCCCACTGGAGGTTGTACGCGTTCCAAGTCTGTGCACAACAAACAACAACATGAGCTCATTTCCGCTGGTTTGGGGCTCAGATCCTCACGTGTGATGATGTCAGCGCTCGGCTCAGGATCGGGTGTCGGCGGGGACAGTAATGATGAAGGAAATGGGGGAGATGTGATTGGAAGTGTCCGTGGGGATGGATGAGCTGGGAGTGATCGTGTGTACAATACAATTACAACAGAGCAGTTTGTATCCAGGCACTCAGCGGTTACACAGAGGAACACACATTACTGCACATTTCTCTGGGTCTAAGAATGTGACACAAAGATAAGCCGGTCATAATGATCTCTCCATGTGTTCGATGCATGAAGACTGTGCTCTCTTCTCTCTTGTTTCATGCATATTTTTTGTCCATGTTTAACTCCCACCTGAACCGAGCACTTTTCTCCAGCTTTACCCCAATATAAAAGCTTCTGGAAAAAAGGTGTGAAAATAGCAACAAAACTGAGACGAAAACAAGGATGAAAAAGTGAAAAAAGTGAGGAAAAATGGACAAAAAATGGACGAAAAATTGACAAAAAAGTGATAATAATTTGACGAAAAATTCTGAAAAAAATGACGAAAAATGACAAAAAAAAAATGTCAAAAAATGAACAAAAAAACGACAAAAATGGACAACAATTTGACAAAAATGTGATGAAAAATTCAGAAAAAAATGACAAAAAAATGGACAAAAAAGTCACAAAAATTTGACAAAAATGAGACGACTGCCCAACAAAAAAAGTGATGATGATGTGATGATGTGAGGAAAAAGATCAATTTAGTTTTGTAGGTCTTAGCTTTCAAATGAGGCGTTACTCTGGCCGACAGGATTTGGGTAAAGCTGAACTGGAGAAAATGCTCTCGGTTCAGGCGGGAGTTAAGAGGTTAGTAAGGCCAGTGCTGACTCTCATCTGGTAGAACGGACTCATCAGGGCTACACTCCTGGCCAGACGGGCTCACTCAGCGCTGTGATAGATTCATTCTGCTGTAGTCACTTATAACACCAGACTAACCATATAAATGTCTGTGTGGATCTGCTTCCTGGTTGTATAAGCTACGCGGTGGCGGAGTGATCTGCGAGAAAATAGTCCCTCAAAATGCGCTCATTCATGTGATGCAGGTCAGTTATATTCCAGACATGATTCTATGGACACAGACATGTATATGGTTAGTCTGGTGTTATCAGTGATTTGCCTCAGGTGCTCTGTGGAGCGGGTCACACTGTTTTTAATGCAGGCTAGCTGATACCATAGACGTGCACTAGCCTAGCGCAAGAACTGCATGAATTACAAAAACAAATCTCTCCATAAATCAGCAACACTCTGGATAACTAGGAAATGAGGCCCTGTGTCAAACATCCTGAAACATCCCTTTAATCTCGCAGCAGCGTGTTGTGCATTTATCCAGTCAAACATATCTCACCAGCCTGGAGCCTTGGAGACTCGAGTTAGTGATGTCCCTGAGACGTCCTCTGGAGACAAACTCCAGGTAGTCTCGGTGAAAACGAACAGGTTTGATTTCAGGCCACATGAAGACTCGAAAAAGTGTCTATGCAGTCTCCACATGGTCTCAGAGAGGTCTCAGAGAGGTCTCAGAGAGGTCTCAGAGAGGTCTCCACATGGTCTCCCAGAGGTCTGAGAGAGGTCTCCTGGAGGTCTCCACATGGTCTCAGAGAGGTCTCCCAGAGGTCTCCCAGAGGTCTCCGGTCTCAAGCAGTTGTGGAGCAAACACTATCTGTTGTCCTCAACCTGTGAGACTTTTCTGTGACGTCCCTGCAGTGTCTCCGAGACCTGAGTCTGAGTTTGGAGGAGACTTTCCCGTGTGAGTGAGACTGAGAGAGTGGGTGATTTAAGATCCTGTACTGACCCGTCCTGCACAGTCAGAGGGAGTCTGCTGACGGGGCAGTGGAGGAGACCAGGCCGCTATAAAACATCTCCTCTGTGACAGATCCTGAGGACACGAGCTGAGGGACTGGTCTCCACACTCCTGAGGACACGAGCTCCACACTCCTCACACACACGTCAACGCTGGACTTTGGTTTGGATTTTAACTTTAATTTCACCTTATTCGTCCGGGTTTGGTCAGATTATACGAGTGAGCACATTCTAACTGACCCAAAACAAGGCCATGTTCTGGGCCAGATTCTTTAATGACTTTGGACACTTTGGATTGAAACTCCTTGTGGTACAACATGAAATAATATAATAATAATAATATAAATAGGCCTGTCACAATAATATCAGCTTATCATTGTTCAATGGGACGACAGACGCACATGAGTCCATGGCTACAGTCCAGCCTGGTGTGTTCATTAACATGCACCGTCCCAACCAAACGAGCCAATAAATCTTTTTTGTAGTCCAAACATTACCATAGTTTTTTTATGGGGCTTCCAACTGAGCTTATTATGTAAAAGTGTTCCAAGAAACTTTGTTTACTGTAGGAAACGTCAGACGCTGCTAAAAGACTCAAAATGTGAAAAATACTGTCAATTCCTTTAACATGTCTTAACAAAACACCAAATGAAGCCATATATGATGCAGAACACTGGTGTTTGTTGAAAGTAGTGCTTTACTTCGGGCAAACGGAGGGTCACCAGGCAAACGTTCCTCCCCCTGTACGAGGGCACCAACTGTTACTGATTATTAAAGGTCGACTTATTCTATTATCTAAATGGTAAACGGTCACATGCTTTACATGAAGGAACCAGCCCCCCATTCCCTCTGTCACTCATACATCAGAGTGTGCAGACACTGGAGGGGGGGCGGGGGAAGTGTCTTGCCCAAGGACACAACAACAGTGTGCACCTGCAGGATTCGTACCCCTGAGCCTCTGATCCTCCCGCTCTCCTCTCTGAGCCTCCGATCCTCCCGCCCTCCTCTCTGAGCCTCTGATCCTCCCGCTCTCCTCTCTGATCCTCCCGCTCTCCTCTCTGAGCCTCCGATCCTCCCGCTCTCCTCTCTGAGCCCCAATCGCCCCAAAGTCAAGTCGACTCATCATGTGATGACATCATCACATTAACCAAGGAGGAAAATCGCCTAATTTACATAAAGTTAAACTTATACAACGTTGTTCACACGATTCACACGTTGAAACATCTGAACGTTCGTTCTGGGACTCGCACAGTAGAATAAAGACTTTGGTGAAAGAGCAGAAAGAGCAGGTCCTACAGGTCAAACAGAGGATCCAGACTCAGTCCTACAGGTCAGAGGATCCAGACTCAGACTCAGTCCTACAGGTCAGAGGATCCAGACTCAGGCTCAGTCCTACAGGTCAGAGGATCCAGACTCAGGCTCAGTCCTACAGGTCAGAGGATCCAGACTCAGGCTCAGTCCTACAGGTCAGAGGATCCAGACTCAGGCTCAGTCCTACAGGTCAGAGGATCCAGACTCAGGCTCAGTCCTACAGGTCAGAGGATCCAGACTCAGGCTCAGTCCTACAGGTCAGAGGATCCAGACTCAGGCTCAGTCCTACAGGTCAGAGGATCCAGACTCAGGCTCAGTCCTACAGGTCAGAGGATCCAGACTCAGGCTCAGTCCTACAGGTCAGAGGATCCAGACTCAGGCTCAGTCCTACAGGTCAGAGGATCCAGACTCAGACTCAGTCCTACAGGTCAGAGGATCCAGACTCAGGCTCAGTCCTACAGGTCAGAGGATCCAGACTCAGACTCAGTCCTACAGGTCAGAGGATCCAGACTCAGACTCAGTCCTACAGGTCAGAGGATCCAGACTCAGGCTCAGTCCTACAGGTCAGAGGATCCAGGCTCAGACTCAGTCCTACAGGTCAGAGGATCCAGACTCAGGCTCAGTCCTACAGGTCAGAGGATCCAGACTCAGGCTCAGTCCTACAGGTCAGAGGATCCAGACTCAGGCTCAGTCCTACAGGTCAAGCAGAGGATCCAGACTCAGGCTCAGTCCTACAGGTCAAGCAGAGGATCCAGACTCAGTCCTGCACCAGGAGATCTGCACAGGGTCTCATGAGCACGCTGTGGATTAGATTTGAACCCGTGCTGTTAATGCTGAGATGAGGTCGGTCTTACCACTTGGAGCCAAATGTTGGTGGTCAGGACCTGGTTCTTCTCATCCTGTGGACGACAAGCACAAGATATTAAAGGAGACGTTTAAGGCAAAGAAAATGGAGCTAATTTTTCAACAGGCGCGTTTTACTAAGAAGACGCCAGAACGACGATTAGTGACGATGAGTTAAATTTAAAAGAAAAATGTTGAATAAGTCGTTCAGATTCAGACCGGAAGAGGATTTGGTCCAAAATGAGTCTCTTCAAACAGAACATTCTCACTGAAACATAAATCAGGGTTTACACGGGTGTTTTTAATGCCATTTCAATGCCCAAACACTATATTTCACCAACAGAGCACAGAGAGATGAGAAAAGGGCAGTTTGATGGAGGTAAATCCACTGACCACGTCCATGATCTGCATGAGGTTGAGTCCGAACTCCACGATGAGGGTCTGGGACTCGTTCTGCACCGGCCGCTCCAGGTTACTGTAGTCCTTCATCAGGTCATTGTACAGGCGCTTCTGGCCTGGGCCCTGCTCCGAAACTGCAACACAGAAATCCAAATGTGTTCGTTTTAGTTTGCTTTCTGAAGAGATAAGATAAGATGATCCTTTATTGATCTCACAATGGAGAAATTCACTTGTTACAGTCGACGTTCAAGAAGGTCACTCAGAGTTGTGCAAAAACAGACAGGAAAATGTGAAACCAGTAAAATAGAATAAACACGATGTTTCCCACGTACAACAAGCAGCAGAAATACAACAACAGGTGAGCAGCAAAAACAATAACAATAGGATAAAAACTAGAACAGGTCATATAAGTAGAATGTCGGGGTGTAAAGTTACAGTCCTAGTGCAGGAGTCAGTAAGTGACGCTGGAATAAAGTGCAGCTGATACAGAGATTATTGCACATGTTACTTTACAGTCTTATTGCACAGTCTGACAGCAGTGGGGATGAAGGCTTTGCGGTAGCGCTCCGTCCTGCACTGAGGGTGTCTCAGTCTGCCACTGAGAGAGCTGCTCAGCTCTTCTACAGTCCCGTGCAGTGGGTGGGAGGTGTTGTCCATGATGGAGGTGAGCTTGGCTAACACCCTCCTGTCCCCCAGGGGGCCCCAGGACGGAGCTGGCCCTCCTGACCAGCTGGTTCAGTCTGTTCTTGTCCCGCTCTGTGCGGCCCGGGGCCCAGCACACGGCAGCGTAGTGGAGAGCAGAGGCCACCACAGAGTCGGCAAGAGTCCTGAGGGGAGGCCTGCTCACTCCGAACGACCTCAGTCTCCTCAGAAGGAGCTCAGTCTCCTCAGAAGGACCTCAGTCTCCTCTGAAGGACCTCAGTCTCCTCAGAAGGACCTCAGTCTCCTCAGAAGGACCTCAGTCTCCTCAGAAGGACCTCAGTCTCCTCTGAAGGACCTCAGTCTCCTCAGAAGGACCTCAGTCTCCTCAGAAGGACCTCAGTCTCCTCAGAAGGACCTCAGTCTCCTCAGAAGGACCTCAGTCTCCTCAGAAGGACCTCAGTCTCCTCTGAAGGACCTCAGTCTCCTCAGAAGGACCTCAGTCTCCTCTGAAGGACCTCAGTCTCCTCAGAAGGTGGAGGCGACTTTGGCCCTTCTTGTACAGGGCGTTGGTGTTGTGGGACCAGTCCAGTTTATTGTTGAGGTGAACACCCAGGTACTTGAAACTGTCCACCTCCTCCATGTCCTCCCCCTGGATGTTCAGCGGTGTGTGCGGTAGTGGCTTCCTCGTGAAGTCCATCACCATCTCCTTCGTCTTACTGAATTGGAGCTGATATTCAGATCTTTCCTCAGGACTCAGCGGTTCAGATCTGATTTATGCAGAGTGCTGCTCTCCCACAGAAGCCTCTTTCTCTCGTTAATATTGTGCCACTTTCTGAAAATATGGATCGATTCAACTTGTCAACTCCATGTTCAATTCAACCCTACTGGTCAGTTTGATCGAGAGGATCAGGAAAGGTTTTGGCAAAGATGTCTTAACTTAAAGAAACTTCATGGATGACTCTGTGTGACGTACTCCAGAGCGCGGACGAGCGAGATGGACTAAATATGCAGGAAGAAAGTACAAAAGCTCATTCCATTTACCTCTTCACTCCCGCCTGAACCGAGAGGATCTTTTTCCTCACATCGTCAGATATTTTTCCAGCGTTTTTTTGTTGGGTATTCAAATCATTTATGTCACTTTTTGTCATTTTTTCATCAATTTTTTGTCACATTTCCATCATTTGTTGTTGCTTTTTCACAGCTTTTTTCCAGAAGCTTTTGGATTGGGGTAAAGCCAAACTGGAGAGACTGTGCTCGGTTCAGGTGGGAGTTAAGAGGTTAAAGAGACTAGATCAGGGGGGCCAAATATTTTTGTCTCCGAGGCCAAAACTAAAAAGTGCCTGTGAGTCTCGGGCCAAACACGGCCATGTCAAGCACGAAAAACACACATATCTGCAAATTACAAAGCTACTTTATTTTATTTACTTTTATTTTTTCGATGGCCCACATTTGCATTTGATTCTATCCATGCAAATAACAAGTTATATTAAAACAAATGGTAACTATGAGAAAAGCATAATTTTAGAAGAACAAAACCAACAATTGTAGCAATTTAGTGCATTGAAAATAATGAGCCAAATTTTCCAAAAAGAGTGTTTTGTTGAAATTTTTCTTGAATTGTATTTTACTTGAGTATTTTGGACCAAAAAAATCCAGTCGACCTATGATTGGACCACAAATAATTTAATATGGATAAGAAATGCTTAATTTTAATGCTCGATTTTCATGTATTTTTAATTTTTCTGTCCTTAATTAATGTTTTGATTGATGTGATGGTGCTCCATGACTGGAATAGATGTGTTGGGGAGAAGTGTCTGTGCCACGTGTCTATATTGGTCGAAATATAATTAGCCTAAATACTGTATGCAAGTAAATGGAGCTGGAGTCAGTCCCTGATCAGGGACGCTGGTCCTGAACAGGTTAACCATTGATCAAAAAAATATGATAGACTCTAAGAAAATAATGACTTTTGCCAAATAACACAAACCTAAACACAGCAGACAGAGCATATTCAGTCCTTACTCTGAAATAACAAACTGTTTTTGGCTCCTCGGCTGCGACGTGGCTCAGATTCCATCAGAACTGGTGAC
Organism: Gobius niger; assembly: GCF_951799975.1. NCBI lineage: Eukaryota > Metazoa > Chordata > Actinopteri > Gobiiformes > Gobiidae > Gobius > Gobius niger. Next base: position 42,267,361 of record NC_136855.1, read on the forward strand.
CCTGTCGTTTTAACGCTGAGTAATGGAGCCTCTTTGGCAACATCTTCACACTGGACAAATGGCTATAGTTGATTTACTCTAATCCTCGTCCAGGGAGGGGCCGTTACACCAACCACCAGGCTCTGCTTCTTCTCCTTCAAAGCTCTAGTAAAAACTGACTGACACTCACGGCCAAAACATTTAGATTTGCCTGAACATAAATCCTCATTCTAAAACCATTGTCGCAGAGACGCCGCTAATGTGGAGCACAAAGCTGTGGTGACGGCCACTCTCGTTCATCAAACGCCTTATTAAAGCCAGGAGATGGATGTGAGCCACGAGAGGAGCCGCGAGAGGAGGAGCCGCGAGAGCCACGAGAGGAGGAGCCGCGAGAGCCACGAGAGGAGGAGCCACGAGAGGAGCCACGAGAGGAGCCGCGAGAGGAGGAGCCGCGAGAGCCACGAGAGGAGGAGGAGCCGCGAGAGGAGGAGCCGCGAGAGGAGGAGCCGCGAGAGGAGGAGCCGCGAGAGGAGGAGCCACGAGAGGAGGAGCCACGAGAGCCATGAGAGGAGCCACGAGAGGAACACAGAGCTCAGCCAGAGAGAGACTCCTTTGTATCGTCACTGTGGCTTCAGACAGACCACACTTCGCTTCACCTCCAGGTTCAGGGCACGATACATCAGCATAATCACCGACTGTAGAACACGGGGCCGGAGCTCAGTGAGGACGCCGGCCACGAGGGGTCAAAGAGGCAGAGTCCACAAATATAGCCCTTGCCAGACATTTATTTCTCAAACTTCTCAGTGACCCACATGTCACATACAAAATGGCCCCCAGTGACGGCCACAGTCAGCTTTTATACCTCCCCTAAAGGGAAAGGACCTCCCACAGGCAAGTTTTCATTTTACATAAAATGAATAAGTTTTATGACAAAATGATAAGTGTTCAAATCAGCAAAGATACAAATGAAAAATCCTACACAAAAGGAAACACAAAGCAAAGTTTAAACCAGCTTCCCTCGGCCACATGGTTCAGCCTGAGATTTTAAAATGGCCGACACAGACCACGCCTCCCCTTTGTTCCCACCAGGTGGTGCAGGTAAATGTGTACACTGAGTAAATGAATAAACAACATGAATCTGATGGTTATTGTTCGCTAATGGATATTGCAAAATGACCAAAACACAGAGCGAGACAAACCCACTGTGTCACAGGCTTAGACAGTCAAATGAAATGAAGGATGTGCTTGAGTAGATCATATTTGCCAGAAAATTAGTCTGCAGTTAAAAAAAAAAGAATAAAATATTACTGAATGAATCTTCCCAACAGGTGATTCCAGGTACATGGTCAAATATCCCGTTATCGTGATGTAGATTGTAGGTCATATCGCCCCAGCTGATATCTGACATTAAAGGAACAGGCCACTGTTTTTCCACACTGAGATCTGTTCGTACCTGAGTTTAGACGAGTTGATGTGTACCTGTCTGGTCCTCTCCCAGTATATTCCTATGGCTCCAAACGGGGTGAAGTTAGAAGCTCTTCCACAGACACAAAGACCAGACGGGTACGGATCAACTCGTCTAAGCTCAGGGAAGAACAGATCTCAGTCTGGAAGAACTGTTCCTTTAACCGATACCAAGAGACTTTCTTAAAAATGGCTGCAGTGAGAGAAGAAAATGTGTGGTCGTCTTTTTTCCATTGTCAGATCAACAAAGTCTTACCTTTCCTTCAACTTGAGCTCAAATCAGAGCCGGTGCTGGCCCTTCTGGGGCCCCGCCCGTCTGTGTGAGAACCACTAACCACCAAGTCCCCCTGAGACTAGTCTATTTCCCACCTTTTTAAAATGGTCCCATTCTCTCACCTCTGGTCCCTGACCCACAGTTTGGGAACCGCTGATGCAAAACTAACTGAAACCTGCACCTGACGGTTATTTCTGTCTGACCAATGAGAATCCGCCTGTGAGCAGCTCGTTTTAGACAGTCGCATTCAGAGAACCAGAGTTACTGTGAGTTACTGTGTGGATTCAACTCATCTTGAACAACGTGTTGATTACTCAATGTAACAACACCGTAGTTTGACTGAGAGGCGGGGCCCCCATGACACCTGCACAGTTTGCCTATTGGAAAAACCGGCTCTGGCTCAAAGTGAACCTACTGCAAAACAAGTGCTCGCTGACAGTGAGGTGAAGCTCCTCCCTTTGCCCCCCCAGTGTTGAATAACAACACCAGATGTTTTTGAAAAGCGTGGAGAACTTTAGGGGCTCCACCAGGCATTCCAGCGCCCCCCCCCCCCCCCCCCCCCCCTCAGCAGAGGTCCGGGGGGGGAGGGGGGGGAGAGGTCCGGGGGGAGCGCGGGGCTACGTGTTTGGAAAGAGGAATGACAGATTAGCTCCAGGTCCAGGTCCAAGTTATAAAACAGGCTCATGTTATTGTGCAGAGGAGCATAACTGAATACTATTACTGCAAAACAACACTAGAGTACACGGGATGAAGAGTAACCACCTCAAAATACTGCATCACTGAATACTAGTACTGCAAAACAACACTAGAGTACACGGGATGAAGAGTAACCACCTCAAAATACTGCATCACTGAATACTAGTACTGCAAAACAACACTAGAGTACACGGGATGAAGAGGAACCACCTCAAAATACTGGACGTAGTGGGACAGATGATGGTTGGAATTGGGAAAGGACCCACAATAGACACAAGGCCTCGGGGGGGGGGGGGGGGGGGGGGGCAGCTAACAGTCTCTACATCATCTCCACAACTCAGATCTCACTGGCCTGGAGACTAGATGGAAACTCCAACTGCTGCTGGTCAAGGTGAGGCCTCCAGGACTTCCCCTGGACATAAGGCGAGTCTCCAGGGAGTTTCAGATCAGCTCCCAGTTTTCCATATTTAATAAAAGGTTGTTGACATCAACAAAGGCACGTGCTAAAAATTGACTTATACAAGAATTTATGCTGAAATTACACTTTCACAATGATCTAATGTGGCATTTTCTGTGAGTTAACAAGCGGTAAAGTCACGGCAGTTACTGTAGAGACAGTTATTGTTGTTGTTTGTTGTGGTCAGGGGCGGACTGGCCACATGTCCATTCTGGAAGAGCACAGAAGGGCCACTGGTCTGGAATCTAAATCTTCCCCTTAACCAAGCTTTACCCAAATCTGAAGCTTAAAAGAAAAGCATCAAATAGCGGCGAAAATGAGGATGAACGCAGGAAAAAAACAACAATGAAAAAGCAACAAAAACATGATTAAAAAACAACAAAGCAATGAAAAAAGGAAAGAAAAAGCAAAATTGTCAAAAATTTGACAAAAACGAGGCCACAATGTGACAATGAGTCAGAGTCCAGGGCCGTTCTTTAGTCCCAGTCCTGGTCGTGGTTGGCTTTTGTCATCGTCTCCAGGGTCGGGCTGGGCAATTAATTGAATTTGAATCTAATCGCGAAGATTGATCTGAATAATTCATGCATTTACAGACCAACAGAAGGTTTGTCATCATTGTAGTGAGATATAGACTGGTGCTGTGGGGCTGACAAAAGCAGAACACCCCCTCTTTAAAGCAGAACACCCCCTCTTTAAAGCAGAACACCCCCTCTTTAAAGCAGAACACCCCCTCTTTAAAGCAGAACACCCCCTCTTTAAAGCAGAACACGCCCTCTTTAAAGCAGAACACCCCCTCTTTAAAGCAGAACACCCCCTCTTTAAAGCAGAACACCCCCTCTTTAAGCTGCAGTAAAGTCCATGAAATCAGCAGCTTTGGTAAAACGCTGTAAAAACATCAAGCTTCAGCTCACACACACGTCCAGGAGGATCAACCTGTGAGAGAAGATTCAAGAGCGGACTGCGGGGTTTGCATTCGTAACTCAATCCCCTCAGAGACACAGATCGACTTCTTTACAGAGGACACAGTATCACCAAACCGGCTCCACGGTTACAGGGACGCACATCAGAAAGAACATCCACGGTTACAGGGACGCTCATCAGAAAGAACATCCACGGTTACAGGGACGCTCATCAGAAAGAACATCCACGGTTACAGGGACGCTCATCAGAAAGAACCAGGTGCGTAAACAGACGCAGCCATGGCGACCGGCTTGGACGGAACTGAAAGCTTCGGTTCAGTCGCGATGAACCAGCGTTTGAAACTGAAGTTGTAAATAACGAGTGGATGAACAGAGTTTCTACAAAGACCAAACGCGGCCGCAAACATTTCCCATTGACTATTCATACACGGTTACGCAACAGGGGAGAAGAGTGCAGCGCTTTGGCAGCTCTGTCCGGCTCCATGATGATCACATACTGTTCTCCAGGAGAGCGGGGCCAGACGTCCAAACACATTAATCATTTAGCTTTTCCTCTGAGGCAATCAAAGGGTTTTTATTCAGTATTAAAAACTATTTAGGGACTGTACAGAGTTTAAAAATGTTATAGTTAGTATTTTCCTCCCCTTCATGTTCCTCCATGTCCTGATGTGTAGAACGAGCTCAGACCTGTTCACCACAACTGCCTCTAAAATCACTCAGAAAGTTGTTACGTCGGGTCTGAAGTGCCGTCATGCACGAGCTTAATATAGAAGCTGCAGTTACACGTGTGACCTGAGGTGGCAGTAGTGAGTATAAAATGGCAAACTTGCCTCTTTAAATGCTTATAACTTTGTTGCTTCTTGAGCTTTTTACCATATAGAGGCTGATCTCCTGTGACTACACTCAGACTGTAGCCCAGATGTTCTTCAGCTTCAGCCTGGAGTCACGGCTGCTCCATTATTGAAAAAATAATAATCACGTTTACTTTAGTCATAATTGAAATCCCGATTATTCAAATTCAAAAGATTATTTGTTGCCTTAAAAAAAGGTCCATCTTTATTTTATTTATTTATCAAAAAAACTTTCCATCCATCCATTTTCTTCCGCAGCGTCTCAGCAGACACGCCCAGACTTCCCGGTCCACACACACCTCCTTCATCTGACCCCGAGGCCACACCAGGCCACAGAGACATAGTCCCACCACCGTGTCCTGGGTCCACGAGGCCTTGTCCCACTAGGACATGCCTGGAACACCTCCCGCGGGAGGCGACCAGGAGGCATCCGGAACAGATGCCCGAGCCACCTCAGCTGCTCCTTTCCACGTGACGGAGGAAGTCAAAAAACTCAAGTTTGCGTCCTTTAAGGAGAGGTCCTTGTTTCACACCTGCCCCCTGCTGGCCAGCCCTCACACCTGCGCAAGCAAACTGAGCAGCGCGGCCTGATGACATCATCACACAGCGCCGTTTGTTTTTATGTCAGACAAAAGCACGAGCCGTGGCAGGTGAAATATGGAAAATAATCCCAGCGCCGTGAAATATAGATATTTTTCCGATGATGCTAATTTTGTGTTTGTTTAGCGCAATAATGGGATTCAGATGAGCTACACCTGGAGTGAGTGGACAGGTCAGGGATGGACTGACTCTCATGGTGATGTCATCCTCCCCAGGCTCGTCCTCCCACAGACTGTACCAGGCGGGGGTGTGGGCAGTGTTTTGTGGGTGGGTGGGGGCCGCCCTCCCCCCCCCCCTCTGTTGTTTTGCTGGTGCTGCATGGACAGTCTCCCTCTGTTTCCTCGGGACATGGACAGTGTTTACCTCCTGGGAGGAATAGTCTGACCTGCCAAAGCTCAGCATCTGAACCCCCCCCCGGACAGAGCACGTCTTCCAGTCTGGCTCCACTTCTGCAGAAAAAGTGTCGGGAACACAACAAAAAAGTGACAAAAACGTGACGAAAAGGCAAAAACCGTGACCGCAGTGAATACTGTAAGTGTGCTCTCAGCCTGGGCTTAAAGGAGCTGTACCTGATTTGTTTAGTCCTGCTTTAGTATTGTAAACTGAAACGACTGTGGGGAAAACGGTGCATCAAATTATAGTGAATTTCTCCACTGTGAGATCCATAAAGGATTATCTTATCTTATCTTAAAACATTTGTATACATTTGATGAACTTTCAGGCTTTTTTCTATATTTTTGATAAAAAATGACCCTGAAAAGTGACCCTGCAAGTTGTGAAATGTTCCTTTAAACTTGTCCCTGTAAAGAATGTGGATGCTACAAATATATAAGTAAAGTCAATCAAAAAATCTGGTGTGTTTCATATTCATAGTGGGATATTTTAAGAGAAAATACTTTTCTGGTCATTTTTAAGTTTCAGAGTTTGTTTCTGTGGCTTTATAGACCCTTTAATTGTCTGTAAACATTCGGAGCTGAGCTGGAGGCAGGAAGTTAGAATCCCATCTATTTCCATTGGAGCTGTTGTCATGGCAACAATAAACAAATGTTTTTGGAAATATCAAATAAACCTCATTTTATCGTCTCGAATGTGGTTCCTCTAGGTCTGGCTCCTTCAGCCACAACAAGACCACATGTTTTAGTTGTAGTTTTACACTTGTAATCGCTGGTTTTCGTTTAATCTTATTTCTCTTGATCACTTCCTGCCTCCAGATTTTTTATTTGTTCATTTGAGCAGTTAAAATTCTGCTCAAAAGGAGTGGGCCGAAGCAAAAGCTTATAGACGCCCACCCCGAAATCATTACAATAAAAGTGTATATCACAACAATAGTACCAAAGAACATATTACAAAGTACTAGAGCCTTGGAACACGGCATGCACACACGTGAACACAACGTACCCGTCTGTGATTTAACACATTATGATACAATGATACATTAAGCAACATCATAATTGGATTTGCCTCCTTAGCGAGGAACCTGTTACTGTTTTAACACGGACCACCCTTACAAAGCACTTAAGGGAATGTTCATGTATTTAACAGAATTTAGCAGAAGAGAAGCGCAGCACAACTACAACAACAGTCTCGTTACCTGTACAATGTTTGTACAAAGCAAGTTACAAACGGCGAACGATTGTCAGTCGAATGGTTATCAATGTCATCAATCAATACCAATGAATTCTGTAATATGTAGTAAGTATTTAAGCCCTGCATAGTGTAGTGCGTTAAAAAGCCAGGGTGTCGAGCGGGCTAGTTGAAGAGGGCGTTAGCTCCCCATCAACAAACCCCCACCCAGCTGCCCTAACATCTGTTTTTTTTTTTTTTTAGAAGATGTTCCTGTACTGTGAGGTGCATTAAAAGACGAGGTTCATGAGCCCGTTGGGAGGGGCCTCTCTGCAGATTTGTAGCTCGCCTGCCCTAATTCACTATTTGCTATTATAAACAATAGAATGACAACCGTTCAGAGCAGCAAATTGATCCTACTGCTCCCCCTAGTGTCAACGTGTTTCTTCTTCTCTGTACTTTTCAAAAATCTTTTGTTTGTATCTATATTTGAACAGGTTAAGGTTTGGACATCGTTTCATCTGATGTCACTGATGATGTCACTGATGATGTCAGCAGTTAAAGGGTCTATAAGGTCTTGAATAATATCGTTTATCGTGATAGTTTCCTGCCTCAACATATGGAACTTCAGATTTTGTTTTGGTGACAGGCCGACGTCTCGGTGCCGTGAAACAGAAAGAGGAAGATCGCACTGAGCCAGCAGAGCTCTGAGTAACCAGGAGCTTCCACAGGTCGGATCCCCATCAGAAAAGATGATCCTTTTAGTGTTGCCATGGTGACGACGCCCCTCCCCATGTTCAAACACACAATAGTTTGATGGAAACCTCTGGAATTCGGCTCGTTATTTCTTAATCTCAGAACTTTAGGGGACCCGCGGCGTATCCTTCACTATGTTGCCACGGCGATGACCAAAATGTCCCTTATTATCCCAGTGAGGAAAGTTTCCTGGATTGTTACTGGAGTTTCTCAGAGTCAACAACAAAATGATGTTGTCCATGAAGATCCTCCAACACAATGAAGACACTGACACTGAGATGCAACAGTGTGGAGGCTGATGTGTTTACTGAGATTCCCTCAGACCAACGTGTGTGTCACTGCCACAGACCTCACTGTTACTTTTACAGCACGTTTAATCATTTTCTCTGATTAAAAACATTTTTATAACAGTAAATTATTTTAAAAGCTTCTATAAAACAAATCGTCCATGATGGAAATAAAGTCCTCGAAGCTTCACAGTGAAGCTAATGCTAAAAACATGCTGCTCACACAGACACTTCAGGAGCATCAGGATCCGTCTGTCAAAGCTTTTTTCTCCTTTTCCACAGACAGAGGCTGTTACAACATCGCCCTCTGCTTTAAAGGGGGGGTATTATGCAAAAGCTTTCCATCATGTTTTTCTGTCACTCCCTCATTAAAAACATGGCTGAAGTGTTGCCTTGGCACATTCACGTATTTCTGAGTAATCTGTAAAAACTCTGATGGCGGCCATTTTAGGGATAGGTTTGCCTGAGTCCTCCTAGGAACGCCCCCACCTCCTGGAGACGCCTCCGAGCTTTGGTCACCAGCCGAGTAACCAACCACTGCTCCTCAGCAGAACCCCCTCCCCACTGATGCCACAGACAGCGTGTGGAGGGGGCGTGTCTAAAGGCTCAGAGGTTCTTAAAGAGACAGAGGCCTATTTCAAGACATTCACTACAGCCATTTTGAGAGAGACATTTTATACAAGGCAGTTATTCTAATTTACTGCATTTACAGACCAGCAGAAGGTTTGTCATCATTGTAGTGAGATATAGACTGGTGCTATGTGACTGACAAAAGCAGAACACGCCCTCTTTAAAGCAGAACACCCCCTCTTTAAAGCAGAACACCCCCTCTTTAAAGCAGAACACCCCCTCTTTAAAGCAGAACACCCCCTCTTTAAAGCAGAACACCCCCTCTTTAAAGCAGAACACCCCCTCTTTAACCTCTGCTTCACAGTTTGCTGATCAGAGGCTGCTTTCTAAAAGCAGAGATCATTTCCCATGGAGCTTCAGCTGCTCTGAGGGACAGGGAGACGACAGGAACGACACTGAAACACCTCATCAACAACTTCTCACAGACGTTCACTCACTCTGGTGGATTCATTATGTAATCTAATACCTAGTGTAATCTAATACCTAGTGTAATCTAATACCTAGTGTAATCTAATACCTAGTGTAATCTAATACCTAGTGTAATCTAATACCTAGTGTAATCTAATACCTAGTGTAATCTAATGCCTACATCTGCAAAAGAAAATGTATTTTATTTGATTAAATGTTTGTATTAAATTCTGGGTAACTTCAGCTTCCTGCATAGTTAATGAGGAGCTGTTGGTTTGGAAAAGCAACACCACGAGCTTCGTGCAAAATAAAACAGACTTAAGTTCATCATATGTTTACATGAGGAAGGCTCCGTGCACTGAGCCGGTTGGTCGGCATGACTCCTCGTAGCTGCGCATGTGCAGAACCATCCAGTCAGTTACGTTCAGCCATCGAGTTCTGCTTTTTTGGCAAATAACATGATTTCATCCATTTAACTGTGGAATGAGGCTATTCTACATGTAATGAGTCATGACGCAGCCGCTAAAACAATTTGCCTTTAAACATCTGTCTGTTGAATATATAGAATCTTAAAGCAAGAGCGTTTAGATGTAATAAAAGTCTTTAGACACATAATATTATGCAAAACAAAAAAACCCGTGTGATGCCAATGCAGGCTTCAGTGCACTGGCATCACAGAGCAGTGGGCTCGTTAGCGCCTCCTGAGGGTCACAGGGGGACAGTGACCCAGAGCGTGAGGGCGTCTCATCCTTTCCTTTGTTATTCAATATTAAAACTATCCGTGAAAATGAACTCAGTGCACGTGAGCAGCAGATCCATGTCCTACACTGACTATGGTGTGATTTATGTATTTCTTACTGTTTTCCAAGTTTTGTTTCTTTTTGACTGTTTTGTAAATGCAGTTTTATGTTTCATAAGACGAGCAATGCCTTTGTGGGAGCGAACGCGGATCCTGATGAAGAATAAAGAACAATGTAAACATGGAAACAGTTCACAAAAATGCAAATCTGACTTTCAAATAAACAATTCTCACAACTAATGTGGCCGACGTGACTCTTACACAGAAACATTTATTCTGAAGTTGAGCCTCTTGAACCCGAGCCACAAACATGTCCAGAAACACAACAATAACAATAGAAAAGTGACCGACACACAGGGCCGGGTTAGAGCAAAACGGGCCCCAGGGCTGAAGTTTTTTCAGGGCCCCCAAAATCGATCAATATTGATTTATGAGGCGCCTTAACAACATCTGCACATGTGCTGCACATCTGTGGATTTCTCTCTCTCTAAATGAAGGATCAATGACATGTTTTATTTGAACATCCAGGAGTGACTCTTAAACTCAGTATTAGTACAAACATTGTATTAGTACGACAACAATGACAAATCTGTGACAAAAACAGTTTAACATAATGAGCCCAAACAGCTCTGTGGCCCTCGCGGAGGAACCTCTGCTGCTGCCAGACTGGTGGGGGCACATTTAAAAGGGGGGTCTGGGGGGGGGGGGGAGAGCTTTTTATATTTATGGTGCAGATTTATTTCCAAGTGTCAACTCAGTGAAAATGGTTTAGTCTCGGGTAAAAAAAATCCACACACACACACACACACACACACACACACACACACACACACACACACACACACACACACACACACACACACACACACACACACACACACACACACACACACACACACGCACACACGCACACACTCACACACACAAAGCCACAAAAAAAGTAACACAAATGAGATGCAGTGATGAGAGCACAAGAAATAAAGCAACAAAAAATGTGACAAAAACGTGCAGGAAAAGCAAAAGCACAACAATAAAAGCAACAAACCCCAGACTAAAGAGAGATGAAAAAAAGCAACAACAAATCAACAAGACAGAGCAACAAAACGGAGACAAAAATGCGATGAATAATGTGACAAAAAGTGACAGTTGTGTCGGTCTGACATGTGAAATGAGGATGAAGAGGTTAGAGGATGAAGAGGTTAGAGGATGAAGAGGTTAGAGGATGAAGAGGTTAGAGGATGAAGAGGTTAGAGGATGAAGAGGTTAGAGGATGAAGAGGTTAGAGGATGAAGAGGTTAAGAAAGTGTGAACCTTCTAAAGTATCGAGTCAAAGAGAGAAAGTCCCTGTAGCCCCTGAGGTTCCCCTTTGGCCCCGCTCCTTTTGCTCCTTTTCCACGTTTGTCCCGCATCAAACCGAACACATTCCGCACCCCCCTCCCAAACACCCAGATGTGTTGATTTCTTGTGTGTGTTGCGCACGTGCAGCTCGCTCTTACCTCCGAAGGCGCAGAGCAGCGCGGCCAGGCGGAGCAGCGCGTGCAGCGGGTCCATGCTGTGCGAGGGGCGCGGAGTGAGTGCGGAGCCGGGGGTCCCTCCGCCCGAGCATCCCTCTGTCCCGGGACCCCCCCCCTCTCTCTCTCTCTCCTGCCTCCTAATGGTCAGGACGGGACCACAGAGGGAGGGGGGGTTTGCGGGTCCGCTGGGAGAGATGTTTCACAGCCTCGTGGAAAATGTGTTTTATGGCGCGCGCGCATCCGGGATACAAGCGCGAAAAAAAGAAACAAACGCATTGATTAAAACATTTCAAAGATTCTCTGTATTTGTCCTGATACAAAAGTAAAACGCATTAACGATGTGTTTTTTTTATAGAGGAGGGGAGAGGTGTGCGCCATCTGCTGGTGACTGAGCGGAAGTGCAAGTCTGATCACAGCTTAGACTCATATGTGCAGATTTTTATCTACTAGGCCTATGAATTCTTGATACTTTTTGCCTTAATAAATACTATATAACGTAGACAATATACATGAATACAAATACAATTGAAAAAATAAATAAATAGTGCTTAAGCCTTTCTTGTTTAGGGCCCTTTTCCCCAAAATGCTCTACATGTGTTTATCTGGGTTTAACTCGGCCTCTACAAGGGGCACATGGCTAATCTTGGTACCAAAATAAACTTTATCCTTGGGACTTTTTGTTTCAGTGAAAAATAATTTAAAAAAAATACAGTTTGTAGGTTAAAATTAGATTGAAACAGAAAAATCAAAATTCCGCCTGAATGAAAAACACATGTTTGCACCAAAAAATTCTCTTTCTCCGTCTGTGCTGAAGCGAATAAGAACAGAAATGGAAATAATCAATATAATGTGTGCTCCCTGTGGTCAGCAAAACACCAGCAGGTCAAAACACTAAAGCTATACATGCTTTATTCAAATAAAAAGTCCAGGCGGAATCTGACTGGGCCAAATTGTGCCAAATTAAAAAAAATAAGAATATTTTTGTACTTTTTCTTTTTTTTTTTTTTTTTTTTTTTTTTACAGAAATTAAGTATTTTAGTCATAGGGACATATCGGGTCACAACATTGTATTCCCCGTCGAAAAATGAACACCATTTTTTCCAAAAACATGACACAACAGCATTTATTTGTCACTGACCAAAATATGTACAACGAATTATGACAAACTGACACATTGTGGCTGTTTGAGGATCTGTTGATTGGAAACTGGAGGGGATGAATGTGTTGCTGAGAGTCTGAACACGGAGAGGTGAAAAACATGACTGACAGTATTTGTATGCGAAGGTTATGGTCCTGGAGATGCAGACACAAGGGGGCGGAGCCAAATATGGCTCTTTAGAACTTAAGGGGTTAAATAAAATAAAGCATAATAAAGAACTCAAATCAGGTACAGAGACATGGTCACCAAACCTCACCAAACCGACCGACTGAAACACCTCGAAGCAGAGGCGGGCAGTACTCAGTTACCGTCACTTATTGTACTTAGCTTATTGAAGTAATTGTACTTCTTTTACTCCCCGTTTCTACTTGAGTAATATTATAATATTAATGTTAAATATATTGTATTTGGAAACAAGGAAGTAAACACAGACATAAAAAGGGTGGAACAAAGTGTTTGGGAATCAGTGTCGCTGATCAGTTAAAGGAGCTGCACCTGGGCCCATGTTCTGCATCGTGAAAAGACCGAGGGCCGAGTCGCCTGTTCGGCTTCACCCAAATCTAAAAGCTTCTGGACTGGAGTTTACAGGCCGATGGGGCAGCTCCTCATTTGAAAGCCAAGACCTACAACACTGATCGTAACTTTTGTTTTCATAGTTTATTTGTTGTGTTTCATGTGTTGTGTTGCTTTTCGGTCATTCTTTTTGTTGCGTTTTCATCCTGTGTCGACACTTTTCAAGCCTTTCGATTTGGGTAAAGCCAAAACTGGGGGAAATGCGCTTGGTTCAGGTGTGAGATTAACAGAGAGACTCGATCTCTGACGTTGCTGTAAACACTGATGTTTGTGGGAAAACAGCGTGAATCAAATAAAACATTTCTATCAATTTCATTGTTTTTGTGAAAAGTTGTGGAATGTGCTGTAAACGTGTCCCTGTAGAATGTGGACAAAAACTAACATTTGAATTTAGTGGCTTCCTCGTTCATTGTTTGTGATAAAAATAAAATAAAATAAAAACAGGTACAGGGCCTTTAAGTTGTAAAGTGCACATAAATACACTAAAGACTACGATTTCTAAACGTATTGCTTAACTGTGTAAAATCCAAAAGCATTAAATACACTGTACAACTCCCTCATCCCTCCATACCTGAGCTACTGTGTGGAAATACCTATAAAACTAATATACAACTTATCTTAGTACAAAGAAAGCAATAACAGTGATCAGAATATAAGATCTTTACACAGATGTGATACACGGCTCAGCCTCCGGCTTCATCAGTGTTTACACGAGATGCTTCAAATAAAAGAATCGAGACACAAACTCAGAGGAACAGATCTGCTACAAAAACCTGAAGACTAAGACTAAGAGGAGGTGTTTTAAAGGAGAACGGTTTATACTAAAGGCTCCGAAAATATTAAAGCCTTTAAGAAAAAGTATAAGTTAAACATGATGTAGTTTAGATCATTAGAAAAGAAGTTGATCGGATGCAAAAAAAAATTCGATGCGTTTCCATTATTGGTATAAAAGATCTACACTTTACTAATATACTACTACTACTATTACTACTACTACTACTACTACTACTACTATTACTACTACTATTATTACTACTACTACTACTACTAATAATAATAATAATGCTACTACTACTACTACTACTACTACTACTACTACTACTACTACTAATGATAATAATAATAATTATTATTATTATAATAGTGGTCAAACCGCCTTTGCTCTGCCCCGTCAGACCTTGGAAGCTCAGCTGAAGGGCCTGGTCGGTGCTTGGATGGGAGACCGTTTGGTAACACCAGGAAGCCTAGCGCATGTAGTGAGTGGTGGGTGGGGGTCGGAAGGGCCGATGGCGCAGACTGGTTGCCTCGCTTCCGTCAGTCTACCCCAGGGCAGCTGTGGCTACAATAGTAACTTACCACCACCAGGTATGGAGTGAATGAATCACACAATGTAAAGTGTCTTTGAGTGTCCAGAAAAGCGCTATATAAAACCGATGCATTATTATTATTAATATACTACTACTACTAATAATAATCTAATAATACTACTACTACTACTACTACTACTACTACTACTAATAATAATAATAATAATTGTAGGAGCCATAAGTAAAGTAAGGGCGCTGTCACTATGACTGGGTTGTGACGTGCGGGGTTTGAGGTCACGGAGTTTTCTTAAGGCTCTCACCTTTTTGAGAATGAAACCAGTGAGGGGGGCGGGGTCACTGTGGTTTTTGTTGACCGTTCGTTTAACACATTATTTCACCTGGATTACATGCAGTACGTGCGCACTGTTACATCTGCTTTGTATATCAATCAAAGTCACTCTTTTAATTAAATGCAACTTAAACGCATTTGGTTGAACTCTGTGCTTCTGTGCAGCGCGTCATACAAATAGACCGAACCCGAGGTTTTTCCTCTCCAGCGACAATAGGACTTTGAGTCGCTACAATAATAGTACTACTAACAAACTAATAAACTAACAAACTAATAAACTACCGATTCCGATTCCTTTTAAGAGCACATCATAAAGATTAATATGTTATCATGAGCACCAATCAGTCAATATAATACCTTTCATGAATAAATGCAGAGTGTGTTATGTATTATTCATGCACATTGACACAAGTAATACTACATGGGTTGTGGTGATGGTGATGATGATGATGATTATGATGAATAACAGTGATACTAACGTGGTAATAAATAAGGCATAAGGAAAAAAAAATAAAAAAAAATAAAATGATACACTTGTTATAAAGTGTAAAATACTGTGATTGTTGATTTAATGTACTGCATTGTTGCATTTGATGTAAATATGTAACCATATGTTATTATTGCAACCACCTTATTATTGAAGTGAATAGGGGGCGGGAGTTAATAAGCTTGTCTTCTTCCCACTCCTTTTCGAGCTAGAATGCTGTTTTTGTTGTTGTAATTATTATTATTGTTTTTCTCGCTTTTGTGTCTGTTTTGTGTAGCTCGAAATAAAATATTCAATCAAAACTACTACTAATAATATACTACTACTACTACTAATAATAATATATTATTACTACTACTAATCTACTACTATTAATAATAATAATAGTAATAAACTACTAACAAACTAATAAACTACTACTAATAAACTAACAAATAAACTACTACGGGTTTTTTTCTCCCCTCTTTTCAGACATGTTGGTGTAAATTCTGCAGTAGTATAATAGAAAATATCTTAATTAATAAAAAAATAATTTAAAAAACACCGATAAACCACAAGAAGCAAATGCTGCACTGTGATTGGATAGATGCACCGAATGGGCGGGGCACAACCAGGAAGTAAACAAACCCGCGGCGGAGGAGGATGGCGCCGCTCGATTCATTCGTCTCCGAGTAGATTTTTGGACATAAAACATTGATGTTAAAGTGACTGAGCGGAGGCGGAGATGCAGAACACGAGGAAACGCAGAGGTCCCGGGGCACAAACACCGGACAGGTCAGTGGGAAAGACCGGAGAGCCGAGTCTGAGCGCGTGTCAACAACTGCAGGAGCTCAGCGGGAAACGGTTACTCACGTGACGCTGCACTTCTGTTCATCACGGGACCCGTTCTGTGGTTAATATCTGAATATCTGAATACTGGGACTGAAAAACAGCCCTGGACTCTGTGGAAGTGTCGCATTTACTCTCATTTTTACGCCAAATACATAATTACCTCTTACCGCCCGCCTTAAAGGGGCTAGAAGTGAGTCATTTTATACTCACTACTGCCACCTCAGGTCTTATGTGTAACTGCAGCGTCTGTATTAAGCCTTACACCTTTGTGAGTGACAGGATTTTAGAGGCAGTTGTGGTGAACAGGTCTGAGCTCATTCTACACATTACGACATGGCTGGAAAATACTTAGTTTTATCATGTAAACTCCTTATAGTCCCTTTAACTGTCTCCAGTTCGGCTTTACCCAAATCCAAAGGCTTCTTGACTGGAGAGCAACACTGTAGCGCCTCATTTGAAAGCCAGAATCTAGAAAAGTGGTGGCAACTTTTATTCACGTTGTCGCTGCATTTTTGTTTTTGTCGCTTTTTCTGTTGTGTTTTCATCTCTTGTTTTTCGGGGGGTTTTTCATGTTGTTTTTTCATTGCTTTGTCGTCACGTTTTCGTCACATTTTGTTGTGTTGTCACTTTTTTGTTGCGGCCCAGTGCATGATGGGAAAACGCCCACCTGTCCTCACGCTCAGGTGATTGGATACGAGTCTGTGTGATCACAAACGTGCTCCTCGCCCCCTCCCCTCTCCTCTTTAGATCTGAACAAATAGGCAAGGCAAGTTTATTTGTAGAGCACAATTCATACACAAGGCAATTCAAAGTGCTTCACAGTTGAAAACAAATAGAATCAATAAAAACATCAACAAAAAATTAATCAATTACAGTTAAAGGCGAGAGTGCAGATAAAATACATTCAGTCATTTGCATCGGTAAAAAGAACTGTTTTCAGCCTGGATTTGAACATTGTCAGAGTTGAGGCCTGTCTCACATCCTCGTGAAGACTGTTCCAGATTTTAGCTGCATGAAACTGAAACGCAGCCTCACCGTGTTTAGTCCTGACTCTGGAACCACCAGGAGGCCCCTCCCCTCCCTGAGATGGTTCATACGGCTCTAACATGTCAGAGATGTACTTTGGAGCTAAACCATGAAAAGACTTGTAACAAGCAGAGCTGTTTTAAAGTCTATTCTCTGAGTGACAGGAAGCCAGTGCAGAGACCGGAGCACTGGACTAATATGGTTGTATTTCCTGGTTCTTGTCAGGACTCGAGCAGCAGCGTTCTGGATGTTCTGCAGCTCTGACAGCTCGTTTAGAGAGGCCAGTGAGCAGCCGTTACAGTATCTAACCTGCTGGAGACAAACACATGGATAAGTCTCTCTAAGTCTGGTTTTGACACTATTCCTCTGATCTTAATGTTTTTCAGATGGTAAAAAGCTGCTGATGTTGTTGCTTTGATGTGGCTGTTTAAGTTCAGGTCTGAGTCCATGATTACTAGATTTCTAACCTGTTTTTTTGGTTTTAGAGAGAGAGACTCAAGGTGACTGATAACACTTTGTCTTTGTGCCTGTGGGACAAAAACAATTATCTCAGTTTTGTCTGAGTTTAGCTGGAGAAAGTTGTTTTGCATCCAAATAAACTATGACTGAAACTATTAAAGTTCTGCATCGCCCCTAAAATAGAGCTCATGTTTGATGCTCTTACAGAACAAACTCGTGATTTAAAAGGACGTGTTTTATCTCAGAAACTTGAACAAACGAATGGGAAAGTTTCCTCTGATGAAGAATGACGTCTCTGGAGTAAAGGAAACAGAGCAGGAGGTGAAGGACTTTTATTTACGATAAACTTTAAATGAACGCGATGGAGCAGAATGCACAGTCCAGCTACGAGGGTGCAGCCAAAAATAAAAAAAGTAAAGGAGATAATTTCTCACGTGTCTTCTCATTATAGACACGTCATCGCTCTATAATGTTTAAAATCTGTAAGGCCTTTTCTAATCTAATCCTTGTCACAATATAATTACACGTTTTTCTTAAAGAGGGGGTGTTCTGCTTTAAAGAGGGGGTGTTCTGCTTTAAAGAGGGGGTGTTCTGCTTTAAAGAGGGGGTGTTCTGCTTTTGTCAGTCCCACAGCACCAGTCTATATCTCACTACAATGATGACAAACCTTCTGTTGGTCTGTAAATGCAGTAAATTAGAATAACTGCCTTGTATAAAATGTCTCTCTCAAAATGGCTGTAGTGAATGTCTTGAAATAGGCCTCTGTCTCTTTAAGAACCTCTGAGCCTTTAGACACGCCCCCTCCACACGCTGTCTGTGGCATCAGTGGGGAGGGGGTTCTGCTGAGGAGCAGTGGTTGGTTACTCGGCTGGTGACCAAAGCTCGGAGGCGTCTCCAGGAGGTGGGGGCGTTCCTAGGAGGACTCAGGCAAACCTATCCCTAAAATGGCCGCCATCAGAGTTTTTACAGATGACTCAGAAATACGTGAATGTGCCAAGGCAACACTTCAGCCATGTTTTTAATGAGGGAGTGACAGAATAACAGGATGGAAAGCTTGAAAAAGTCAATTTTGCAGAATATCCCCCCTTTAAAGTAGATTAAACACATTTTGAATAGAAGAATCAGGCTTAACGCTGACTTGAGGCTAAAGAAAGACTTGACTTGACTCGACTTGACCCCATGACCAACTGACTTGGACTTGACTCGAGACTTGCATTAAGTGACTTAGTCCCACCTCTGTTTATAAGTTTAGGCGCCGCCCCCAACAAATCACCGTATTCAGACCCTAAAATACCCGTTTTGTTTTAGCTTTAACTTTGATAAAAAATTGATGAAAAAATGACTAATTGTGACCAAAAAAATACAAAAATGTGACAAAAAAATGACAAAAATGTGATAAAAATTTGACCAAAAAATGACAAAAATTTGATAAAAAATTGACAAAAAAATGTCAAAAATGGATGAAAAAATGACAAAATTGTGACAAAAAAATAATAAAAAAAATTGACAATTTGACAAAAAAATTACAAAAATTGACGAAAAAATACAAAATTGTGACAAAAATATGATAAAAATTTGACAAAAATGCCATCAGAGTTTGTACAGATTACTCAGAAATACGTGAATGTGCCAAGGCAACACTTCAGCCATGTTTTTAATGAGGGAGTGACAGAATAACAGGATGGAAAGCCCCTTTAACTACTTTGTTCTTTAGAGTGCTGTGATTTCTTGCTTTCCACCTGCAATGTTTGCTCAAGTGCGTTTCATTTCATGGCGATCGGAAACAGGTCCAGCCGACAGAAGGTCAGCTTCATACTCTTCATCCATGGCCTCGTTCTTTGGATCGTTCTTTTCTTGAGGCTGCAGTGAAAGGCTTTGCAGATCTGCTTTTCCACAGAGGTCATTGCGCAACAGCCTTTTTATGGCCGTACTTTCCCCGCGGAGTCTGAGCAGCAGGAAATTGCTCAATGCAGACGTGAAGTGAAAAGACTGCAAGGCCAGACTCCACACACAAAAGGACATGTCTTTTCTCTTTCAGCGGCGCTAAAACTTTACATACGTGTGCTACGACACATGTAACACCAGAACTAAACTAAACTAAATAAACAATGGGCAGTCCATGTCCCACAGTTTGAGAACCACATGTCTTGTACCTTCACTTATACGGTTACAGCTTCATCATCTAAGTGAGGGTATCGGAAAAAACATCTTTAGATCCAAGTTTTTGACGCCTGTTGGTCCAGGGACGGCTTTAACCTCTTAACCCCCGCCTGAACCGAGAGGATCTTTTTCCTCACATCACATTTTTTTTCCATCATTTTTTGGTTGGGTATTCAACTCATTTATGTCACATTTTTTTGTTAATTTTTTTATAATTTTTTTGTCACATTTTTGTCATTTTTTGTCAATTTTGTATCATTTTTTTATAATTTTTTTGTCAAATTTTTTACCAAATTTTTGTCACATTTTTGTCAAATTTTTATTATTTTTTTGTCACATTTTTATCACATTTTTGTCATTTTTTTTCAATTTTTTATCAATTTATTATAATTTTTTAATAATTTTTTTGTCACATTTTTATCATTTTTTTTTCACTTTTTCGTCAATTTTTTATCAAATTTTTGTCACATTTTTGTCATTTTGTCGTTAATTTGTTATCACATTTTTGTCACATTTTTGTCACATTTTTTGTCACATTTTTATTATTTTTTTGTCACATTTTTATCACTTTTTCGTCAGATTTTTATCAATTTTTTGTAATTTTTTTGTCACATTTTTCTCAATTTTTTATCAATTTTTATCATTTTTTTTTTTACATACTGAGATATGTTCTTACCTGAGCTTAGACGAGTTCATGTGAACCTGTCTGGTCTTCACGCGTGTCCTCAGTCACGTAAACACAGCGCAGACGGCGTTAGCATTTAGCCTCTCCTCCTCTATAGCTCCAAACCAGATGAAGATAGAAGCTACCGAGCTCTTCCACGTTTAAATATGGTTACGTGAAGGGTTCCACTACAAAGTATAATTACGCCAAATGAAACAATGTGGATTTTCTAAGCGGATTTTATAGTTTAGTTTAGTTTAGTTTAGTTTATTTGAGCAACAGATGCATACAGGTGTAGTATACATAAAACATGCAGAATTTTTCACAACATAAGAGGTTAGTGCTGCTCAAAGGGAGTAGGAAGAAGTTAGTTATAACTTATAAGCTTATAACTTAAACTACTGCTCACGGCACAGTCATTTTTAATGTATATTCAGGCTTTAACCATGAGATCTATGCGGCAATTCCAGACTGAGGAATTGCCTTAGTAGCAAATTAAATCAACAAACGGCTCCTCTTAGCAAATCCCAACAGTAAAGTAATAATTCATGACGTTTTTGTGTTGCACTTGCATAAGGTTGAAGCTGCACATTCTGGACATCACATAATAAATCCAGATTCATAACACACTTCTCATTATCGGATCAAAATAACAAAGACAATTCACAGTTCAGGAACAGATGATTCATTAGTTTTGCAGACTTTTCCAGTATTTGCTTTCTGTACATTATTTTAAATTGTACTACAGTTGAATGCATTTTTAAATCCTCTTCTCAGGAGTTCCAGAGGTCGACTCCACTTCGTGTAACAGACAGACTTATCACATTCTGGAACCTGAAAACACCCCCTCGTATCGATCTCACTGTGTTGATCTTTTCTCAGTTCTCCGGCTGCTTCGAAGGATCACTCGCCGCAGAAGCAAACGCGGTTCCACCTGGACCTGTGGCTCAGCCTGACTCTGCAGAACTGGATCCTGGACTTCGGGAGGCCCATTGCCATGGTAACGGGGCGGGCTCACAACGACGGCCTTGTTCTGCGCTGAATGGGGAGATGAAACATGTGAAGGTCGCTGACAGAAGCCTTGTGTCTTTTCTGTCATTTTTAGATCGTCCTTCCTCTGGAGTGGTTCCCGCTCAACAAGCCGAGCGCCGGAGACTATTTCCACATGGCCTACAACGTCATGACGCCGTTCATCCTGCTCAAGGTGAGGGGCGGGGCTTAGGTCGTTCATCCTGCTGAAGGTGAGGGGCGGGGCTGAGGCGCGTCATGAGGCACTGTGACAGTAAAGGACTGTTGAATAATGACCATTTAGAACGACAACAATGAATGAGAAAGGAGGACGATGTTGTTTCCGGTCTGTCCCTCTGAAGTATCTACTAAACATGAATGTCCTCCTGAATAAATCAGCCCCATGTCCCCTTTACAGCGCCCCCTGCTGTTACTGCAACACTGACACATTTTACATGGGATTGGTCGACCACTATTAAAATACATTTACTTAAAATGTAGTGGAGTAAAAGTAACAAGTTCTCCAGTGAAGTCCAGATCCTCTGAAGCCCTAAAGCAGAGGGATCTCCAGAGGGACCTCCAGAGGGATCTCCAGAGGGATCTCCAGAGGGATCTCCAGAGGGATCTCCAGAGGGATCTCCAGAGGGACCTCCAGAGGGACCTCCTGTGGGACCTCCTGTGGGACCTCCTGTGGGGCGTCATGTCCCGCTCCAAACACCTAACCCCCGTCTCTCCTCCTCTGCAGCTGATGGAGCGCGGCCCCCGGACCGTCCCGCGCTCCGCACTTTACCTCTGCATCATCACCTTCGTCATGGGGGCCAGCATTCACCTGGTGGGGGACTCCATCAACCACCGCCTCCTGCTGAGCGGATACCAGCTGCACCTGTCCGTGCGAGAGAACCCCATCATCAAGGACCTGAAGCCGGCCTCTCTGGTACGAACGCCGTTATGAAGTCAGTCTGAGAGTAAACTGTGGGCATTTATGTGATATGTTGTACCTCTACTACTGTGGAGGATTTTACCAACCCGGAACACAAGATGCCTGGATTCAGTTAACTCCGCCCCCTCTCAGAACAGTAGTAGAAATATAAATAAAAGGCTAACACACACATGCTAGCATTTACTTCCTGCTCTGGCCGCTCCATCGGGTGTTCTTCTTGTGGGAATCTCGCTGGTTTTAAAATTTTAATCCACTTTGGTTCTGGCGAAGGTTCACAAACATCCATCATTTCTTTATTTCTTTATTTAAGGATCCCCATTAGTCTTTACCAACGCAAAGACTACTCTTCCTGTTCTCATTCAAAAAAACATACAGTCAAAGGGTAATTTATACAACACACATCGACAATACAGATTTCCTCATTCAAATAATTGAGGTAAGAAAAAAATAAAACAAGGTGTATTACAATACTCAAAGCAACATTAAGTCAGATTATTTATTTGTATTTGACTGATTACATGTTTCTTTAGATTTATTTTTCTTTCTTTCTCTCTCCCTCCTTCTTTCCTCCCTCTCTTTCTTTCTTTCTTTCTTTCTTTCTTTCTCTTTCTCTCTCTCTCTCTCTCTCTCTCTCTCTCTCTCTCTCTCTCTCTCTTTCTCTCCCTCCCTCCCTCCCTCCCTCCCTCCCTCCCTCCTTTCTTTCTTTCTCCTTTCCTTTCCTTTCCTTTCCTTATTCCTTTCCTTATTCCTTTCCTTATTCCTTTCCTTATTCCTTTCCTTTCCTTATTCCTTTCCTTTCCTTATTCCTTTCCTTATTCCTTTCCTTATTCCTTTCCTTTCCTTATTCCTTTCCTTTCCTTATTCCTTTCCTTATTCCTTTCCTTATTCCTTTCCTTATTCCTTTCCTTATTCCTTTCCTTTCCTTATTCCTTTCCTTATTCCTTTCCTTATTCCTTTCCTTATTCCTTTCCTTATTCCTTTCCTTATTCCTTTCCTTTCCTTATTCCTTTCCTTATTCCTTTCCTTATTCCTTTCCTTATTCCTTTCCTTATTCCTTTCCTTATTCCTTTCCTTTCCTTATTCCTTTCCTTATTCCTTTCCTTATTCCTTTCCTTATTCCTTTCCTTATTCCTTTCCTTATTCCTTTCCTTATTCCTTTCCTTTCCTTATTCCTTTCCTTATTCCTTTCCTTATTCCTTTCCTTATTCCTTTCCTTTCCTTTCCTTTCCTTATTCCTTTCCTTATTCCTTTCCTTTCCTTTCCTTATTCCTTTCCTTATTCCTTTCCTTATTCCTTTCCTTATTCCTTTCCTTATTCCTTTCCTTATTCCTTTCCTTTCCTTTCCTTTCCTTATTCCTTTCCTTATTCCTTTCCTTTCCTTTCCTTATTCCTTTCCTTATTCCTTTCCTTATTCCTTTCCTTATTCCTTTCCTTATTCCTTTCCTTATTCCTTTCCTTTCCTTTCCTTTCCTTATTCCTTTCCTTATTCCTTTCCTTATTCCTTTCCTTATTCCTTTCCTTATTCCTTTCCTTATTCCTTTCCTTATTCCTTTCCTTATTCCTTTCCTTATTCCTTTCCTTTCCTTATTCCTTTCCTTATTCCTTTCCTTATTCCTTTCCTTTCCTTATTCCTTTCCTTATTCCTTTCCTTATTCCTTTCCTTATTCCTTTCCTTATTCCTTTCCTTATTCCTTTCCTTATTCCTTTCCTTATTCCTTTCCTTATTCCTTTCCTTATTCCTTTCCTTTCCTTTCCTTTCCTTTCCTTATTCCTTTCCTTTCCTTTCCTTATTCCTTTCCTTATTCCTTTCCTTTCCTTTCCTTATTCCTTTCCTTATTCCTTTCCTTTCCTTTCCTTATTCCTTTCCTTTCCTTTCCTTTCCTTATTCCTTTCCTTATTCCTTTCCTTATTCCTTTCCTTATTCCTTTCCTTTCCTTTCCTTTCCTTATTCCTTTCCTTTCCTTTCCTTATTCCTTTCCTTATTCCTTTCCTTTCCTTTCCTTATTCCTTTCCTTATTCCTTTCCTTATTCCTTTCCTTATTCCTTTCCTTATTCCTTTCCTTTCCTTTCCTTTCCTTTCCTTTCCTTTCCTTTCCTTATTCCTTTCCTTATTCCTTTCCTTATTCCTTTCCTTATTCCTTTCCTTATTCCTTTCCTTATTCCTTTCCTTATTCCTTTCCTTTCCTTATTCCTTTCCTTTCCTTATTCCTTTCCTTTCCTTTCCTTTCCTTTCCTTTCCTTTCCTTATTCCTTTCCTTTCCTTTCCTTATTCCTTTCCTTTCCTTTCCTTATTCCTTTCCTTATTCCTTTCCTTTCCTTTCCTTATTCCTTTCCTTTCCTTTCCTTTCCTTATTCCTTTCCTTATTCCTTTCCTTATTCCTTTCCTTATTCCTTTCCTTTCCTTTCCTTTCCTTATTCCTTTCCTTTCCTTTCCTTATTCCTTTCCTTATTCCTTTCCTTATTCCTTTCCTTATTCCTTTCCTTATTCCTTTCCTTATTCCTTTCCTTATTCCTTTCCTTATTCCTTTCCTTATTCCTTTCCTTTCCTTATTCCTTTCCTTATTCCTTTCCTTATTCCTTTCCTTATTCCTTTCCTTTCCTTATTCCTTTCCTTATTCCTTTCCTTTCCTTTCCTTATTCCTTTCCTTATTCCTTTCCTTATTCCTTTCCTTATTCCTTTCCTTTCCTTATTCCTTTCCTTTCCTTTCCTTTCCTTTCCTTTCCTTTCCTTTCCGTATTCCTTTCCTTATTCCTTTCCTTATTCCTTTCCTTATTCCTTTCCTTATTCCTTTCCTTATTCCTTTCCTTATTCCTTTCCTTATTCCTTTCCTTATTCCTTTCCTTATTCCTTTCCTTTCCTTATTCCTTTCCTTTCCTTTCCTTTCCTTATTCCTTTCCTTTCCTTTCCTTATTCCTTTCCTTATTCCTTTCCTTATTCCTTTCCTTATTCCTTTCCTTATTCCTTTCCTTATTCCTTTCCTTATTCCTTTCCTTATTCCTTTCCTTATTCCTTTCCTTATTCCTTTCCTTATTCCTTTCCTTATTCCTTTCCTTATTCCTTTCCTTATTCCTTTCCTTATTCCTTTCCTTTCCTTTCCTTATTCCTTTCCTTATTCCTTTCCTTATTCCTTTCCTTATTCCTTTCCTTATTCCTTTCCTTATTCCTTTCCTTATTCCTTTCCTTTCCTTATTCCTTTCCTTTCCTTTCCTTTCCTTATTCCTTTCCTTATTCCTTTCCTTATTCCTTTCCTTATTCCTTTCCTTATTCCTTTCCTTTCCTTATTCCTTTCCTTTCCTTTCCTTTCCTTATTCCTTATTCCTTTCCTTATTCCTTTCCTTTCCTTATTCCTTTCCTTATTCCTTTCCTTTCCTTTCCTTATTCCTTTCCTTATTCCTTTCCTTATTCCTTTCCTTATTCCTTTCCTTATTCCTTTCCTTATTCCTTTCCTTATTCCTTTCCTTTCCTTTCCTTTCCTTATTCCTTTCCTTTCCTTTCCTTTCCTTATTCCTTTCCTTATTCCTTTCCTTATTCCTTTCCTTATTCCTTTCCTTATTCCTTTCCTTATTCCTTTCCTTTCCTTTCCTTATTCCTTTCCTTATTCCTTTCCTTATTCCTTTCCTTATTCCTTTCCTTATTCCTTTCCTTATTCCTTTCCTTATTCCTTTCCTTTCCTTTCCTTTCCTTATTCCTTTCCTTTCCTTTCCTTATTCCTTTCCTTTCCTTTCCTTTCCTTTCCTTTCCTTATTCCTTTCCTTATTCCTTTCCTTATTCCTTTCCTTATTCCTTTCCTTATTCCTTTCCTTATTCCTTTCCTTATTCCTTTCCTTATTCCTTTCCTTATTCCTTTCCTTATTCCTTTCCTTATTCCTTTCCTTATTCCTTTCCTTATTCCTTTCCTTATTCCTTTCCTTTCCTTTCCTTTCCTTTCCTTATTCCTTTC
Organism: Gobius niger; assembly: GCF_951799975.1. Lineage (NCBI taxonomy): Eukaryota > Metazoa > Chordata > Actinopteri > Gobiiformes > Gobiidae > Gobius > Gobius niger. The sequence continues at coordinate 42,293,463 of NC_136855.1, forward strand.
CTTTCCTTTCCTTATTCCTTTCCTTTCCTTTCCTTTCCTTTCCTTTCCTTATTCCTTTCCTTATTCCTTTCCTTATTCCTTTCCTTATTCCTTTCCTTTCCTTTCCTTTCCTTTCCTTTCCTTATTCCTTTCCTTATTCCTTTCCTTATTCCTTTCCTTATTCCTTTCCTTTCCTTTCCTTATTCCTTTCCTTATTCCTTTCCTTTCCTTTCCTTTCCTTTCCTTTCCTTATTCCTTTCCTTATTCCTTTCCTTATTCCTTTCCTTATTCCTTTCCTTATTCCTTTCCTTTCCTTTCCTTTCCTTTCCTTTCCTTTCCTTTCCTTTCCTTTCCTTATTCCTTTCCTTATTCCTTTCCTTTCCTTTCCTTATTCCTTTCCTTATTCCTTTCCTTATTCCTTTCCTTTCCTTTCCTTTCCTTTCCTTTCCTTATTCCTTTCCTTATTCCTTTCCTTTCCTTATTCCTTTCCTTATTCCTTTCCTTATTCCTTTCCTTATTCCTTTCCTTTCCTTTCCTTATTCCTTTCCTTATTCCTTTCCTTATTCCTTTCCTTTCCTTTCCTTATTCCTTTCCTTATTCCTTTCCTTATTCCTTTCCTTATTCCTTTCCTTATTCCTTTCCTTATTCCTTTCCTTATTCCTTTCCTTATTCCTTTCCTTTCCTTTCCTTATTCCTTTCCTTATTCCTTTCCTTATTCCTTTCCTTATTCCTTTCCTTATTCCTTTCCTTATTCCTTTCCTTTCCTTATTCCTTTCCTTATTCCTTTCCTTATTCCTTTCCTTTCCTTATTCCTTTCCTTATTCCTTTCCTTATTCCTTTCCTTTCCTTATTCCTTTCCTTATTCCTTTCCTTATTCCTTTCCTTTCCTTATTCCTTTCCTTATTCCTTTCCTTATTCCTTTCCTTTCCTTATTCCTTTCCTTATTCCTTTCCTTATTCCTTTCCTTTCCTTTCCTTATTCCTTTCCTTATTCCTTTCCTTATTCCTTTCCTTATTCCTTTCCTTATTCCTTTCCTTATTCCTTTCCTTTCCTTATTCCTTTCCTTATTCCTTTCCTTTCCTTATTCCTTTCCTTATTCCTTTCCTTTCCTTATTCCTTTCCTTATTCCTTTCCTTATTCCTTTCCTTATTCCTTTCCTTATTCCTTTCCTTATTCCTTTCCTTATTCCTTTCCTTATTCCTTTCCTTTCCTTATTCCTTTCCTTATTCCTTTCCTTATTCCTTTCCTTATTCCTTTCCTTATTCCTTTCCTTATTCCTTTCCTTATTCCTTTCCTTATTCCTTTCCTTTCCTTATTCCTTTCCTTATTCCTTTCCTTTCCTTATTCCTTTCCTTATTCCTTTCCTTATTCCTTTCCTTATTCCTTTCCTTATTCCTTTCCTTATTCCTTTCCTTTCCTTATTCCTTTCCTTATTCCTTTCCTTTCCTTATTCCTTTCCTTATTCCTTTCCTTTCCTTATTCCTTTCCTTATTCCTTTCCTTATTCCTTTCCTTATTCCTTTCCTTATTCCTTTCCTTATTCCTTTCCTTATTCCTTTCCTTATTCCTTTCCTTTCCTTATTCCTTTCCTTATTCCTTTCCTTATTCCTTTCCTTATTCCTTTCCTTATTCCTTTCCTTATTCCTTTCCTTATTCCTTTCCTTATTCCTTTCCTTTCCTTATTCCTTTCCTTATTCCTTTCCTTTCCTTATTCCTTTCCTTATTCCTTTCCTTTCTTTTCTTTTTCTTTTTCTTTTTCTTTTTCTTTTTCTTTTTCTTTTTCTTTTTCTTTTTCTTTTTCTTTTTCTTTTTCTTTTTCGTTTCGTTTTTTCTTTCCTTTCCTTTCCTTTCCTTTTTCCTTTCTTTTCTTTTTTTTTACTATGAAATGGGCACAAGTCCTTGGTTTACCAGGAGGGGGCGGAGCAGCTCCTCAGAGAGCAGGATTCAGGAGGATTACACAGACATGCATAAATTAAACACTCTGGGGGTGTTTTTGATAAGGAAATAGCATTACCACATGGGTAACAGCTCCAGTAGTGGATTTTGCCTGATATAGGACCTTTAAAGGTGCATTATTGTTTTTATTGTGAACAAAAAGTCAGCATGGCGCCTTTACTTCCCTTCATGGCGGACCCTACAGCCAGAGAAACTTGTAGAGGCCACTGTGATCAAAAGTAAAACCATCAACTCTTTCTAAAAATGATATTTAACTTCTTAACCGGGCACATTTTCTCCAGTTTTACCTTAAAGTCTGTAAGCTCCAGTCGAGAGTATTTTAGATTTGGGGAAAGCCGGGGGTTAGAGGATTTTTGGCAGAGGAATGATTTGATATTTGAGGGCAGCTTTTCAAAAACAAAAGGCAACATTGAAGCCAAATTCGGTGCTTGTTTAATAACGTGACCAAAATGTTACTTGTGCCGTTTGGTTTGGGTGAAGTTGATGAAGTCTTCCACCAGATGGCACTATTTCCCAACACATCGACACCATGAAACCATCACTATGAATGATTTAGTAAAAGTAAAATACATGTATAACTGCAGTTTTCTTCTGAGGAGTTGAGAATATATGTAACATGTAATTGAAGAGACGTGTTTCCGTTGTCGGTGTCGGTGTTTGTGGAAGGCGGTGTTGTGACTCACCTGGTGTTTCTCCTCAGATCGACTCCTTCGAGCTGCTGTACTTTTACGACGAGCACCTTGGACACCTGATGTGGTGCGTATGGAGAGCGAGGTGCCGCTGCCTGTGGATTTATGCAGCCTCTGTTAGGCTTCATTAGAGCCGCTGATGCATCTGTGGAACAAGATGAGATTGAAATTACCCTGAGGGAAGAAAGTACAGACCATTATCTGCAGCAGGAACTCACGGTATAGAAAGAAAGTCCTCACATGGCTTTATTGCTTCTAAACAGCAAGATCAGAATCAAATCTTAATCAAACCGTAAAAGGTTTTTTAATGAAGTAAAGTTAAAGGCCCTATACCTGATTTATGTATTACAAGTGATGAAAGAGGAAGCCAGTAAGTTCAAATGTTTACATCTATATAGTTCTATGGTTTACATGCAGTACATGAAAGCCGGGACTGGAGGGAGAGAGTTCAGCTGATGGAGTTCACCCAGAGCCTCTTGGTTTTGTTTTCCATGGTGAAAGCAGCTGTTCAGTCAGCGACAGTTTTACATGTATCTACATCACAACAGGGGTGGGTTTGTTTTTTTCTTCATCGTCAATATACCAGTTTCATGCATTTAGGAAGAAAAGCATCACTTTCTACAAATGCCAGTGTTGTATGTGATATACGGCAACTTAACCCTAGAGCACTATACATGTGTGTGATTTTCATGATGCTGAGTTTATCTGAGTGTCCTGGGTCTCTGGGCTTCAGCTTTGTCTTTGACATCCCTGATGGCCTGGGTGTTTTCCTCCAAAACACACTCTTTCCTACAGGCTCATGTTTGCAGTAGTGATAGAAGGTCGGGGAGGGTTATTGTATTTAAAGAGGGGGTGTTCTGTTTTAAAGAGGGGGTGTTCTGCTTTAAAGAGGGGGTGTTCTGCTTTAAAGAGGGGGTGTTCTGCTTTTGTCAGTCCCACAGCACCAGTCTATATCTCACTACAATGATGACAAACCTTCTGTTGGTCTGTAAATGCAGTAAATTAGAATAACTGCCTTGTATAAAAAGAGACGAAAACAATGATGGAAATGTGACAAAATATGACCAAAAAATGACAAAAAATTGAGGAAAAATTGAGGAAAAAATGACGAAATGTGACAAAAAAATGGCAAAAATGTGGTAAAAAATGGTCAAAAAAATGACAAAAATTAGATAAAAATTTGACAAATTGACAAAAAAAATACAAAAAAATTGACAAACAATTACCAAAAAAATGACCTTTTTTTTTTTTTTTTTTTTTTACAAAAAATAACAAAAAAATGACAAGAAAGTTACAAAAATGAGTTGAACACCCAACAAAAAAATAATGGAAAAAAATCTGATGACGTGAGGAAAAAGATCCTCTCGGTTCAGGCGGGAGTTAAGAGGTTAAAGAGGGGGTGTTCTGCTTTAAAGAGGGGGTGTTCTGCTTTAAAGAGGGGGTGTTCTGCTTTAAAGAGGGGGTGTTCTGGTTTTGTTAGTCCCATAGCACCAGTCTATATCTCACTACAATGATGACAAACCTTCTGTTGGTCTGTAAATGCAGTAAATTAGAATAACTGCCTTGTATAAAAAGAGACGAAAACAATGATGGAAATGTGACAAAATATGACCAAAAAATGACAAAAAATTGAGGAAAAATTGAGGAAAAAATGACGAAATGTGACAAAAAAATGGCAAAAATGTGGTAAAAAATGGTCAAAAAAATGACAAAAATTAGATAAAAATTTGACAAATTGACAAAAAAAATACAAAAAAATTGACAAAAAATTACCAAAAAAATGACCTTTTTTTTTTTTTTTTTTTTTACAAAAAATAACAAAAAAATGACAAGAAAGTTACAAAAATGAGTTGAACACCCAACAAAAAAATAATGGAAAAAAATCTGATGACGTGAGGAAAAAGATCCTCTCGGTTCAGGCGGGAGTTAAGAGGTTAAAGAGGGGGTGTTCTGCTTTAAAGAGGGGGTGTTCTGCTTTAAAGAGGGGGTGTTCTGCTTTAAAGAGGGGGTGTTCTGGTTTTGTTAGTCCCATAGCACCAGTCTATATCTCACTACAATGATGACAAACCTTCTGTTGGTCTGTAAATGCAGTAAATTAGAATAACTGCCTTGTATAAAATGTCTCTCTCAAAATGGCTGTAGTGAATGTCTTGAAATAGGCCTCTGTCTCTTTAAGAACCTCTGAGCCTTTAGACACGCCCCCTCCACACGCTGTCTGTGGCATCAGTGGGGAGGGGGTTCTGCTGAGGAGCAGTGGTCGGTTACTCGGCTGGTGACCAAAGCTCGGAGGCGTCTCCAGGAGGTGGGGGCGTTCCTAGGAGGACTCAGGCAAACCTATCCCTAAAATGGCCGCCATCAGAGTTTTTACAGATTACTCACAAATACGTGAATGTGCCAAGGCAACACTTCAGCCATGTTTTTAATGAGGGAGTGACAGAATAACAGGATGGAAAAAGTCCATTTTGCAGAATACCCCCCCTTTAATTCAAGGTTGACATTCAGGACTGACACATTTATTTCTTTGCTCCGGTCACAGAGTTCGTGTCTCTGGCCTCACAGAAAGTGAATAACACACAGTTATTATAGCCAGCCGCTCATTCCAACCCATTCACAATCAGAATGGATTTTGAATGGGTATAGTTTGGGTATAGTTTTGGTATAGTGTTGAATGGGTTTAGTTTCTCTCTCCTGTGGTCACAGATCCAGGAATGGCTGGACCAAAAAACAAGTTTCATCTTCATTATTTTATTTTTTTAGGATTTTTTTGTTCCCAAATTCCTCATTTTAGTCATTTTGGAGCATTTTCATCTGGTCCTCTCATGATGCTTTTCTTTCATTTTATGCTGTGAGGCACGAGCACTAACCACTGTGCCACCGTGTCTATAATATAAAAGAACACGACTCTAGATTCTGATGAAGTTCTTTTCATCAGGTGTATTATTATTACGATGTGTTTTGAGTTTGAGTGACAGTGTTCTCGGGTTAAAGCTGACAGTGTTTTCCACATTTCTAGAGGACTTTAACAGGCGTTTCATCTCTAATTTCTGTAACAATATTTTCCTCAAATTCATCCTGAGGGCCGGTGGTTCTGCGATGGAGGGCCGGTTGTGGCCCGCGGGCCTGGCGTTGCCTCCCCCTGCACTACAGCGTTCACAGCCGAGGATAATTTGCAAAGTCCGTCCCTAGAAAGGCTTTTAAAACACAATTATAAAATACATACATTCCTTCTTTTTAAAATGCTCATGTTTAAAAGATCTAAGTCCTGTTTCAGCTCCGAGGGGCCCATCCTGTGTTTCTAAATGCACTTGGAGATGTTGCCACTCCAGACTCAGCGCTTCTAAGTGAAGTACGTGGGATGGAGAAACACCAGGGCGATGTTATGAAGCTGCTATTTTCATCAGGAAACTTATAATAACCTATAATTATGACCAAACCGTAATATTAAAAACTCCCGATAATAACCCGGAAACTGCAGTTCATGTAAACACACTCAATGTTAGTCATGGTCATGGTTATCCCAATGTCCACAGGGACGAGTTTCTTTTTTTTCTTTTTTTTTCTTCTATTTTTTATTATTTTTGACAGACATTATACAAATCAATGACAGCCCTATGAGCGTTCGAAACACAATATACTAATTTCACATTTACTAAGGCGTCCTTTAACTTAGTCCACCATCAATGTCCTAACAAAAATCAAATTGGTCTCGCCCCCCTTTTTTTATATGTACATATATATATATATATACAGAACAATAAACAAAACACAAACCCATAAACAAATAAAAATAAAACTTAACAAAAATTGGTAGCGTTACACAGGTGCACAATCCGTGAACCATCTCTCAAATAAAGTCTGATCTTAATGGTTTAATAAACCCCAGCCATCCTTTCCATATTCAACGTTTGTGTTTCCAAATGCAAAGCGTGTGTCAACTTCTCCATTACGTAAATATCAAACCAACTTTCTTTTCTTGGCACATCTGTTTTTATCCATTTTCTTGTAACACCCTTTTTTCCTGCTAATAACATAATATTTAAAGGGGCTATATCATGCTATTTTATCCATTCCAAAGTTAAGTATAGGCATTTATATGATATATTGCACCTCTACCATTATGGAGCACTCATTTTTGTGATAAATATAAGTGTTTTCTGGAGGTATTTTTCAAACCCGGAAGACACAACACTTCGATTCAGTTAACTCCGCCCCCTCTCTCCGCACATACTTTACCGTAATATAAATAAACAACAATAAGTGAAGTTACTTCGCGATGCAGTTATACGGAGTTGACATCTGCAACACAGCTTCATAAATGGCTAACACACAAGCTAATATGCTAACACACAAGCTAACACACATGCTATTATGCTAACACACATGCTAACACACAGGCTAATATGCTAACACACAAGCTAATATACTAACACACATGCTAATATGCTAACACACATGCTAATATGCTAACACACAAGCTAATATGCTAACACACATGCTAATATGCTAACACACAAGCTAACCCGCGTTTGGATTGACTCACCCTCTGCTCCATCGCTGTTTACATTGTGGGACTCGCGTTGGTTATAAAAGTTAATCCACTTTGATTCTGGCGAAGGTTCATCAAACATCCATCAGAGACAGTCACAGAAAAACAATATTTTGGTGAAAGTCGCTGAATCCCGGAGAAAAAAACAGCTGAGTGGCCTCTTCTTGAAAAGGGTTGAATATAAACTCCTCGTCCTCGTAGCCAAACGCGCTTCTTTTTCTCCGTCCGTGACATTATCGTTAGTTAAGAATAAAAAAACAGGTGTCCAGAGTAGGTAACGAGCTCCATCTTCAGCTGCAGCGCAAACATGACTGATCTGTTCAGACGCGATGTGTTTGTTTTGGCCTCAGCTGACCTGGAAGCACCTCGGGCACAGCCTTTTTTTTTTTTTTTTTTTTTTTTTTTTACTCTTTGTTTCTTTCTTACGACAGAAATAATGAAAACGCTGTTTTACAAATTAAAATCCGTCCGTAAGCATAGAATTAAGACATTACATTACAGACGTCGAGCACTTCCGTTCCGCTGTGACGACACAACTGAACACTCAGTCGTTCACCAGGAGAGGGTGGAGCAGCTGCTCAGAGAGCAGGATTCAGGAGGATTACTGAGAGCTGCGTGAATGAAGCCACAAACCACTCTGGGGGTGTTTTTGATAAGGAAATAGCATAACAACATGGCTAAAAGCTCCAAAAAGTCGATTTTGCAGGATATAGGACCTTTAACATTTTAAAGTTCACATTTTTTTGATTTGACTCAATTTTACCCAAATAAAAAGTTCCAAAAGTAAAAGGAAGATTTGTCTTAAGCACTTTTTCCATACAGTTTTTAAGCTCCGTCCAATAGTTTCTTATCAAAGGCAACCCCAAAAAATGTGAACGTGATTTGCCACTGCCTCACCACACTGTCTCCAACAGCTCGTATCACGATAGTTTCTAATCAGATGCAAAAGTATAATTTCCACAAATGTTGGAAGTTTACAATATACTAAAGAAAATGAATGAATCTGGTCCATCTGTTCCCGTCCTCAGACTCAGAACAGAAGTGAGCACGTCCTGATGGCCTGCAGGCATTAAACAGCCCTCTGTGTTTCAGGTATATTCCCTTCTTCATCATTCTGGTGATCTACTTCTGCGGCTGCTTCACTCAGGCTGGAGAGCAGAAGCTTCCTGTGTCTGGGTGGATTCTGCTGGGCCCCAGCGCGCTTTACTACTGGTCAGTAAGTCAGGGTCTCCAGGTTTGTCACGTCTCTGAGTTCCTACAGTCGCCGTCTGAATCCAGTTGAAAATAGACGTTTGAGAATCATACATGTATGTACAGCAGGGATGTGAATCTTAGGCCTCTGTCCGACCCGCATCTCGATACACCTGCCACCTGCCAATTAAGATTTGACACATATTCACAATTATTCAGGTCATTAATTGATATTAGACAACTTTAAAGCAAACTACATCTTTTTTTTATGTCGACTGCATATTTAGCTTTTTTTTGTTTTGTATCCTATATATTCTATGGGTTTATCCACCTTAACCTTCTTTTTCCTCACGTCATCAGATCATTTTTTTGTTGGGTGTTCAACTCAATTTTGTATCTTTTTTGTCATTTTATTGTCATTTTTTGTCAATTTTTCTGTCATTTTTTTTATCAATTTTTTGTCACATTTTTATCACATTTTTGTCATTTTTGTCATTTTTTGTCACATTTTTTCGTCATTTTTTTAATCAAATGTTTTGTCATTTTTTGGTCATTTTATGGGTTTATCCACCTTAAGATTGTTTTGTCTTTCGTTTTTTCAACATTTTTTAGTTGACAATTATTAATCTCTGATCAGTATTGTTATATTAATAAGGCGATTGTGTGCATTATTTCCACATTAATTTCACACACAGAAAAGCTCACATGGTTATGCTAATGAGTGGGCGGGGCTCCCTCTGCCTCAGCGCAGGCTCACGTGTTCCCCCACCTGGCTCTAATGCAGTAAAGTGGATTTCTGGACTTTCTGGACTCTTTACGCTTGTAAGTGACACAATGACTTGGGCAAACGAAGATGGCTGATCAGGGCGATGTTTGGAATATTTATTTTGTCTTCCTGCAACTTTTCGTTCTGCACACGGGACGTCCTGGAGTTTACCGGTGAGACACACGCGCTCCTCGTAGGACGTATCTATATTAAACCAATATGAGCGTAAAATCCGTAAATAATCTGAGTTTGCAGGATAAACTAAACACTGCAACAGAATGTGTTAAAACTAGTGTGCAAAAGTCTGAAAGGAGGACGACTTATCCGAGCGTCTGCTGCTCGTCAATATTAATGCTCAGATTTCACTGTTACAAATACAAACTGGAGCTGATTATTTGCATTTCCTCAATTTTAGTTCAGTTTTTGGAAACGCGGCGTCTTGGTGCATCGCGCCTCGTCCTCTCTCTTTGTCCTTCGTGGGTTTATCCTGGTTCATGCGCGCTCTGCTCCGAGGTGAACGTGCGCTGGATCCACTGCGGCTGTAAAGGCTGTTTCGCCGCCGTGTGAAAAGCAAAGTGAAACACTGGGTTCCACAGTGATGCAGCTGTGAGCCCGGCGGCCGCGCTCAGACAGATGTGCCACATCTGTCTGTGAGCGCGTGGCCCAGCGGCCGCGCTCAGACAGATGTGCTGCATCTGGACTTTCATTACGGCACCATTTTGTCAAAATGACGGACGGCCTTTTCTGTCAAAGCTAAAAATATTCTGTTAAAGACGGAGAATTTTTGGTTTTAACTCCCGCCTGAACCGAGAGGATCTTTTTCCTCACGTCATCAGATTCTTTTTCCATCATTTTTTTGTTGGGGATTCAACTCATTTATGTAACTTTTTTTGTCTTTTTTTTTGGTCAAATTTTTATCACATTTTTATCACAATTTTGTCACATTTTTGTCTCTTTTTTTTGTCATTTTTTGTCACATTTTTGTCACATTTTGTAACTTTTTTGTAATTTTTTTGTCATTTTTTGTCAAATTTTTGTTTGTTTTTTTCGTCCATTTTTTGTCACATTTTTGTCAATTTTTTACATTTTTTGGTCAATTTCTTTGTGATATTTTCGTGACATTTTTGCCACTTTTTCATCAATCTTTCGTTTCTTTTTTATCAATGTTTTCTCACTTTTTGTCACATTTCCATCATTGTTTTCGTCTCAGTTTTGTTCCAGAAGCTTTTGGATTGGGGTAAAGCCAAACTGTAGAAAACGTGCTCGGTTCAGGTGGGAGTTAAGGGGTTAATGTAGCGTCTGCCACAGAAACATGGAATTCGTTATTTTCCGAGCACAGATCGCAGCCTTTGTGACTTGTCATAAAAATAGAAACCTTAATCTCTTTGTACTTAACCTGGGAACCTTTATAGAACTTTGGTTTGTGCTGTGCAGGTATCTGGTGAGTGAGGGCCAGATCACGGAGCTGTTCCTCCTGGCGCTGCTCTCCATGGCGGCCGTGTGGCTCCATCACAGACGGCGAGGCCTTTCCCTGGACGCTAACGGACGGTTCCTGCTCCTGTCCTTCGGCCTGACGCTGCTGCTGCTGGGCGCCTGGGTGGCCTTCCTCTGGGACGACCCCGCCCTACGCGCCAAGTACCCCGGGCTGGTGTACGTGCCCGAGCCCTGGTCCTACTACACCCTGCACCTGAAGAGCAGGTCCTGACCGACCGCAGGGGCCGCAGATAGATTCTTTACTGACTGACTTTACGATGAGAAAAAGTTCTGCAAAGTTTGTGTCAATTCCCTTTTTGTGATTCCAAATGTGATGTTTTCAAGTGTGATGAATCTGTTTGTATAAAGTGGATTTCATTCATGATGTTTATCGTGTTTTTCTAGTAAAATGGTGAGACGTGTGAATCAGAGTGAATGTGTTTAACCTCTTAACTCCCGCCTGAACCCAGAGGATCTTTTTCCTCACGGCGTCAGATTTTTTTTTCCAGCATTTTTTTGTTGGGAATTCAACTCATTTATGTAACTTTTTTGGTAATTTTTTTGTAATTTTTAATCAATTTTTTGTCATTTTTTTGTCATTTTTTTGTCACATTTTTTGTGTTTTTTTTTGTCAAATTTTTTGTCAATTTTTTTGTCAATTTTTGTCATTTTTTTGTCACATTTGTCACATTTTTGTCACATTTTTGTCACATTTTTGTCATTTTGTCACTTTTTTGTCGTTTTTTGTCACTTTTTTGTCATTTTTTTGTCATTTTTTTGTCGTTTTTTGTCCTTTTTTTGTCCTTTTTTTGTCACTTTTTTTCTCATTTTTTTGTCATTTTTTGTCATTTTTTTGTCATTTTTTTGTCAATTTTTTGTCATTTTTTGTCACATTTTTTGTCACATTTTTGTCACATTTTTGTCACATTTTTGTCACATTTTTGTCATTTTTTTGTCACTTTTTTGTCACTTTTTTGTCATTTTTTTGTCGTTTTTTTGTCATTTTTTTGTCACTTTTTTGTCATTTTTTTGTCGTTTTTTGTCGTTTTTTGTCACTTTTTTGTCATTTTTTTGTCATTTTTTTGTCACTTTTTTGTCGTTTTTTGTCACTTTTTTTGTCATTTTTTTGTCATTTTTGTCATTTTTTTGTCCTTTTTTTGTCATTTTTGTCCTTTTTTTGTCACTTTTTTTTTCATTTTCTTGTCACTTTTTTGTCGTTTTTTTGTCAAATTTTTGTCATGTTTTTGTCCTTTTTTTTGTCACTTTTTTGTCATTTTTTTGTCGTTTTTGTCATGTTTTTGTCCTTTTTTTGTCACTTTTTTTCTCATTTTTTTGTCATTTTTTGTAATTTTTTTGTCCTTTTTTTGTCACTTTTTTTGTCATTTTCTTGTCACTTTTTTGTCGTTTTTTTGTCAAATTTTTGTCATTTTTTGTCACATTTTTTGTCACATTTTTGTCACTTTTTTGTCGTTTTTTGTCACTTTTTTTCTCATTTTTTTGTCATTTTTTGTCATTTTTTTGTCCTTTTTTTGTCATTTTTGTCCTTTTTTTGTCACTTTTTTTGTCATTTTCTTGTCACTTTTTTGTCGTTTTTTTGTCAAATTTTTGTCATGTTTTTGTCCTTTTTTTTGTCACTTTTTTGTCATTTTCTTGTCACTTTTTTGTCGTTTTTTTGTCGTTTTTGTCATGTTTTTGTCCTTTTTTTGTCACTTTTTTTCTCATTTTTTTGTCATTTTTTTGTCCTTTTTTTGTCACTTTTTTTGTCATTTTCTTGTCAAATTTTTGTCATTTTTTGTCACATTTTTTGTCACATTTTTGTCACATTTTTGTCACATTTTTGTCACATTTTTGTCATTTTTTGTCACTTTTTTTGTCACATTTTTGTCATTTTTTTGTCACATTTTTTGTGTTTTTTTGGTCACATTTTTGTCACTTTTTCATCAATTTTCCGTCACTTTTTTGTCAATGTTTTCTCACTTTTTTGTCACGTTTCCATCATTGTTTCCGTCTCAGTTTTGTTGCTTTTTTCTCACCTTTTTCCCAGAAGCTTTTGGATTGGGGTAAAGCTGGAGAAACTGCTGGGTTCATCTGTTGTATAGGATTATTCAGACCCTGTTACCTGAGAGCGTTCCCCGTGGGTAACAGGGGTTATTCAGACCCTGTTACCTGAGAGCGTTCCCCGTGGGTTCCTCCTTCCAGCTCGTGCTCAGGTGTTCAGTTTCCGCCTCCAGTGAAAGCCGTGTTCAGGGTTAATCGCTCGTCCAGCCTCGGCGCTCTGGTATCAGCGTTTCCACGGCGACGAGTATTAAATTACAGCCCGACTTTCTGAGCCGGACTTTGGACGGGCAGGTAACGCTCGCACTCTTCCGGGAACAACCACCAGGACGACCACGACGACCAGGACGAGGACGCTGAAGCCATGGTGAGAGGCTCATCCTGGCATTACCTTCAAGTCTCTCTTTTATACAGTTTAAACATATGTGTCTCTGTTACTTCACAGGCCAAGTTCTTCACTCCAGCTCAAATCAATGGTATGTTTATTATTTACTCTTAACCAGGTAAGAAACACATTCACATCAAACCTAATTACGAGACTCGTTATAAACTACATTTGTCAGGTTCAAAGAGCCAAAATCATTGTCAGGATTTTGATATGTTTGAGGTGAAGGGCTGAGGCAGTTTACTGTTTATAAAAGAAATAAATATCCAAACCATTGTTGAATGTTATTCTCGGTCAGTGATTGGATCAGAAACCGTTTTCATCAATCCATTAACCTCTTAACCCCCGCCTGAACCAAGCACATTTTCTCCAGTTTGGCTGTACGCAAATCTAAAAGCTTTAAAAAAAAAAAAGCAACAACCCCAATGAAAAAACAACAAAAACATGACAAAAAAGAGACGAAAACACGACAAAAACGCTTCAGAAATTTGACGAAAACGCGGCATGACAACAGAGTTAGATCAGTTTTGTAGGTCTTAGCTTTCAAATGAGGCATTACACTGGCCTATTATAGTCAAGAAGCTTTTAGATTTGGGTAAAGTCAAACTGGAGAAAATGTGCTCTGTTCAGGTGGGAGTTAAGAGGTTAGGGGGGTGGTTAAGAAGTTAATGAAGGACTTTGTTAAAAACTTAATCCTGGTTTGTTGTTTGAGATGTTTATTTTTGCCTTTATTTCTTGATTTTCTTTATTTGGGCAAAGGAAGTGACAGAAATAGAATTTATGCAACTGTTGCCGAGCAACGAATGAGTCAGAGCTCCATAGTGTCTCCTCCTGTCACTGAGGGACAGATACTGGAGTCGCCCATATATGGTCATTTTTGAAAACAGTTAAGGGGGAAAACAATTTTGAAAAAATGTATATTTTCTGGTAAATGGTAAATATATTATATTTTCTCTAATTTTTCAAAAACTACTTTAACAAACGCTGAAATATAAACATAGTTTCTACTAAATAAAGATACAAAGACATGGGGAGGAGCAAAGTGGCTCAACAGCCCATAAATACATGAATAACAGAGAATGCTACTTGATGCTACATGTTAGCATCGGGCTAATGCTAACGGTTAGCTAGCGCTTGCTACAACTGCCGTTTTTTCACTTCTACTGAACAATCTGCTGTGAGAAAATATCCATATGGGCCTGATTTACACTTTATTTATGTGATAAATAAGTTCATATTCCACCAGAAAATGACTAAAACGAGGGAAAAATTGTGCTTCTCTAAAGATTCTATTTTCCCCCTCGGCGAAGCCACGCCCCCTTCTATGACGAGATGCGTCTGTATCTATACTGACGCGTCTCTGGAGTCGCCCATATATGGTCGTGTTTGAAAACAGCTAAGGGGGAAAAACAATTTGGAGAAAAACTTAAACTTTGTGTTTCGTAAAAGCTTCCAGTTTCCCGCTCGGTGAGGCCACGCCCCCTTCTGTGACGAGTCGCCGTCTGTATCTTTGATCCTTTTCTCTCTAATGGGATGCAGCTGATTGAACCTGCTGTAGAGACGACTACACGGCTCTTTGTCTAGATTTCCTTTGGTAATAAAACAGTTGCTGCTTCATTGTTAGTGTAAGTGTGACGTCACTCACAATAATAAGATACTTCTGGGTCCAAACTGCTGAGTTACATCGACAAACAGATAAAAGGACAAAAACTGTTTCACCCTGAGTTAGAAGAATAAAGCTCAGCATTTCTCCAGGCGAAATGAAGGTTTGTAATATTTAAAACAGGTACAATCAGCTTAATCCCATTATCGAGGAAATGTTCCATCGGATCTGGAAGTGTCGCGATGACGTCATCACTTAGCAATACGATTGGCTACGCTCTAGTGACATCACAACATTTAAAAGAAACTGGGATAAAGGGCGGCTGGAAGTTCCATGTGGAAACTGTGGCACAAATCCTGATCTCTACATTTGGTCATTAAGTCATTTCAGGGCCAATTCACATGAAATAAAAACTGTCACAAAGTTCAAAGTCATCTCTTCCAGTTCAGAACTATGATGTAATTATTTCTTCATAAGGCTGTCCAGTGTGGTGTGTCCACAATATGGCAAACGGCCTAAACCGGGCAAACGGGGGCAAAATCTGGCCCATAAGCAACGATAAAGCACAATATGCATGACCTAAAACAGGGGAAAGAGACACATGTGTGATCTTTATCTATCTATCAATCAATCAATCAAAGTTTCTTTATACAGCACTTTACAGGAGGAGAACACATTTTAAAAACACCAAATGTTTACCACCTCGACAGTGTTCAGAGCTCTAAGTATGAAAGGCAGGTTTGAAGAGATGAGTCTGTGATGTGGATTTTTAAAGGGACAGGTCTGTGAGAACATCAGACTGAGGGGCAGGTGTTCCACAAAGGAACCATCGCCCCCTGTGTGTCCCGGGACCTGGGCTCGTCCAGAACCATCTGCTCAGAGACCGGAGACTCTGCTGGGGCGATGGACGGTCACAACTCAGTCAGATCTAACGGAGCGAGACCATGGAATATAACGACATAACTTTGTTGCTTTTTAAAATGTGTTTATTTGAGATTTGTACTTGTTTGAAACTCTTGCTGCTCCGGCCGCTCGGCAAATGTAGAATCTGCATCAAAACGTTTGCCCACACCTGGTCTAAACGTGTATAGCACTTGTATAAGAACCCGTCACACATTCACTCTCATTCATTCACCAGTGCACGCAGACACTGGAGGGGGAAGTGTTCTGCCCAAGGGCACAGTGACAGATGCATCTTCAGTAGCCCGGATTCTAACGCCCGACCTTAAGATCATATACATGTATATGAGCTACATCCCATCATAGAGAACAGGACAAACGTTCCATTGGACCTGAGGTGGAGCGATGACATCATCACATCATATTAATCCCATTAGTGACACAGATTATGGAGCTCTGACTCATTTGTTGCTCGGCAACAGTTGCATAAATTCTACCTTTATTTCTGTCACTTCCTGTTCCCAATAAAGGCAATAATAAACATCTCCTATGAAAGACACATGTTCTGGCCCTAATATTCCATCAGGCTTAGCTGCTATTATCTTTGGGAGTAGAAAAATGAGTGATCATACAACTCTAAAAATAAATGATACAGAAATTGAACGAGTTCATGTAAATACATTTGTAGGAGTTTCCATTAATGGTAAACTTGAATGGAAATCACATATAAGTAAATTAAAAACAAAATGAGCAAAAACCATTGCTGTAATTGGCAAATTGAAAACTGTACTGGATAAAAATCTCTTCTATTACTCTATAACTCCCTCACACTTCCTCACCTAAAGTATGGCCTGGAAATATGTGGAAACAATTATAAATCCAATACTCGTCCTATTTTCCTACTCCAGACAATAAGAATTATCACTAAAGCAGATTTCTGTCTTTGTAGAGCTGAGCCGACTGAAAACCCATGATCTTGTTGATCTAAACACATTAGTAATAGTGCACAAAGCACATAATGATCTCCTCCCTCCTCCAGGAGCTTTTTGAACACAGGAAAAGTCAGTAAAACCTCAGAGGAACTGATGTTTTCAAAAAAGCAAAAGCTAAAAAGAATAAAAAGAGTCGTTGTATTTCTGTGAGAGGTGTTAATCTGTGGAAGATCAGTTAAAACTGTCCCACAGTCAAAGCTTCAGAAAGTTGTTTAAAGCTGCTAAAATTCAGGAATATATAAGCTTAGGATGAATAAAGTAAGAAAACAATAAATAAAAAATAATAATGACATGATTTAGTTTCAACTAAATGAACATAAAACAAATGTGTGTAACATATTTGTTGGAATATTGAAATGTTTGTGACTAACTTCAGATACAGGATTATTTCTCTTCTGTTTGACTCTTGATATTGTTCATTATTAATGTTTTGTGTTTTTCTCTGGTGAAGTCTGTAAACTGGGTTAGGTTAATAAGTTTTCACTTCAGCCTAAAACCTTTCGGTCACGTTGTACATGAAGAATTGGAAATGTTTTTACGTTTAAAGGAATGAAGTGACCGAATAAACTACTGCTACTGCTGCTACTGCTACTGCTACTGCTACTATTGAATATGCAATAAAAGTGATTGGCTGCACTTAAAGGTAACTTATCTAACGTGTCACTGGGGGGGCTCCAGCTCTCGCTCTGGTGTCTGACTCTTTCACCTGAAGAACAGATGATTCTCCTGTGTTTCAGAGTCTGTTCTCGTCCTGTGTTTCAGAGTTCGTTCTCGTCCTGTGTTTCAGAGTCTGTTCTCGTCCTGTGTTTCAGAGTCTGTTCTCGTCTTGTGTTTCAGAGTTCGTTCTCGTCCTGTGTTTCAGAGTCTGTTCTCGTCCTGTGTTTCAGACTCTGTTCTCGTCCTGTGTTTCAGAGTCTGTTCTCGTCCTGTGTTTCAGAGTCTGTTCTCGTCCTGTGTTTCAGAGTCTGTTCTCGTCCTGTGTTTCAGAGTCTGTTCTCGTCCTGTGTTTCAGAGTCTGTTCTCGTCCTGTGTTTCAGAGTCTGTTCTCGTCCTGTGTTTCAGAGTCTGTTCTCGTCCTGTGTTTCAGAGTCTGTTCTCGTCCTGTGTTTCAGAGTCTGTTCTCGTCCTGTGTTTCAGAGTCTGTTCTCGTCCTGTGTTTCAGAGTCTGTTCTCGTCCTGTGTTTCAGAGTCTGTTCTCGTCCTGTGTTTCAGAGTCTGTTCTCGTCCTGTGTTTCAGAGTTTTTATCACATTTTTGTCACATTTTTTGTCATTTTTCGTCATATTTTTGTCAATTTTTTATCAAATTTTTGTCATATTTTTGTCAAATTTTGTCATATTTTTTGTCATATTTTTTGTCATATTTTTGTCAAATTTTTGTCAATTTTTTATCAATTTTTTGTCATTTTTTGTCACATTTTTATCAATTTTTTGTCAAATTTTTGTCAAATTTTTATCACATTTTTTG
This sequence comes from Gobius niger, assembly GCF_951799975.1. Classification (NCBI taxonomy): domain Eukaryota; kingdom Metazoa; phylum Chordata; class Actinopteri; order Gobiiformes; family Gobiidae; genus Gobius; species Gobius niger. The sequence continues at coordinate 42,311,463 of NC_136855.1, forward strand.
TCATTTTTTGTCATATTTTTGTCAATTTTTTGTCAATTTTTTATCAATTTTTTGTCAATTTTTGTCATTTTTTGTCATTTTTTGTCATTTTTCGTCATATTTTCGTCATATTTTTTGTCAATTTTTTATCAATTTTTTGTAATATTTTTATCACATTTTTTGTCATTTTTTGTCATTTTTCGTCATATTTTCGTCATATTTTTGTCAATTTTTTGTCAAATTTTTATCACATTTTTGTCAAATTTTTGTCAAATTTTTCTCAATTTTTTCTCAATTTTTTGTCAATTTTTTATCAATTTTTTGTAATATTTTTATCACATTTTTTCTCAATTTTTTGTCAATTTTTTATCAATTTTTCGTCATATTTTTGTCAATTTTTTGTCAAATTTTTATCACATTTTTGTCAAATTTTTGTCACATTTTTGTCATTTTTTTGTCAATTTTTGACAAAAAAATCTCGTCCTGTGTTTCAGAGTCTGTTCTCGTCCTGTGTTTCAGAGTCTGTTCTCGTCCTGTGTTTCAGAGTCTGTTCTCGTCCTGTGTTTCAGAGTCTGTTCTCGTCCTGTGTTTCAGAGTCTGTTCTCGTCCTGTGTTTCAGAGTTCGTTCTCGTCCTGTGTTTCAGAGTCTGTTCTCGTCCTGTGTTTCAGAGTCTGTTCTCGTCCTGTGTTTCAGAGTCTGTTCTCGTCCTGTGTTTCAGAGTCTGTTCTCGTCCTGTGTTTCAGTTCGTTCTCGTCCTGTGTTTCAGAGTCTGTTCTCGTCCTGTGTTACAGAGTCTGTTCTCGTCCTGTGTTTCAGAGTCTGTTCTCGTCCTGTGTTTCAGAGTCTGTTCTCGTCCTGTGTTTCAGAGTCTGTTCTCGTCCTGTGTTTCAGAGTCTGTTCTCGTCCTGTGTTACAGAGTCTGTTCTCGTCCTGTGTTTCAGAGTCTGTTCTCGTCCTGTGTTTCAGAGTTTTTATCACATTTTTGTCACATTTTTGTCACATTTTTGTCATTTTTTGTCAAATTTTATCAAATTTTTATCACATTTTTCGTCATTTTTTGTCAATTTTTTGTCACATTTTTGTCACATTTTTGTCAAATTTTTGTCACATTTTTGTCAATTTTTGACAAAAAAATCTCGTCCTGTGTTACAGAGTCTGTTCTCGTCCTGTGTTTCAGAGTCTGTTCTCGTCCTGTGTTTCAGAGTCTGTTCTCGTCCTGTGTTTCAGAGTTTTTATCACATTTTTGTAAATTTTTCGTCAATTTTTCATCAATTTTTTATCAAATTTTTTGTCATATTTTTGTCAATTTTTTGTTAATTTTTCGTCAAATTTTTATCACATTTTTCGTCTTTTTTTGTCAATTTTTTGTCAATTTTTTGTCAATTTTTTTGTCATTTTTTTGTCATTTTTTTGTCATTTTTTGTCAATTTTTTGTCCATTTTTTGTCATTTTTTTGTCAATTTTTTGTCAAATTTTTATCACATTTTTGTCAATTTTTTGTCAATTTTTTATCACATTTTTGTCAATTTTTTGTCATATTTTTTGTCATATTTTTGTCACTTTTTTTGTCAAATTTTTATCAAATTTTTATCAAATTTTTATCAAATTTTTATCAAATTTTTTGTCATTTTTTGTCATTTTTTTGTCAATTTTTTGCCAATTTTTTGTCAATTTTTTATCATTTTTTTTTTCATTTTTTGTCAAATTTTTGTCAATTTTTTGTCATATTTTTTTCATTTTTTGTCAAATTTTTGTCAATTTTTTGTCATATTTTTTTCATTTTTTTGTCAATTTTTTGTCAATTTTTTATCAATTTGTTTTTTCATTTTTTGTCAAATTTTTGTCAAATTTTTTTTTCATTTTTTGTCATATTTTTGTCAAATTTTTGTCAAATTTTAGTCAATTTTTTTTTCATTTTTTGTCATATTTTTGTCAAATTTTTGTCAAATTTTAGTCAATTTTTTTTTCATTTTTCGTCATTTTTTTTGTCAATTTTTTGTCATTTTTTTGTCCATTTTTTGTCACATTTTTATCAAATTTTTGTCACATTTTTCGTAATATTTTTGTCATTTTTTTGTCAAATTTTTATCATTTTTTGACAAAAAAATCTCGTCCTGTGTTTCAGAGTCTGTTCTCGTCCTGTGTTTCAGAGTCTGTTCTCGTCCTGTGTTTCAGAGTCTGTTCTCGTCCTGTGTTTCAGAGTCTGTTCTCGTCCTGTGTTTCAGAGTCTGTTCTCGTCCTGTGTTTCAGAGTCTGTTCTCGTCCTGTGTTTCAGAGTCTGTTCTCGTCCTGTGTTTCAGAGTCTGTTCTCGTCCTGTGTTTCAGAGTCCGTTCTCGTCCTGTGTTTCAGAGTCTGTTCTCGTCCTGTGTTTCAGAGTCTGTTCTCGTCCTGTGTTTCAGAGTCTGTTCTCGTCCTGTGTTTCAGAGTCTGTTCTCGTCCTGTGTTTCAGACTTCGTTCTCGTCCTGTGTTTCAGAGTTTTTATCACATTTTTGTCAATTTTTTGTCAAATTTTTATCAAATTTTTATCACATTTTTCGTCATTTTTCGTCATTTTTTGTCATTTTTTTTTCAAATTTGTGTCATTTTTTTGTCAATTTTTCGTCAAATTTTCGTCATTTTTTGTCATTTTTTTGTCAATTTTTTGTCAAATTTTTATCACATTTTTTGTCATTTTTTTGTCAAATTTTTTATCATTTTTTTGTCAAATTTTTATCAAATTTTTATCAATTTTTTGTCAAATTTTTATCAAATTTTTATCACATTTTTTGTCATTTTTTTGTCAAATTTTTTATCATTGTTTTGTCAATTTTTTATCACATTTTTCGTCATTTTTCGTCATTTTTCGTCATTTTTGTCAATTTTTTGTCAATTTTTTTTCAATTTTTGACAAAAAAATCTCGTCCTGTGTTTTAGAGTCTGTTCTCGTCCTGTGTTTCAGAGTCTGTTCTCGTCCTGTGTTTCAGAGTCTGTTCTCGTCCTGTGTTTCAGAGTCTGTTCTTGTCCTGTGTTTTAGAGTCTGTTCTCGTCCTGTGTTACAGAGTCTGTTCTCGTCCTGTGTTTCAGAGTTCGTTCTCGTCCTGTGTTTCAGAGTCTGTTCTCGTCCTGTGTTTCAGAGTCTGTTCTCGTCCTGTGTTTCAGAGTCTGTTCTCGTCCTGTGTTTCAGAGTCTGTTCTTGTCCTGTGTTTCAGAGTCTGTTCTCGTCCTGTGTTTCAGAGTTCGTTCTCGTCCTGTGTTTCAGAGTCTGTTCTCGTCCTGTGTTTCAGAGTCTGTTCTCGTCCTGTGTTTCAGAGTCTGTTCTCGTCCTGTGTTTCAGAGTCTGTTCTCGTCCTGTGTTTCAGAGTCTGTTCTCGTCCTGTGTTTCAGAGTCTGTTCTCGTCCTGTGTTTCAGAGTCTGTTCTCGTCCTGTGTTTCAGAGTCTGTTCTCGTCCTGTGTTTCAGAGTCTGTTCTCGTCCTGTGTTTCAGAGTCTGTTCTCGTCCTGTGTTTCAGAGTCTGTTCTCGTCCTGTGTTTCAGAGTCTGTTCTCGTCCTGTGTTTCAGAGTTCGTTCTCGTCCTGTGTTTCAGAGTCTGTTCTCGTCCTGTGTTTCAGAGTCTGTTCTCGTCCTGTGTTTCAGAGTTCGTTCTCGTCCTGTGTTTCAGAGTCTGTTCTCGTCCTGTGTTTCAGAGTTCGTTCTCGTCCTGTGTTTCAGAGTCTGTTCTCGTCCTGTGTTTCAGAGTCTGTTCTCGTCCTGTGTTTCAGAGTTCGTTCTCGTCCTGTGTTTCAGAGTCTGTTCTCGTCCTGTGTTTCAGAGTCTGTTCTCGTCCTGTGTTTCAGAGTCTGTTCTCGTCCTGTGTTTCAGAGTCTGTTCTCGTCCTGTGTTTCAGAGTCTGTTCTCGTCCTGTGTTTCAGAGTTTTTATCACATTTTTGTCACATTTTTTGTCATTTTTCGTCATATTTTTGTCAATTTTTTCTCAAATTTTTGTCATATTTTTGTCAAATTTTGTCATATTTTTTGTCATATTTTTTGTCATATTTTTGTCAAATTTTTGTCAATTTTTTATCAATTTTTTGTCATTTTTTGTCACATTTTTATCAATTTTTTGTCAATTTTTTGTCAAATTTTTATCACATTTTTTGTCATTTTTTGTCATATTTTTGTCAATTTTTTGTCAATTTTTTATCAATTTTTTGTCAATTTTTGTCATTTTTTGTCATTTTTTGTCATTTTTCGTCATATTTTCGTCATATTTTTTGTCAATTTTTTATCAATTTTTTGTAATATTTTTATCACATTTTTTGTCATTTTTTGTCATTTTTCGTCATATTTTCGTCATATTTTTGTCAATTTTTTGTCAAATTTTTATCACATTTTTGTCAAATTTTTGTCAAATTTTTCTCAATTTTTTCTCAATTTTTTGTCAATTTTTTATCAATTTTTTGTAATATTTTTATCACATTTTTTCTCAATTTTTTGTCAATTTTTTATCAATTTTTCGTCATATTTTTGTCAATTTTTTGTCAAATTTTTATCACATTTTTGTCAAATTTTTGTCACATTTTTGTCATTTTTTTGTCAATTTTTGACAAAAAAATCTCGTCCTGTGTTTCAGAGTCTGTTCTCGTCCTGTGTTTCAGAGTCTGTTCTCGTCCTGTGTTTCAGAGTCTGTTCTCGTCCTGTGTTTCAGAGTCTGTTCTCGTCCTGTGTTTCAGAGTCTGTTCTCGTCCTGTGTTTCAGAGTCTGTTCTCGTCCTGTGTTTCAGAGTCTGTTCTCGTCCTGTGTTTCAGAGTTCGTTCTCGTCCTGTGTTTCAGAGTCTGTTCTCGTCCTGTGTTTCAGAGTCTGTTCTCGTCCTGTGTTTCAGAGTCTGTTCTCGTCCTGTGTTACAGAGTCTGTTCTCGTCCTGTGTTTCAGAGTCTGTTCTCGTCCTGTGTTTCAGAGTCTGTTCTCGTCCTGTGTTTCAGAGTCTGTTCTCGTCCTGTGTTTCAGAGTCTGTTCTCGTCCTGTGTTACAGAGTCTGTTCTCGTCCTGTGTTTCAGAGTCTGTTCTCGTCCTGTGTTTCAGAGTTTTTATCACATTTTTGTCACATTTTTGTCACATTTTTGTCATTTTTTGTCAAATTTTATCAAATTTTTATCACATTTTTCGTCATTTTTTGTCAATTTTTTGTCACATTTTTGTCACATTTTTGTCAAATTTTTGTCACATTTTTGTCAATTTTTGACAAAAAAATCTCGTCCTGTGTTACAGAGTCTGTTCTCGTCCTGTGTTTCAGAGTCTGTTCTCGTCCTGTGTTTCAGAGTCTGTTCTCGTCCTGTGTTTCAGAGTTTTTATCACATTTTTGTAAATTTTTCGTCAATTTTTCATCAATTTTTTATCAAATTTTTTGTCATATTTTTGTCAATTTTTTGTTAATTTTTCGTCAAATTTTTATCACATTTTTCGTCTTTTTTTGTCAATTTTTTGTCAATTTTTTTGTCATTTTTTTGTCATTTTTTTGTCATTTTTTGTCAATTTTTTGTCCATTTTTTGTCATTTTTTTGTCAATTTTTTGTCAAATTTTTATCACATTTTTGTCAATTTTTTGTCAATTTTTTATCACATTTTTGTCAATTTTTTGTCATATTTTTTGTCATATTTTTGTCACTTTTTTTGTCAAATTTTTATCAAATTTTTATCAAATTTTTATCAAATTTTTATCAAATTTTTTGTCATTTTTTGTCATTTTTTTGTCAATTTTTTGCCAATTTTTTGTCAATTTTTTATCATTTTTTTTTTCATTTTTTGTCAAATTTTTGTCAATTTTTTGTCATATTTTTTTCATTTTTTGTCAAATTTTTGTCAATTTTTTGTCATATTTTTTTCATTTTTTTGTCATTTTTTTGTCAATTTTTTGTCAATTTTTATCAATTTGTTTTTTCATTTTTTGTCAAATTTTTGTCAAATTTTTTTTTCATTTTTTGTCATATTTTTGTCAAATTTTTGTCAAATTTTTGTCAAATTTTAGTCAATTTTTTTTTCATTTTTCGTCATTTTTTTTGTCAATTTTTTGTCATTTTTTTGTCCATTTTTTGTCACATTTTTATCAAATTTTTGTCACATTTTTCGTAATATTTTTGTCATTTTTTTGTCAAATTTTTATCATTTTTTGACAAAAAAATCTCGTCCTGTGTTTCAGAGTCTGTTCTCGTCCTGTGTTTCAGAGTCTGTTCTCGTCCTGTGTTTCAGAGTCTGTTCTCGTCCTGTGTTTCAGAGTCTGTTCTCGTCCTGTGTTTCAGAGTCTGTTCTCGTCCTGTGTTTCAGAGTCTGTTCTCGTCCTGTGTTTCAGAGTCTGTTCTCGTCCTGTGTTACAGAGTCTGTTCTCGTCCTGTGTTTCAGAGTCTGTTCTCGTCCTGTGTTTCAGAGTCTGTTCTCGTCCTGTGTTTCAGAGTCTGTTCTCGTCCTGTGTTTCAGAGTCCGTTCTCGTCCTGTGTTTCAGAGTCTGTTCTCGTCCTGTGTTTCAGAGTCTGTTCTCGTCCTGTGTTACAGAGTCTGTTCTCGTCCTGTGTTTCAGAGTCTGTTCTCGTCCTGTGTTTCAGAGTCTGTTCTCGTCCTGTGTTTCAGAGTCTGTTCTCGTCCTGTGTTTCAGAGTCTGTTCTCGTCCTGTGTTTCAGAGTCTGTTCTCGTCCTGTGTTTCAGAGTCTGTTCTCGTCCTGTGTTTCAGAGTCTGTTCTCGTCCTGTGTTACAGAGTCTGTTCTCGTCCTGTGTTTCAGAGTCTGTTCTCGTCCTGTGTTTCAGAGTCTGTTCTCGTCCTGTGTTTCAGAGTCTGTTCTCGTCCTGTGTTTCAGAGTCTGTTCTCGTCCTGTGTTTCAGAGTCTGTTCTCGTCCTGTGTTTCAGACTTCGTTCTCGTCCTGTGTTTCAGAGTTTTTATCACATTTTTGTCAATTTTTTGTCAAATTTTTATCAAATTTTTATCACATTTTTCGTCATTTTTCGTCATTTTTTGTCATTTTTTTTTCAAATTTGTGTCATTTTTTTGTCAATTTTTCGTCAAATTTTCGTCATTTTTTGTCATTTTTTTGTCAATTTTTTGTCAATTTTTTATCACATTTTTTGTCATTTTTTTGTCAAATTTTTTATCATTTTTTTGTCAAATTTTTATCAAATTTTTATCAATTTTTTGTCAAATTTTTATCAAATTTTTATCACATTTTTTGTCATTTTTTTGTCAAATTTTTTATCATTGTTTTGTCAATTTTTTATCACATTTTTCGTCATTTTTCGTCATTTTTCGTCATTTTTGTCAATTTTTTGTCAATTTTTTTTCAATTTTTGACAAAAAAATCTCGTCCTGTGTTTTAGAGTCTGTTCTCGTCCTGTGTTTCAGAGTCTGTTCTCGTCCTGTGTTTCAGAGTCTGTTCTCGTCCTGTGTTTCAGAGTCTGTTCTCGTCCTGTGTTTCAGAGTCTGTTCTCGTCCTGTGTTTCAGAGTCTGTTCTCGTCCTGTGTTTCAGAGTCTGTTCTCGTCCTGTGTTTCAGAGTCTGTTCTCGTCCTGTGTTTCAGAGTCTGTTCTTGTCCTGTGTTTCAGAGTCTGTTCTCGTCCTGTGTTTCAGAGTCTGTTCTCGTCCTGTGTTTCAGAGTCTGTTCTCGTCCTGTGTTTCAGAGTCTGTTCTCGTCCTGTGTTTCAGAGTCTGTTCTCGTCCTGTGTTACAGAGTCTGTTCTCGTCCTGTGTTTCAGAGTCTGTTCTCGTCCTGTGTTTCAGAGTCTGTTCTCGTCCTGTGTTTCAGAGTCTGTTCTCGTCCTGTGTTTCAGAGTCTGTTCTCGTCCTGTGTTTCAGAGTCTGTTCTCGTCCTGTGTTTCAGAGTCTGTTCTCGTCCTGTGTTTCAGAGTCTGTTCTCGTCCTGTGTTTCAGAGTCTGTTCTCGTCCTGTGTTTCAGAGTCTGTTCTCGTCCTGTGTTACAGAGTCTGTTCTCGTCCTGTGTTTCAGAGTCTGTTCTCGTCCTGTGTTTCAGAGTCTGTTCTCGTCCTGTGTTTCAGAGTCTGTTCTCGTCCTGTGTTTCAGAGTCTGTTCTCGTCCTGTGTTTCAGAGTCTGTTCTCGTCCTGTGTTTCAGAGTCTGTTCTCGTCCTGTGTTTCAGAGTCTGTTCTCGTCCTGTGTTTCAGAGTTCGTTCTCGTCCTGTGTTTCAGAGTCTGTTCTCGTCCTGTGTTTCAGAGTCTGTTCTCGTCCTGTGTTTCAGTTCGTTCTCGTCCTGTGTTTCAGAGTCTGTTCTCGTCCTGTGTTTCAGAGTTCGTTCTCGTCCTGTGTTTCAGAGTCTGTTCTCGTCCTGTGTTTCAGAGTCTGTTCTCGTCCTGTGTTTCAGTTCGTTCTCGTCCTGTGTTTCAGAGTCTGTTCTCGTCCTGTGTTTCAGAGTCTGTTCTCGTCCTGTGTTTCAGAGTCTGTTCTCGTCCTGTGTTTCAGAGTCTGTTCTCGTCCTGTGTTTCAGAGTCTGTTCTCGTCCTGTGTTTCAGAGTCTGTTCTCGTCCTGTGTTTCAGAGTCTGTTCTCGTCCTGTGTTTCAGAGTTCAAAGAGTGCTTCTCTCTGTACGATCAGAAGCTGAAGGGGAAGATCGACGTGAAGGATCTGATCACGGTGATGCGCTGTCTGGGAACCAGCCCCACCCACGGGGAGATAGAGCGCCACCTGCAGGTCCACAAGATCGGTAAAGACTCTTTAGTGGGGAATGTGGACCTTCATGAAGGAGGAGCCACTGGGACAACAGCGGTTTTAATCACTATAACCCACAGACACGTCAGGAGAGTGAACCTGACTGTGACCAGTCTCAGTGTGGTCACTCTTTCAAACTTTATGTTTGTTTAAAATGTCACAGTCCTCGTACTCTGTGGCCACTGATGATGATCTTTGAAGCTCCTGCAGCTGCATCTGTCACCCGTTGATGCACTGACGTCTCCGGGCTTTAGAAGTTAGAATGTGGAAAACACTGTTTGTCTCGTGTTCTGTCGACAGCAGCGAAAAATCACCTGTATTTTTTCTTTTATTTGAGCAATTTACAAAATCACATCATTACATAGTAATGAAAACTCCGAAGGACCAGGCCGAGGCAAGAAGGATTCTAAGCTCCTCCCCCATGTTTTTATAGAGGTCGTCTCCTGAGACTCAGTGTCTCTTTTGCAGAAAGACCTGTTTAAACAACTTTCAAACCCTTTAAAACAGGGGGGCCCAAAGTTTTCGTCTCCGATGCCAAAATGAAAAAGTGCCTGTGAGTCTCGGGTCAAACACGGCGACGTCAAGCACGAAAAACACGTATAATTGCAAATTATAAAGTTACTTTATTTACTTTTTATTTTTTCGATGGCCCACATTTGCATTTGTTTCTATCTCTGCAAATAACATGTTATATTAAAACACATGTTAACTGGCAAAAGCCTAGTTCTAGTAAAACAAAAACAATTGTAGCAATTTAGTGCAGATAAAAAAACACACCTGTATCTACAGCTCCTACAGTAACTTTACCTCACTCGTTCACTCAAAGAAAATGCCTCATTAGATTATTTTGAAAGTGTCAGTTCAGCATCAATTCTTTTATAAGTCATTTTTTAACATATACTGTTGTTGACGTAACAACCTTTGTAATGAAAGTTGGAAAACTGTGAAAGTTGATGCTACAAATCTCTGTATTTGATAAATTACGGAAACTCATTGCTGCCAGTGTGAGTGAAACATTTTTGACTGCGCTTTCTCGTTTTAACGAGTTGCCAAAAGCCCAACGCACACCAGAGCGCAGCGGCACATCATCTGACGCGCGTCCATTTCGGCACAGGCGGCGCGTCAGGGCACTTCAGTTCAGAGGCTATTCCTCAAACCATGTGGTGCTTTAAACGCGTGATTTATACATTTATCATTAATAAAATAAGACACGAATGTCCGTGTTGCGAGAGAGAGAGAGAGAGAGAGAGAGAGAGAGAGAGAGAGAGAGAGAGAGAGAGAGAAAACGTGGCTCTCTTTTGCAGGTCAATTGGGGGCTGGCGAGTTTAACATGCTCCACCTGAGCCCTGATGATGGTTCTGTCTCCGCTGCTTCTATCATCCCCTTAAACAAAGTGTACGGCGGTCTCCCTGTTTGTCACAGCCGAGACCCGTCTGTGCCTCTGCAGCAGGTCAGAAACCCCCCCCCCCGCGGCACCACGTCTGGATCACAGGAGGCGGCTCTTCTGCCGCACCGTCAAGCGTCTGCGTTGGGCTTAAAAAGTCGTTCACACGACTTTGGCAACTTGTTAAAACGAGATGGTATTACGTTCGAACGAGAAAGCGCAGTCAAAAATGTTTCAGTCACACTGGCAGCAATGAGTTTCCGTAATAAACACCAAGACACCAGAACAGTGTTTACAAAAGGAGTGAAACAGCGCCCCCAATTTGACGATGGTGGTCAGAAAGTGTACTGCATCCATATTAACCATTGAGAGTGAATGGAAGAGTTAGTATTAACCACACGCAGCGCAAAAGCAGGTCACTCTCTGGCGGGACAACATAATTGTGTCGTCGGGCCAAATTTGGCCCGCGGGCCCCACTTTGGGCACCTGTGCTTTAAAACATCCAGCATAGACAACAATAACATTCATTCATTTAAAACAATAACAACAGCATTAGCAAAAGACTTAAAGACAAACCAAAGAGACTCGAGTTGCCGCTGGTCACGGAGATGTCTCTGAGACGTCCCCTGGCCAGTCTTCAGGTAGTCTCAGTGAAACAGGCTTCAGTGGAGTCTCCGCATGGTCTCCGAGAGGTCAATGCGAGACCTGATGGAGACCAAGGAGATCTGAAAGAGACTGCATATGTCTCTTTCAGATCTCCTTGGTCTCTGACAGGTCTCGGAGACATTGCAGGGACGTCACAGAAATGTCTCACAGGGAAACAAATAGTGTTGGCGACACAAATGCTTCAGACCGTGTGGACCTCTCGGAGAACATACGGAGACCACCCAGAGACCACCCGGAGACCAAGCGGAAAACGAACATGGTCATTTTCAGCTAAGGGTTCACTACAGTGGGGCAAAAAAGTATGTAGTCAGTTTAGTTAAGTTCTCCCACTTAAATAATGACAGAGGTCTGTAATGTTCATCATAGGTTCAACTGTGAGAGACAGAATGTGAAAAAACAATCCAGGAATTCACATTGTAGGATTTGTAAAGAATGGTCCCAGCTCTCTGCAGGTCATTCACCAGGTCCTTCACCAGGTCATTCACCAGGTCATTCACCAGGTCATTCACCAGGTCCCCCCTGTGGTTCTGGGATTGTTGCTCACCGTTCTCATGATCATTGTGACCCCACGGGATGAGATCTTGCCTGGAGCCCCAGATGGAGGGAGATTATCAGTGGTCTTGAATGTCTTCCATGTTCTGATCATTGCTCCCACAGTTGATTTTTTCACACCGAGCTGCTGCCTCTTGTAGATTGACTCTTCCCAGTCTGGTGCAGGTCTACAGTTCTTTTCCTGGTGTCCTTCCACAGCTCTTTGGTAACCAGTTCAAACAGGTGCCATTAAAACAGGTGACGAGTGGAGGACAGAAGAGCTTCTTAAAGAAGAACTTACAGGTCTGTGAGAGCCAGAGAAGTGACCAAATACTTATTTTCCACCATCATTTACAAATAAATTCTTTAAAAATCCTACAATGTGAATCCCTGGATTGTTTTTTCACATTCTGTCTCACAGTTGAAGTGAACCTATGATGAACATTACAGACCTCTGTCATTATTTAAGTGGGAGAACTTAACTAAACTGACTAAATACTTTTTTGCCCCACTGTAGATTGACAAAAACATTGGCTGACCTGACCACTTGAGTGACATCCCGTTTCGAAACTAAAAGCTTCACCCTTTGCCTCTTCTGGGTGGGCTGTCCTCCAGATGTAGCAGTAGAAGTGTTGCCCATTCTTCCAGAAGTGCTCTTGTGAGGTCACACACTGATGTTGGAGAAGGCCTGGCTCTCAGTCTCCAGTTCATCCCAAAGGTGTCGTAAAGGCTTGAGGTCAGGACTCTGTTCAGGACGATCGAGTTCATCCAGACCAAACTCTCTCATCCATGTGTTTGTGGACTGAGCTGAGAACATCTAAGAGCTTCAGTGGTGGCATGTTCTACACCACTGCCTCCAGCGCGCTGTATTTCCTGGTGATGTGCGGCTCAGATGCAGCTGCTCTGCCATGGATCCATAAACATGTCTGTACGACACGTTAACTCTTCCAGCTGCTCCTAATCTACAGACTGAGGGACGTCTGGAGGTCTATGGAGAAACTGCAGGAAGTGACAACCTTTCCACCTTCTCTCTGTAGAAAGATCCGGAGCGGTGGACTTCTCCACCTTCCTGACCATGATGCACCGGCAGATGCAGCAGGAGGACCCGAAGGCGGAGATCCTGGAGGCCCTGAAGATGACTGACAAGCAGAAGAAGGGCTTCATCCCGGCGTCTGAGCTGAGGGCCAAGCTCACCACGCTGGGGGAGAAGCTCTCACACCGAGAAGGTACGAGGCCACACTCACCACGCTGAAGCTCTCACACCGAGAAGGTACGAGGCCAAGCTCACCACGCTGGGGGAGAAGCTCTCACACCGAGAAGGTACGAGGCCAAGCTCACCACGCTGAAGCTCTCACACCGAGAAGGTACGAGGCCACGCTCACCACGCTGAAGCTCTCACACCGAGAAGGTACGAGGCGGCAGGTTCTTCACTCCAGGGGAGCGTTGGGTCACTGTTCTGAAGGGTACACGCTAACATCTAACTATCACAGGATGAGGTTAGAACATTGAAGCATGAAACAGGTCCTTCACAAAGAAAGCTCTCTAGATTAAACGTCTGGGTTTGATGATCCACCACTTCTTCAATCACTTCTTTACCAAAACATGTATACCAGAGGCCAAGCATGAACATCAGTGTCTTCTGTGTGGCCCAAATAAACCCTCCTTGTCTCTTCTTCTTCTGTGTTTTGTGCTGCAGACTTTGGCGTGTAATTTCAGAACCATAAGACTTTGAGACTCACCATTTTTCATTTTAGAATCTGCGGATTTCTGACTTTCAAACAAGCTCGTTCTGAAGTACCTAACATAAATGTTCTGAGTGGATCAGCCCTGTGCTCCTCACACAGCGCCCCCTTCTGTCACAGTTTAAAGCTGACACATTTAGAAGCTTCATACACAGGATTATAGACAAAAACATCCAAGGTGCAGATCGGCCTGAGATTAGATTATATTAGAGGTGTAACGATACCTTTTTTGACCGATATGATACGCAACGATTTGAGGCCAAACGATTCGATATAAAACGATATATCTTTTTTTTTGGACCGATACGATTCGAGCGATACAGTGGATTTTCGATACGATATTTGATACTTTTAACATTGGATTTTCAGCAAATGAAGCAATAATTATTCCAAGTGACTGAACATAAACACAACAGAGGCATTTGCTCTGGATTATATTTAAAAAATCACTTCAGATTTGCTGATTGTTGAATCAAACAACAGTGGACAAAACACACTCACAAAAGTGCAATAAACAGCTCAGATAAAGAGCCGTTTATATGTTTTAGTTACAGCTTAATCTTCAGGTTATTTCAGTTAGAGCCAGTGCTGGTGGGACCTTTAACCTTTAACCTTTAACCTTCTTCTTTTGGCTTTACATCTTCTTGAGTGAAGCCCCCACATACAGTTCATACAGCCTTTCAGTGAGCGGGATAGGAACAATAAAGGGCCGCTGTCACATGATCATTATATATCTATGATCGAAACCTTTACTATAATAGTAAATGTTTAACCTCTTAACTCCCGCCTGAACCGAGAGCATCTTCTCCAGTTCAGCTTTACCCAAATCCTGTAGGCCAGTGTAACGCCTCAGACCTACAAAACTAAATGGATCTTTTTCCTCACATCATCACATTTTTTTCATCAGTTTTTTTGTTGGGCAGTCGTCTCATTTTTGGCAAATTTTCGTGACTTTTTTTGTCGCTTTTTCATCAATTTTTTCGATTTTTTTGGTCATTTTTTGTCACTTTTTCGTCCATTTTTCGTCATTTTTTTGTCCATTTTTTCGTCCATTTTTTCTTCATTTTTCGTCTTTTTTTTAATTTTTTTGTCACTTTTTTCTAAAATTTTTGTCAAATTCTGACATTTTTTTGTCACTTTTTCGTCACTTTTTTCTCATTTTCATCATTGTTTTCGTCTCGGTTTTGTTGCTATTTTCACACCTTTTTCCCAGAAGCTTTTGGATTGGGGTAAAGCTGGAGAAAATGTGCTCGGTTCAGGTGGGAGTTAAGGGGTTAACTATTGACTGTTTCAGAGATTTGAAAAAAAGTTACATCATATTACTTAAAATATCGGCCAACCCCCTTCATTTCAGTATCAGAGCCCAAAAATCGACCCGACCCTCCCTGCTCTCCCGATCTCCCATAAGCAGCTCCTCTCGTTCGCAGAGAGAGAAACGCTGAGATGCTTTTATAAAACTCCTCTGCAGGAAACCAGTACAAACAGGAGCTCCTTGTATTATTCAAGCATCACAAAGTCATTTTAATCTGAAGTGCGGATGCTGTCGTCAGCTCTGACAGAGCCGCCCTGAGGAAGACGAGCTGAGGAAGACGAGCTGAGGAAGACGAGCTGAGGAAGACGAGCTGAGGCGGGAGTTTAGACGAAGCCCCGCGGAGAGTCTGCGTCTGTCGTCTTACTGTTTCTGCTGGAATAAAGAGGAACTAACGCAGCCGCACTTAAACTCAGTTAAACGTGTCAAAACTCTCACCGAGGGAAAAGAACAGTGACACAAACAGTAGCTTTAACCTCTGAACCCCCACCTGAACCAATCTGGCACTGCCCAAATCTAAACGCTTCTTGAAAAAAGCATCAAAGTTGCAACAAAAACGAAAGGAAAAAGGAACAAAAAAGTGGCAAAAATGCGATAAAAAAGTCACAAAAAAACACAACGAAAAATGTGACAAAAGATTTGAAAAAATGACCCAAAAAAGTGACAAAAATGAAATAAAAAGCCCAAAAAACTCAACAAAAAAAATGACAAAAAGAAGTGGAAAAAGTGGAAATAATTAGATGAAAAAATGGGTCAAAAACACAACATATATATTTTTTAAAAGTAATAAAAGAGTAACAAAAAAATCTATGAAAAAGTGGCAAAAATCTGATAAAAAAGTCACAAAAAGGCTTAAAAAAAACACAACGAAAAATGTGACAAAAGGTTTGAAAAAATGACCCAAAAAACTCAACAAAAAAATTGACCAAAAAAAGTGGAAAAGTGGAAATAATTAGATGAAAAAATGGGTCAAAAACACAACATATATATTTTTTAAAAGTAATAAAAGAGTAACAAAAAATCAATGAAAAAGTGGCAAAAATCTGATGAAAAAGTCAGAAAAAGGCTAAAAAAACACAACGAAAAATGTGAGAAAAGATTATAAAAAATGACCCAAAAAAGTGACAAAAATGAAATAAAAAGCCCAAAAAACTCAACAAAAAAATTGACAAAAAGAAGTGGAAAAGTGGAAAAAATGGGTCGAAAAAACACAATATATATATTTTTTAAAAGTAATAAAAGATTAACAAAATAATCTATAAAAAAGTGGCAAAAATCTGATAAAAAAGTCACAAAAGGCTAAAAAACACAACGAAAAATGTGAGAAAAGATTTGAAAAAATGACCCAAAAAAGTGACACAAATGAAATAAAAAGCCCAAAAAACTCAACAAAAAAATTGACCAAAAAAAGTGGAAAAGTGGAAATAATTAGATGAAAAAGTGGAAAAAAATTGGTCGAAAACACAACATATATATAATTTTTAAAAGTAATAAAAGAGTAACAAAAAAATCTATGAAAAAGTGGCAAAAATCTGATGACGACACGGCAACAACGCGAGGAAAAGGATCCATTTTGATCCGTTTTGTAGGTCTTAGCTTTCAAATAGGCTGTAAGTGTTTAGATTTGGGTGAAGCTGAACTGGAGAACTGGGTGAAGGTGGGGGGTCAGAGATGAATAAACCTCTGAGTGCACACACAGAGTATGTTTAAATGTTAGGATGAAGTGAGGAACAAGCTCTAACTCCTTGTTTTCTCGTGTGTCCAGTGGACGAGCTGTTCAAAGAGGCCAAAGTCAAACCCAACGGCTCCATCAACTACGTGCAGTTCACCCAGATGGTCACGCTGCCCCTTGTGGACTACTGACCGCACTGCAGGAGGACGCAGAGAGGAGACACGGCCCAATAGAAGAGCAATGTAAATACGGGAAATATGAAAACTTGTTTGGATTATGTGTGTTATGCTGATTCTGATGTAGTGATTTCCCTCACTCTGCACCAATAAACAAGTGTTAAAAGTTTATAAAGTAAAGATGATTCATTTTTGTTACAGATTAACTAATCATTACAACATGGCTTCTTATTCTGAATATAACAGCATATGGTTAAAGGAATAGGCCACCGTTTTTACATACTGAGATATGTTCTTACCTAACCTTAGCCGAGTTAATATATCCCCGTCTGGTCTTTGTCCGTGCGCTCACACATACGCAGCCTCTCCCACATGTCACATAGCTCCAAAAAAGCTCACGATAGAAGCTACCAAGCTCTTCCACGTGTTCCCTATTTAAATAAAGTTACGTGAAGTGTTTTCATGCCAAGTATATTTACACAGAAATGTAACATGTGGATTTTATAAGCAGATAAAAAGGGGGACTATATTGTGAGGCGTAATGATACAGGAGCACAACGTCCGCGCAGTAACTCCTAAAGACTTCCCCGCTCACTTCCGTCAATAGAAGCTGGGCAGGTTTTCTTCCTTAAAAGTTCAAAGTGCAGGGACCGAACCTCCCAATCGCTGCCCAACGAAGTCCCATCGATGTCCACCATGCAGGGTACAGGGACCTGAACATTATTTTAATAGGAAAGCTATATTTCACAGTAAAGTGTGTAGTTTTAGGAGAATTTTAGGTTTATTTTGAACGCAACATTGTCTTTTTACTTTGAATCATCCTTATGGCCACACTACCTTTGCTCTGCCCGATCTCGTCAGATCCTGGAAGCTGAGGACAATTCTAGACTAGTGTGTGTTTTTCAGTGGCAGCTTTAAGCCACCCCGGACTCTGAATGTCTGCATAAATGAGTCTAATTAGCTCTTGGAGGCTCCTTAGCCAGGAGGTGTACTCACTTATTCCACCTTCTCCTGTGAACGCTGTCATGTTATTGCCAGTGTGGCATGGCGCCTGTTGCACCTCCTCCCGCCAGCTGGTGGCGCCGCGGGTATATAAGTGCAATGCACTCACTCCGTTCTGTGACGTCACTCACTTCCTGGTCCCGCCGGTGTCGGTGCGTTCCTCGCTCGGACAGGTAGAGTTTAATGTAAGTACTTACTGGCCCTGAGTGGAGGCTTTGTGGTCCAGCTCCGCGCGGTGACGGTTCCACGATGTGGCTCCAGAAGCTCCGGGCAGGGATGGTGCGTCTGCTGTCATGGCCCCACACCCGTGTGTTGTGCCCTGCGTTCGATGGTGCGTTTGGGGCAGAGTTCACTATATTCCACCAGTAAGGCTGGGTGTTAATGGTTTTAATTATTTACAGGTGATCTGGCCGCGCGGGTGCCATGACGGCGCTGTCCCGTATGTTGCCTTGTCTTTTAATCTGCTCCACTCACGGACCTCACTCTTTGTTTTTATTTTCAATATGCGAAATGTCTGTGAAAATGTAACCCTGTGGACCAAACAAATACAGAAAATAATTTATTGAATCGAAATATACAGTAAATAAAACTTATGTTTTTGCTAAGCTTGGACTCTGCCTGTGTCAGTCATAAACGAACCTGCGCCTTAAGGTCCGGAGCCGTCAATGTTTATGTTAACAGTTGTTTATTTTGGCTGAGAGATTGTTTGTAAGTCGCCAGTACCGCTCGTCAGGCTACACCAACAAAAACATGATGAATGTAAATGTTCGGGTGGTGTTAGTTCAGGCAGACACTGTTTATCCATTCTTGTGTGACCGGGGTCACTGTGGGTAAATGTATGGGGCAGTCGTTTGTCCAACTGGGGCGCTGCAGTGAACGCACCATCCAAGGTGCGTGTTTACTTCCGCTTGCCCTGATTAGTAATGCATTAAAGCTGTGGACGCCGTGCAGCATTCAGTCTCGGGGCCGTGGGTTCGAGTGGCGCATGTAAGAAGCTCACTTTTGGTGCGTTTTAGGCCCATTAATGCACATCAATACTGTCGCTAATACAATGTACTTCTGGCCCGGGTGTTTTAGGAGGTTACGGGTACTGGCCTCTCCTGTAAAGGCGCCAGAAGCCCCGGTTTGGCCATAGTCTGGTGTGTGCAAGGTAAATGCGGTTCAGATTTGTTTTTTGTTTCCTAACGCACAGTGGAACTAACATGCATATGGTTGATTCAACAGTTGGCCTCTGTTGCTCAATTTATGCTCTCAATTTACGCTCTCAAATTTGTGCTCTCCAGTTTTTTTTTTAGAGTAAGTGAAGTTTGTCGGTTACTGGGTGGGTTACTGACGGGTCGCCGAAACAAAGTTGCCTCAGAGATTAACCAACCGCCCCTTAACATAGCAATGCACTTTCCCACGTAAACATTAGCACTTAGAAACCAAGCACTTTAGGCTGTGAATGTGGATTTAGCTTATCATTTGTGTTGCTTTGATTTTGGTTTGGGTTTATTTGCATTTTTGTTTATTATTCTATTCTTATTTCTGTTAAACTAGTCCATGTTTACTTTCTTGAGTGTGGGTGCTTGAAAATACCTTTTAAAGAAATAACCTATTTTTAATAATTGTAAAATAAAGAGATATACATTTTGTACTACTTCTGACTTTGCTCATTTTTGTGCCAGACCTACCTGCCTATTTTCATAGAGAAACCCTCTGCTAACTTAACTTAGAAGCATAGTGCAGACCAGGGGGCTCGTTGCCCCGCCCTTGTCCACAGCACGTTAGAGAGGTTACACTTGTGATTTTGATCAGACCACATTTTATGACCGATTTAGGCACAAGTGTGAGAAACGGTATACTTACTTTTTCTTCCCACTGTATGCCACATTTCTATGCGTTTTTGTCGTGTTTTCATGTTTTTTTGAGAGTTTTTGTTGCATTCTTTTCTTGTTGCTTTTTCTACCGTTCACCTGTGGTCCCTGCTGTCTCTCAGTCTTTAGTTTGTCTGAGCTTGACAGTCGAGAGCCGGTACCTCCAGGTAAGTGCAAAAGAAAACACAAAGAAACCCCGAGGCACTTTGTTTCATCGAGGGCAGCGAGAAAAAAACTTACTGTGAAGGACGGTTAAGCAACAGTTTAAAAGAAAGGCCGACGAGGCTGAGCAGTTCTGACCTTCCACAGAACGTCCACGGTACCAGGATGTTCGTTTGAGTTCTGACTCTGTGCACATGAACATGAGCTGAAAACAGGAATATTTCATGATGAGATTGTACTTTTCATTATATGGGCATTTGCAAGTCATTTATTCATGTTTTCAGACTTTTCCTCCAGAAATGATGGACAGGTGACGCTGAACGATCAGGTTTGTTTATGAACTTTGCTTTAGTGAGAAACACATTTCAGCGCCGCGTCTTTGGGATCTTGCTCTCCTTATTGAAAAATGTTCTCTTTGAATCCGTCTTTCTCATACCGCCTCCTCCGTCTACACTTTGCACCAAAGGCGACGACAGATACAGACTTTGGAATCGACCACGGTCACGATCGAAGCAGCGAGAGGGAGAACAAAGAAAACAAAAACATTTCTCCACCATTACTGTCGCAAATGCTGAACTGTGAATATATTTCTACTAAATAAAGACAGAGACATGAGAGAGAGTTCAAGAGCCCATAAATACATAAAAACGGACTATGCTAACCAGGAAGCTAACGTTATTAGCGTGTGATAAATATGTTTCGTCTGCCAGAAAACGGCTAAAGACACAAAAAGCAGAAATGTAAGTGAATTTGAGTTTGCCTTTAGCTCAGAGGACACTTCTTTTGTATCTAAAGTAAAATCTCCAAAGGTCTGTGCATTCATCAAGGCTTTGACCTAAATGTGGTCAAGAATCAATCAATGGAAGTTTATTTACAGAGCCCTTTATGACACTCAAGGCGACCAAAATATAATAAAAAATAATGAAAAAATCTGCATTGTGCATATTTTGTGATATTTGATGGCTAATGCTCAAGGCCGTGGGAACCCAGGGTGCTGAGGGTGCTGCAGCTCCCCCTGGTGGATCGTTTGTGAACTGCAGGCAATATTAACCCCTTAACTCCCACCTGAACCGAGCACAGTTTCTCCAGCTTTACCCCAATCCAAAAGCTTCTGGAAAAAAGGTGTGAAAATAGCGACAGAACTGAGACGAAAACAAGGATGAAAATGTGACAAAAGTGAGAAAAATTTGACGAAAAAATGGATGAAAAAGTGATAAGAATCTGACAAAAAAATTTGAATAATTTGACGAAAAAGTGACAAAAAAGTCACGGAAATTTGAGTCGACTGCCCGACAAAAAAAGTGATGAAAAAAACTCTGCTGTGAGGAAAAAGATCCATTTAGTTTTGTAGGTCTTTCAAATGAGGCGTTACACTGGCCTATAGGATTTGGGTAAAGCTGAACTGGAGAAAATGCTCTCGGTTCAGGCGGGAGTTAAGAGGTTAATAAATAGGATTTATGCACAGAAACAGTATTTTGGGGGTACATTTTGTCCCTCAGCGCCCCCTAACTAAAACATCTCCCCACGGCTCTGCTAACGCTAACGGCTATAGAGTTCGGGGAATGTGATTTCGCTAAAGCATTGTGGGATTAGCAGCTATTATAAACTAATGGAGATTTAAAAAGGTAAAATACTGGAATTATTGTTCACATTAAAGAATTTTGACACCAGTGAGTTTTATTTATCAGCCGTGACTCAGCAGCAACGGAGTTTTTCCACGGCTGTTTCACTTTTTATATGCTAACGTAACAGCCACGAACATAGACACAGACGCATCTCGTCATAGAAGGGGGCGTGGCTTCGCCGAGGGGGAAAATAGAATCTTTTGGGAAACACAATTTTTCCTCTTTTTAGCCATTTTCTGGTGGAATATGAACTTATTTATCACATAAATAAAGTCAAGTGTAAATCGGGCCCATATGGACATTTTGTCGCAACAGATTGTTCAGTAGAAGCGAAAAAACGGCATTTGTAGCAAGCGCTAGCTAACCGTTAGCATTAGCCCGATGCTAACATGTAGCATCAAGTTAGCATTCTCCGTTATTCATGTATTTATGGGCTGTTGAACCACTTTGCTCCTCCCCATGTCTTTGTATCTTTATTTAGTAGAAACTATATTCATAATTCAGCATTTGTTACAGTCGTTTTTGAATAATTAGATAAAATATACATTTTTTCAAAATTGTTTTCCCCCTTAACTGTTTTTAAAAATGACCATATATGGGCGATTCCAGAGATGCCGTCTGTATCTATGGCGGATCTCCATGGTAACTGTGGATTTTATATCTGCTACAAAAACTATAAAAACTCTTTAATACCACAAACTCCACAGAGAGTTACTGAACAGACTTATGTATCAGACCCAGTAGCCAAACAGGCTGAAGCTACTGCTATAAAAGTATTATTTACCAAAATCACCACATCCGGGTTAGTGGAGGAAAATGCTAGTGGTGCAGCAGCTACGCTAACCCCGGAAGTAGCGACTTTAGTAAATATTACTTTTTTAGCAGCAGGTGTGCATTTTTGGCTAATGTGTCTGAGAAATAAGTCTGTTCAGTCACTCCCTGTTGAGTTTCAGAAATATTTATGTTTTTTTAAAATAGTTTTTTTTATGTTTTTGTCTCACATATTAGCCGGTCTGCTCGGACCCGGAAGTCGTGACGTCACACTTAAACGTACAGAGTTCGGGAATGTGACGTCATATCACTAAGCATTATGGGATGAGCAGCAATTGTAAACTAATGGAGATTTTAGAAGTTAAAATACTGGAGTTATTGTTCACATTAAAACTCTTGGACACCACTGTGAGCTAGACTTATTTACCAGCAGTGACTCAGCAGCTAACGGAGCTGTTCCACGGCTTTTCTCCACTTTATAAACTGTTTTTAGCTAATGTTTGTCTATGGAAATGTAACAGCTGCAAAGATGGCCGATCTCCATGGTCGAACTCTATAGGGAAAACACATTGAGCAGGCTAATGCTAATGCTAACGGACTGTGAAAAGTCTCCTGGAGAAGCAAAATGGCTAACTGTCCGCACACATTAGTATCAAACGCTTCTCCTTTTTATTTCTATGACCAGGAAGCTAACTTTAGCCTCATGCTACACTCGCTAACGTCAGCTGTGAGTGCCATTATTTCGCTCAGCGGTGGAAAAAAAAAATCCACATAGACCTGGTTTTGTCTTGGCTTTAAATATGTTCATAATCCCCCAGAAAACGGCTAAAAAAAAGCAAAAAATGGTGATTCCCATGAGAAGTTTCTGCCTCCATGTTGGTCTGTCTAACATTGCCATGACAACGGATAAAGAAACAGCATTCGGTTCAGAGTAATGACACATAAGACTGACTGAGCGAAACCACATTTATTAATGACAAACACAGACGTCTTTTAGCACCAGGATCTGCAGCACCGTTTCAGTCACACAGTTACATGTACAGGCTTTAGACACGTGAGTAACATGGCTCCTTCTGCATGATACAGCTTTAGCTTTAAACATGCTAATGATTACCCGAGTTCCACAGTTCCCTCATGAAAACCTCTGGCTGAAGCAGAGGGTCAGTCTGAGGGTTTCCATGAGGGAACGACATTGTCACATGGAAGAAAATACAGAAATATCCGGACCTTTCAGTCTTTGGGGAGGCGGGGCCGGCTGTCACACGGGCCGGCTGTCACACGGGCCGGCTGTCACACGGGCCGGTCGTCACACGGGCCGGTCGTCACACGGGCCGGTCGTCACACGGGCCGGTCGTCACGTTGCCTTTTCGAGCCACACTAGGGGGCGCTGTGACCTTGAACATGGAGTTTACCATCCTGACTCTCCGGCTGTGTTTCCACTCACTTTGTCTTTTTTGGGGTTTACATTTTTCTCTGGGGTTTTTGTTTCAAAGCTTGAAGATGATCAGACTTCTCACACCTTCTCACACCTGGAACAAAGGTCATTGCTCTGAACTGGGGTTATTTGTCAGATAGATAAAACAAAATGTCTCCTGAGACCCTGTGACCTCACACCAGGACATCACATTTTAGAGTCACATCTGTCCATCTTTGACCTTTGACATGTGGGGACACTGCCCACGCCATCTGGTGGTGATGTCATAACATTACACCAATGTCAGTGAGAAGACGATGAATCCTCCTACAGCAGTTCTCCAAAGAAAAATGATCCAGGTAAAAAATCTATCCAAATGATCTGAATAAAAGACATTTATTTATGTCCAACACGGTCTCTATCGTCATGTGGGGATTAAAGTTTCACATGTTTTAGTAACTGTATCCGCTCGGACATCAGTGAATGTGAAGCACTGGGACGATATATCGTTATTTATTCTACATGAGGTTAAACCTGGGACTGTTTACACGGTTTACAGCTGTAAATAGTTATTGTGGCACATTTGCAGAGTCATGTTGTACAGTTGTAAATCTGATACTAAAATACTATATTGTCATAGAAATAAACGATGTAGCTCGCGTGCTAGGTAGCTAGCCTATTTAGCCCCGCCTCTATGAGCCATCTGTCTCAGATGTAGATTTTACTTTATTTTTTGTATATTTTTATCTTTTTCACGATCCGATCCTGATATTCGATATCGGAACAGACACTGGAAAAAATCCGATATTGGGAATCGGCTACAAATATCTGATACTGAACCGATACCAGTTTTGTGTCTCGTCGCCTGAAAAACACAACTTTTACTAAATCTAAGTGAATATGAGCTGCAGATCATTCTGAACCTGGAGAATTCAACCTCTTAACCTTAACTACTTATTATATCAAGCTCACATTTTGAATTTTCACTAATTAGGACCTTCTGGCCTGAACAGCACATGATATTTCATAAGTTCTGACAGACCCACTGTCCTCACATCCTTTAACTACTTCCTGTACAACATCACAGTTTAGTTCTTATACTTCTTAGGTCCGACTGATCCCAAAGAGCAACAACAATTCTAAACTGCACCAGACAAACTCTCGGGTCTCAGGAGAATCAGAATAAAGGCCTTTCTTTGGGGAGTTTGCTCGACTTTAACCTTTAACTTTCACCGAGCACATTTTCTCCAGTTCCGCTTGACCCAAATCTAAAAGCTTCTTGAAAAAAAAAACACGTCTAATTGTGGAGAAAAAAATAACGCAACAAAACGGGCAAAGAAGCAACAAAAACACAACCAGAAAGTGAGGAAGAGGAGACACAAGTGAGAAAAAAGCATCAGAAACAGCAAGAATATGACAAGTCTTCGAGTCGAGGCTGTTTTAGATTTGGGTAAAACTGAACTGGAGGATGTGCTCGGTCCCAGAGCAGTTTGACTCATCTCCCATAGAGATAACACGGTTGGCACGGCAACAGGTTTCCTCTTCGTCAGCTAATGACTATTTAATGCAATAAGACATGACGAAGGAATGTTCAAGCCAGGGATTTTTCTTTCCTTTAACGTGGCTCCTGTGGGAGGGTGTGTTGGTGGACAGTGTGACAACCAGCCCCCCCCCGGCCTCCCCCACGACTGAAACACCATCAGAAAGACCTGAAACTGTCCCAACACTCGGCTCGTCCCTCCCAGAGTTTGCCCTGATTCCACTTCTCGACCGCAGGTTTTGTACTTTATATTTCCCACATATTTATACACGTGTACCACAGTAAAGGAGTACTCTGTGTACACAACCACACACCTGATCAAATCTGACTTTATCACGAGCAACATTTATCAACGCTGATTACCAGGGCCGTTTCTAATTATGCGGACCGTGTGAAGTACAGCCCCAGAGCCACCAGGGGGCCCCGGACTTAAAGGCTGGTCCCGTGAAAACCTCTGTGGTCAAACAAGTTTAAGTGCGACTGGTATAAAGGAAAAAAAAGCATCAAAATCAGGAAGTGAACATGTTTAGATGGTAGTTGTCATGGTGATGGTCCAGGGGCAGATTTAAAGGGACCATACGGAGTTTAAAAATGTTCCAGACATGTCCCTCTGCTGAGAACCTGTGGCCCTCAGGATGTGTTTGATGGTTTTGAGGATGATATTATGACACAAATGAGAACTTTTTCTTCTTTTATCGAGACCTATACTAAAATAATACTAAAATATTTGTTGTTTAGAAACAGAAAACGGAACAATCATGTTTGGGAGATCGGGTTCATCTCCAATGGCAAGAAATGTGTGAAAAATAGGGAATCATTTGAGGGAAAATGTGGCTCAAAATATGGAAAATTGTGTGAAGAAATGGGGCAAAATAAATGGGGAAGTATGTGAAATATTGTAATAAAAAATGGGGCAAACATTGGGCACGAAATTGAAAAAACAAAAAAAATGGGGAAAACAAATCATTTTATTTCAGCTGAAACAACCAAGTCACTTCCTTGAACCACTTAACTCCCGCCTGAACCGAGCACAGTGTCTCCAGTTTGGCTTTACCCCAATCCAAAAGCTTCTGGAAAAAAGGTGAGAAAATAGCAACAAAACTGAGACGAAAACAATGATGGAAAAGTGACAAAAAAGTGACGGAAAAATGATGAAAAAGAGGCAAAAATGTCACAAAAATGTAACAAGAAATTGACAAAAATTGACGAAAAAATGTGACAAAAATGACAAAAAATGTGACAAAAAAAGACCAAAAAAATGACAAAAATGTGACAAAAAATGACAAAAATGTGACCAAAAAAAGACAAAAATGTGACAAAAAAAAATGACAAAAATTTGACAAAATGTGACCAAAAAACAAAAAAAATGATGGAAAAAAATGTGCTGACGTGAGGAAAAAGATCCTCTCGGTTCAGGCGGGAGTTAAGAGGTTAAGTTGTCCCGTGACCAACATCATCAAAACTGTATTTTTCCCCCGGTTACTACATTTAGACACACCAGAAGAACCTAAACTTCTTTCCCGGTACCAGACTGGCATCGCTTAATGGTCGCCCTCATCATGAACAAACGTGTGGGCATTTGTAGAACATGGTGCTTCACACTGGGCTGAAAACCTGTTCACCACAAACTGCCTCTGAAATCCTGCTGTCGCTCAGAAAGTCATGCACGAGCTGAATATAGAAGCTGCAGTTACACGTGTGACCTGAGGGGGCAGCAGTGAGTATAAATGGCCAACTTGCATTGAGTTGCTTTAAGCTCTTAACTCCCACCTGAACGGATCCCATTTTCTCCAGTTTGGCTTTACCCGAATCGAAAAGCTTCTGGGGGAAAAAGCAGCAGAACAGTCACAAAACATGAGAAGAAAACAAGGATGTAAACGCGACAAACAAGAGACAAAAACACAACAAAAAATGACAAAAAAGGAAAAAAAATGACAAAAATGTGACAAAAAAATGACAAAAATGTGACAAAAAAAAGACAAAAATGTGGCAAAAAAATGACAAAAATGTGACAAAAAAAAGACAAAAATGTGACAAAAAAAAGACAGAAATGTAACAAAAAAAAGACAGAAATGTGACAAAAAAAAGACAAAAATGTGACAAAAAAAAGACAAAAATGTGACAAAAAAAAGACAAAAATGTGACAAAAAAAAGACAAAAATGTGGCAAAAAAAAGACAAAAATGTGACAAAAAAAAGACAAAAATGTGGCAAAAAAATGACAAAAATGTGACAAAAAAAGACAAAAATGTGACAAAAAATGACAAAAATGTAACAAAAAAATGACAAAAATGTGACAAAAAAATGACAAAAATGTAACAAAAAAATGACAAAAATGTGACAAAAATGTGAAAAAAATGTAACAAAAAAATGACAAAAAAATGACAAAAAAATGACAAAAATGTGACAAAAAAATGACAAAAATGTAACAAAAAAATGACAAAAATGTGACAAAAAAATGACAAAAATGTAACAAAAAAATGACAAAAAAATGACAAAAATGTAACAAAAAAATGACAAAAAAATGACAAAAATGTGACAAAAAAATGACAAAAAAATGACAAAAATGTAACAAAAAAATGACAAAAAAATGACAAAAAAATGACAAAAATGTGACAAAAAAATGACAAAAAAATGACAAAAAAATGACAAAAATGTGACAAAAACTGAACCAAATTTTTTACAAAAATTCTACAAAAATGTGACCAAAAAGAAGAAAAAAAACATAAAAAAGGTGACACAACGCGAGGAAAAAGATCAGTTTTGTGGGCCTTAGCTTTCAAATGAGGTGTTACACAGGCCTATATAAGAGGACAGAAGGCATTTGGTTCAGGCGGGGGGTCAGAGGTTAAAGGAAGTGACTTGACTGTTTCAGCTCAAATAAATGATACAAATTTAAAATATTTTTGCTTGGAATAAACGAACATTATTATTCTGTTTTCTGGTTCTCAGTGACAAATATTTTAGTATCGGCTTCGGGAAAAGTATCGTTCAGGTATCGGTATCGTAAACTTAGTATTATTAAAGGAACATTTTTGTCATTTTTCACGTGACCATGATGGAGGTCTGGCATGTGAGGCGTCTCGCATGTGAGGCGTTAGTCTCCGTGTGGCGCCTCATCACGGCATGTGAGGCGTAAGGCTCCGTGTGGCGCCTCATCACGGCATGTGAGGCGTTAGTCTCTGTGTGGCGCCTCATCACGTCGGCCACTTATCCGAACCCTTCCGTCTGCGGCTTCACACGACTCACAGATTATTCTGACTGATGTGCGGTCAGTTCACTTTGTGTCACATTTCCACATCCAAATACATTTTAAAATCCCCTCGTGTGCCTCAGCCTTTGGTCTGTACTTTAATGGCTGGTCACGTGTCTGAAAGTGACCATCAGCGTGATATTTAAACATTTAATTTGGAAAAGTTGGTGAAATCGAGAGCAGATCCTTAACTCATTGACTGCCAGACATTTTCAAATAAGAGAGTTCCCAGAGGTTTAGGTCTGTGTCAACACGAAACCCAACAAAGAAAGATTAAACTCTCTTATTATCCGGCTCTTCACAGCGTCAGCAGAAGCTCCGTTGATTTGAATGGGATTTCCCAACGTTCTCCCGGTCATTATTTCCTGATAAAGGACGTCTGAGTTGGTGTTTTCATATCACTCCACACGTACGTAGCAGCGACACTATCTGTCCCGTCACTGAGAGAGAAGTCGGGGAATCGTGAGTCTGACTTTCAACTGACCCACAGATTCACCACCTCCTCCAACTGCGCCTTCAGCTAAGTAGCTAGGCTAACTGCTAGCCTTGCTGCTTCTAGCCTAGCCAAACGATGCCGAGCAACGCGCAAACTTTTGGGAACTATTTGTCGCGGAAGTCATTAAATAAACCTTTCGATCTTCATAAAAGTGTACGAAGTTTATGTTGTGTGTGTTCAGTTGGAAAATGGCCGAATAATAAGCACCAACAGGGCGAACCGGACCGGTTATTTTCCCGATAATGACCAGCGTTCTATACATTATCCCTTACTTCTTCCATCTAAAAAAGAGGTTTGTTTGCACCTCTTTCCATTCTTTAGTAAACGTCAGTTGAAAATAGGTGAAATCACCCAAAATGCTGTTTTCTCACCAAAAAGCTGAGAAAACGAGCTTTTGCTACTGTGATCGCATCCAAACAGCAACGCTGCCACCTAGAGTCTCAATAAATGAACTACAACTAAGATCTTAACACCGGACATGCTCCAGGCTTTTCTGTAGCCGCTCCCATTGAAAAACCTAATTGACGTGTATAGACGTCATTGGCAGTCAATGAGTTAAAAGGCAACTGGCCCAATGTACTGTAGGTAAAAGCAGATATTTAAATAGAGCTTTAGGCCGGTTTTGGTTTTGTGACTTTTTACGCCTGAGGAAGTATTTGAATGAGGGAAATGGCGCCCCCGTG